>NC_053166.1:44040709-44370709 GCF_016835505.1 Polypterus senegalus
ATACAACCGAAATAAGTACGTACATCGGTTTTGGTTAGCACAGGGAAGCCACCTACCAAATTTCATGAAGATGGGGTCAGCCTTCTACCTACACGGGAAGTTGGAAAATTAGTGACGTTGGAAAGTTCAATATTTCGGCTGACAGTGGCATCATACCATCGAAATAAGTACGTACATCGGTTTCGGTTAGTGCAGGGAGGCCGCCTACCAAATTTCGCGAAGATGGGGCCATAAATAAGAAAGTTCAACATGGCGGACGATGTCGACTGTAATGACCTTTACATGTAGAATTTCGAAATGAAACCTGCTTAACTTTTGTAAGTAAGCTGTAAGGAATAAGACTGCCAAATTTCAGCCTTCTACCTACACGGGAAGTTGGAGAATTAGTGATGAGTGAGTCAGTGAGGGCTTTGCCTTTTATTAGTATAGATATATATATAGACCCCGATCCACATACTGTCAAATAAATGAACCACACGCCATGGCGCAACATGAGAGGCTTCGCCTCTAGCGCTGACGTCCGAGTTTTGATTCCCGAGAGGGGGTGCAGTGAGTGTGTACGCCTGATGAGCCCAGAATTAGGGCAAAACACGTGCCACGTACTGTTTGCATTATTTGACAGTAAAACTATTTCAATATATTCAATATATATATATCAGCGCTTCCCGATTCATTTTACCCTCGCACCCCCTTGGTTTCAGAAGAAGTATGAAAAAATATGAGGTTAACGCAGAAAAACAGATCACCAATTGAAGCTTTATGAATAATGGATACTTTATTCGCCATCAATAATTGTTTTGGTAAAGCCATACTCAGTGTAATCCTCCTTCCATTTTCCAATTTTTTCGCAACTAGCCATGATTAAATGAACGGTAAAAAAGTAAGAGCGAAGCTAGGGTGACTTATCCAGGCAGGCAGGCGACAGCTCAGTAGCTCGAATTTGGATATAAGTAGGTTATATTTAGTCGACAGAAATATCTTTGGTAGGAATGAAAGTTGAATTTAGTCTTTAAATTGCTATGGTGAAGAAAAATGTATGCAATGATGACTAAATTTAATTTACATTCCTACCAAACATATTTCTGTCGACTAAATAAAAATTACTTATATTTAAAATTTAAATAGAACTTGAACAGATACGATAGTTCAAAATGTCCATGCAGCACTAAGTGCATGTAAGAGCAGGAGTCTTCCGTTTTAACAAGCAGCGTAGCACTGATACGAAATAGCCTGCCCATTTAATTATTTAGGAATGGATAGATAAATTAAGATTTTTTACAAATAATGTTTTTCATTTTCCTTCCTCGATGGATTCTGGCACCCCCAGCAACAACTGCTCGCACCCCAAAGGATATTTATATTATATATATTATATATATATATATATAGATAAATAGATATATATATATATATATATAGATATAGATATATATATATATATGTATAGATATATATAGATATAGATGTAGATAACAGTGACAAAACAATTACATTGACAATCATGTTACGTTATTTTCAAAATGTTTCCTTTTCTTTTTCATTACTTCTTTAACACACTACTTCTCCGCTGCAAAGCGCGGGTATTTTGCTAGTATATATATATATATACATAAAACGCCTTCAGGTAGAATGCACTATATGATAGGAAGAGTTAAACAAAATAAGATGTCTCACTCATGGATTCCTGGCTCTTTCAATTAGTATTCACTTTTGCACTGTATCATTATAATCGCTCCTGTAATTAGTATTATAATTAACCCTCATCTTTTCTTAAGATCACATTTAATAGCCTTAAATGTTTTCTTTGGTCTGACTTAATTAAAAAGGAGTAGACGGAAAATAAAGGTTTATCCCTGTACTTTGCCATAATATAGGTAAGCACATTTGAGAAAGAAAAGGTAAAATCCTTAAATCACAGATGTTATTATTCGATTAAGTATTGAAATATTTAATTTATTAATAGTTTACAATATTTTGTGGAGCACAAAAGTAACGAGTTCGCTACAAAGAAAAGACGCCGTCAGTGGCTCAACTCACTAAGGTGGTTGCTTTTCAAATTCTGAGCGTAGTGCAAACCCGAGTTCGATACTACTTAAAGACTCATCAAAATTAATAATAATAAAAAAATGATCAGCAGTGAAATCTTTATAACCAATTTGAATTAAATAAGTTTGAGAGATACTGTGGAAGGATCGCATAAGAGATCTGTCCTGGAATCATCTCCACTCAGAATCGCCATCAAAATGACATGACTAATTGCGGACGGCAGCTCACGTATTTACGTTAATCCATCTTCTATTCATTGCCATTTGACGTCCATGAACCCCATCCATTGAATAAGGTGACAACAAACCCACTGTGGTAGATCAGGTTGAATTTGCTCTGCTTCACCAAACATTCAAAGGTGTCAATCTGGAGCACATCAGAGAGACTGAGAGACACGGCGCAGATCAGTCACCGGCACACAGACACACATGGGACACTCCAAGGTGAGCATTGCACGTATGAAGGTCGGCATTACAGATCCTCTTGAGTGCTGAGGCAACAAAAAGCATTGGGATAAACACATCTGGACCAGCTGTCGAAAAAGCATTTGCTTTTAACAGCAGCATCCCTCCCTCGTGAACAAATTGTTCAAGGTCCAGATAGGCGATCAGTAAAACGTTGTCTTAATCACAGCACAGTGCAATAATAAAACATTTCCTAAAACATATAGTTGTCCAGTCTGTATCATTCCTAAGCAATCTTCCAGTTATACTGGCGCAATCCCAGGTACTAACACATTTACCGTGTAGAAAACACTCAAAAGTAAGAACACATTCCACCTTATTAATTTCATATTTAAAAATTTAAACTGCTAAACCCGCCATCAATAACTACAATAGCAGTTGAAATCGTTACTCAAATAATTTTTTTTTTTTGTTATAGACATAAAACAAGATGCACATTTCCATTTGATATATCTTTACTAGGGTTCTCACTTTGCTCGCTGTCAGTCCACCTTGGAATTTGCTGTTAAATGAAAAAATAAAGAAAAACAGACTCTTTTGGGTCACAATTCACAGTGGGTGGACGTGGGACCCGAACCCACGTATGCCTTATTATGAAGCGGTAATGCTACCGCTGCACCACTACTGTTTTCAGCAGAGTGCATGTACAGCGGGTACGGAAAGTATTCAGACCCCCTTCAATTTTTCACTCTTTGTTATATTGCAGCCATTTGCTAAAATCATTTAAATTAATTTTTTACCTCATTAATGTACACACAGCACCCCATATTGACAGACAAAAAAAAGAATTTTTGAAATTGTTGCAGATTTATTAAAAAAGAAAAACTGAAATATCACATCATGGTCTTAAGTATTCAGACCCTTTGCTCAGTATTTAGTAGAAGCACCCTTTTGAGCTAATACAGCCGTGAGTCTTCTTGGGAAAGATGCAACAAGTTTTTCACACCTGGATTTGGGGATCCTCTGCCATTCCTCCTTGCAGATCCTCTCCAGTTCTGTCAGGTTGGATGGTAAACGTTGGTGGACAGCCATTTTTAGGTCTCTCCAGAGATGCTCAATTGGGTTTAAGTCAGGGCTCTGGCTGGGCCATTTAAGAACACTCGCTTAGTTGTTGTGAAGCCACTCTTTCGTTTTTTTAGCTGTGTGCTTAGGGTCATTGTCTTGTTGGAAGGTAAACCATCGGCCCAGTCTGAGGTCCTTAGCACTCTGGAGAAGGTTTTTGTCCAGTATATCCCTGTACTTGGCCGCATTCATCTTTCCCTCGATTGCAACCAGTCGTCCTGTCCCTGCAGCTGAAAACACCCCCACAGCATGATGCTGCCACCGCCATGCTTCACTGTGGGGACTGTATTGGACAAGTGATGAGCAGTGCCTGGTTGTCTCCACACATACCGCTTAGAATTAAGGCCAAAAAGTTCTATCTTGGTCTCATCAGACCAGAGAATCTTATTTCTCACCATCTCAGAGTCCTTCAGGTGTCTTTTAGCAAACTCCAAGATAGCAAAAACTACTTTATAATACATGGTACATCTTCTCCCTTTGTGGATCTCCAGCTTCAAAAAAAAATATATATATATATATATATACACATATACATATACACAGTGGTGTGAAAAACTATTTGCCCCCTTCCTGATTTCTTATTCTTTTGCATGTTTGTCACACAAAATGTTTCTGATCATCAAACACATTTAACCATTAGTCAAATATAACACAAGTAAACACAAAATGCAGTTTTTAAATGATGGTTTTATTATTTAGGGAGAAAAAAAAATCCAAACCTACATGGCCCTGTGTGAAAATGTAATTGCCCCCTTGTTAAAAATAACCTAACTGTGGTGTATCACACCTGAGTTCAATTTCCATAGCCACCCCAGGCCTGATTACTGCCACACCTGTTTCAATCAAGTAATCACCTAAATAGGAGCTGCCTGACACAGAGAAGTAGACCAAAAGCACCTCAAAAGCTAGACATCATGCCAAGATCCAAAGAAATTCAGGAACAAATGAGAACAGAAGTAATTGAGATCTATCAGTCTGGTAAAGGTTATAAAGCCATTTCTAAAGCTTTGGGACTCCAGCGAACCACAGTGAGAACCATTATCCACAAATGGCAAAAACATGGAACAGTGGTGAACCTTCCCAGGAGTGGCCGGCCGACCAAAATTACCCCAAGACGACTCATCCGAGAGGTCACAAAAGACCCCAGAACAACGTCTAAAGAACTGCAGGCCTCACTTGCCTCAATTAAGGTCAGTGTTCACGACTCCACCATAAAAAAGAGACTGGGCAAAAACGGCCTGCATGGCAGATTTCCAAGACGCAAACCACTGTTAAGCAAAAAGAACATTAGGGCTCATCTCAATTTTGCTAAGAAACATCTCAATGATTTCCAAGACTTTTGGGAAAATACCTTGTGGACTGATGAGACAAAAGTTGAACTTTTGGAAGGCAAATGTCCGTTACATCTGGCGTAAAAGGAACACACCATTTCAGAAAAGAGCATCATACCAACAGTAAAATATGGTGGTGGTAGTGTGATGGTCTGGGGTTGTTTTGCTGCTTCAGGACCTGGACGGCTTGCTGTGATAGATGGAACCATGAATTCTACTGCCTACCAAAAAATCCTGAAGGAGAATGTCCGGCCATCTGTTCGTCAACTCAAGCTGAAGCGATCTTGGGTGCTGCAACAGGACAATGACCCAAAACACACCAGCAAATCCACCTCTGAATGGCTGAAGAAAAACAAAATGAAGACTTTGGAGTGGCCTAGTCAAAGTCCTGACCTGAATCCAATTGAGATGCTATGGCATGACCTTAAAAGGCGGTTCATGCTAGAAAACCCTCAAATAAAGCTGAATTACAACAATTCTGCAAAGATGAGTGGGCCAAAATTCCTCAGAGCTGTAAAGACTCATTGCAAGTTATCGCATAACGCTTGATTGCAGTTATTGCTGCTAAGGGTGGCCCAACCAGTTATTAGGTTCAGGGGCAATTACTTTTTCACACAGGGCCATGTAGGTTTGGATTTTTTCTCCCTAAATAATAAAACCATCATTTAAAAACTGCATTTTGTGTTTACTTGTGTTATATTTGACTAATGGTTAAATGTGTTTGATGATCAGAAACATTTTGTGTGACAAACATGCAAAAGAATAAGAAATCAGGAAGGGGCAAATAGTTTTCACACCACTGTATATGTATATATATATATATATATATATATATATATATATATATATATATATATATATTTTGTATTTCTATATACAGTAATCCCTCGCTATATCGCGCTTCGACTTTCGCGGCTTCACTCTATCGCAGATTTTATATGTAAGCATAACTAAATATATAATGCAGATTTTTCGCTGCTTCGCAGGTTCTGCGGACAATGTGTCTTTTTACTTCCTGTACATGCTTTCTCAGTTGGTTTGCCCAGTTGATTTCATACAAGGGACGCTATTGGCAGATGACTGAGAATCAAACCAATCAGAGCACGCAGTTAAGTTCTCCCGACTGAGAAGCTAACCAATCAGAGCACGCAGTTAAGTTCTCCCGACTGAGAAGCTAACCAATCAGAGCATGCAGTTAAGTTCCTGTGTGCTGAATGCAGTGTTAACCAGGAAGTCTCGTCTCGCTCATTCAGCATCGACATGTTTCGCTGTGTAAAGAGTTAACTTTTGTGCATAGTCAGGCCCTTCATTATGGCTTCAAAACGATCTGTTCCTGCTGCTGCTTAAATGAGGCTATGATTCTTTTTATTTAAAAAGTAGGAAAGGAATATAAGATCTACGGGCACAGTGTCCTTTTAACCAGGGTGCAAAATGAGTTGTAAGTGGATGTAATAAGGCAGTAGTCTGGATGGAATCTGCTTTAGGGATTTGGATTGAAGTCTGCCGGAAGAAGAACAACGGCGGTGATATACAGTTGCCTGAAGAGGCTCCTTTAGAAGAGCTGTAACGCTCTCCTTTGTTGTGTAGTAAAACTAAACTCATCGTTATTGGACAAGTCGTCGTGTCATTGTTGGTGAGTAACTATAATTAATTTTCTACTTACAGTACTTAGTACATGTACGCGTACGTTTAGTGTCACTGTACACACATTTACTGTATACAATTTTTCTTGCATTGTACGTATTTATTGCTGGTGGCCTGTCTATTGTAATAGCTGTGTGATGTGTGATATCGGAGACACTCGATATCTTTAAAATAATATTTAGGTTTTATTGTATATAAACAGTGTGTTTACATACATAATTTCAATGAATCTTACCTAATATCTAAGAGAATACAATGGGTTTATGCTGTATAACTGTGCAGAGAATATTTATAAACAGTGTGGGAGAGTTTATAAGGGCTTAAAATATATAAAAATAACCATACAAGCGCATGGTTTCTACTTCGCGCATTTTCACCTATCACGTTAATCAAGTTAATTTTTTTGAGTTAAATTTTGATGTTGCTTTGTTGTAAAACATGATTACAGGGGATTATGTGGCCAGCCCTCTCTGGCGTGTGTGCGTGCGTGTCTCTCTCGCGCGCCCTTGTGTATGTGTGTGCATGCGTGTCCCTCTCTCGTGCGGGCTTGTGTGTGTGCGTGTGTGTCCCTCTCTCTCACGCGCACGTGTGTGTGCGTGCCTGTCTCTCTCGCGCGCGCTTGTGTGTGTGTGCACGCGCGCGCGAGTGCATGTCTCTCTCATGTGCGCGCGTGTCTCTCTCACGCACGCTTGTGTGTGCGTGCGTGTCTCTCTCGTGCAGGTTTGCGCTTGTGTCTCTCTTTCTCTAGCGCGTGTGCGTGTGTCTCTCTTTCTCTCGTGTGTCTGTCACTCGCCCGTGCGTGTGTCTGTCTGTGTCTCTCTCGCGCTGCACAGGAAATGCACAGGGAGAGACTGAACACGTGCGGAAATCATTGGCACGCACAAACCAAAAGGGAAACTGGCTTGTTCCTATACCGAGTGTGTGGTTGTGAACAGAGGCAAGAGTTTGGCAAACTTTTTGGTCATAAACCGATTTGTACGTGTTCAGAGATGTTAATGAACCAGTACACTGTATTAGCTTCATAATGTGTAAAATGATAACATAGTTGGATGTTTAATAGGCTTTTTGTTAACACCTCCCATTATCCGACATTGTCGCTTATCCGACGTTCTGCCGGCCTGTTTATGTCGGATAAGCGAGATTCTACTGTATGTATATATATATATATATACCTGTATATATATGTGTATGTGTGTGTATATATATATATATATATATATATATATATATATATATATATATATATATATAAATAAAATAGAAGAAAAACTTGGGATGAGACTGCAACGAGACTTGATCTTTGAGAGACAGAAGAGACACTTTCCACGAGAGGGGCAAGTCATGTCATACATACAACCTTTGGAAGCAAGTCCCGTAATACACATGCAGAGAAGGTTAGAGATAATGGAAGTAGGAAAATTAGCCCCCCTCTTCACAATGGTGCATAGCCGTAGAGAAAAGATCGTATTAGCGCAAACAAACGGAAAATATTACTCTGTGAATCAATGGAACAGTGAAAAGAGATTGATTAGTGTTTGAGGATGTCTGGGGGAGAGGAGAGACAAGGAAGTGACTTTAAAACATTTGAAGCGCCACACAAAATGCCGATCACACCGCACAGGAGCAGCAGCAAGTCAGCAGCTGATTGAGCAAAGAGAAGGCAAAAAAACAACTGGAGGGGTTGGTGAGCGAAGCCCCCTAGTGTGTGTGTGTGTGTGTATATATATATATATATATATATATATATACATATACTTGTGTGTGTGTGTGTGTGTAAGTCCCCACAATTCAAATGCATGCATGTTAGAACAAAAACCAACCCATGAAGTCTGAGTATTCCCAGGAGCACAGTGACCGCAATAATTCTGTAATGAATGAAGTTTGGAACAACTACAACATTTCCTAGAGTGGGCCATCCGGCAATACTGAGTAACCAGGCAAGAAGGGCCTTGGTGTTAAGGAGGTGACCAAGAACCCATTGTTCACTCTAACAGAATTCCAGAAGTCCTCTGCTGAAATTGGTGAACCTGTCAAAAGAGTGACCATCTCAGCAGCACCCCATTAGTCAGATGTTTATGGTAGAGTGATGAGACAGAAGCCACTGTTGAGTGAAAGGTATTTCACAATTTAAAGGACTCTAAGAACATGAGGAAAAAGATTTTTTGGTCTGATGAGATAAAAGTTGAACTCTTTGGGTAGAACTCCAAGCAGTATGTCTGGTGAAGACCAGGCAGTGCTCATCACCAGACTAATGCAACCCTGCAGTGAAACATAGTGGTGGCAGCAATATTGTGTGGGTGTGCTTGTCAGCAGAGGAACAGGGAGAATAGTCAGAATTGAGGAAAGGGTGAATGCAGCTAAATACAGAGAGGTCCTTGAAGAAAATCTGCTTCAGTGTTTTGAACCTCAGGATGGGATAACAGTTTATCGTTCAGCATGACAAAGACCTGAAGCATACAGCCAGGGCAACACTGAAGTTACTTCAGGACAAGTCTCTGACTGTCCCTGAGTGGCCTAACCAAAGCAGGGTGGAAGTTTATAGATGCTTTCCATTCAGTGTAATAGATCTTGAGAGGATGTGACAGGAAGAATGGGAAAAACTGCCCAATTCCAAATGTGCAAAGGTTACTAAGCAGGAATTGCTGTGAAGAAGAAACTTTATGCTGGTTTGACAGGGTGAGTGGCAATAAGAAAGCCATTACTTAAATGACAAAATAGGGCCTTGAAAAACTGGGTGTGGACTTCTGCAGACTGGACAAAGTCTTCTCCAAAGAAAGGAGACTTGTTTTTGCACCCACTGTTAAGCTGTGCCTGAAGTTGTTCTGTGAGACACCTATTAGCAAGCTGGTGTCCTTCAGAACATTGTCTTCAAATTGGGTTGTGAGTTTGGGTCTGCCAGATCTCTTCCTATGAAGAGTTTCTTCCAGTTTCCTTTAGATTGTGTAGAACAACATACTCACTGACAATTTGATCATTTTCTTTGCAATTTCTGTAAATGAAAAGCCTACACTTTCAATTGTAATAATGCTCTTTTTCATTTCATTTGTTAATTGATAAGGTAAAAACAGAAAATATATCCATGTAAATGTAAATCTACAACACAATAAAGTATGCATAAAGTGACAGAGTTAGAGCAGCATTACTTCACCTGTGATTGTTTGGTTTGAAATGTTTAAGGGAATGCATATTCTAGCTGATTTGTTTTTATCTAATAGCAGATCACAGCATTTCTTAGTTTTCATTTGTAAATATGTCACATTGATGAGTATTTGAATAAAATCAGCCTTTGTTTCCCAATTAATACTGTGTAGTTTCTTAAATAATTCTTTCTAAAATGTAAAATTTACTTAGTTGTTCTATTTAAACATGTATACATAAATATATTTGTGTTTGTGTATGTATGTATGTATGTTTCATGTTATTTATGCTATGTGTATTTAAATTGTATCCATATGTATATTAAATGTTTTATGTATATTTTGTATTGTAAAATACCTTTTAATGAAGAGTTACAGTAACAGGATATTTGGAATAATACTGAACAGTGAAAATCAAAGGTGGCTATAATTTTTTAATGTATTTCTAGTAAGAACTCTTTATCTTACAACATTTGAAGCCTTAAATCTATACATTTCTAAGTATTATTAATACTTTATGAGCAAGTCTTTGCTTTGCAACTACAAATGATCTTTATCATGCAAGTGCTTATGGAAATTGAGCATTGTATATGCTACAGTAAAGTTTATGTGATTGGAGAGGTTTTTTTATGAGTAATATTTCACGTAGTGGTGTATAGATGCGACAAGATCTAGAGATATCATTTTTCTTGAAAGTGATGTGAAGAAAATTCCATCAGCCTTTTTTTTTTTTTTTTTTTAAGTTTTCTAGTGTGTGCTTAATAAATAATGCTTTATGTGTTACGATGGATTTGTCATATTATAACATATTAATAGTTAAGATTTTAAATCTAAAATATCTAAGTTTTACTTGGTATTGATTAGTTTTATTTTGTTGATTTTCCATGTGAAGTTATAATTGACCCCAGTAGATCTTTTTAATTGTTTGGTTGATATAAAATTAAACACTAAGAGGTTTACAGCAGTGTTTCTTGGCTAATTTTAGTTCATCTACTTATTTAAAAAGTTTATTTATAAATAAGAGTGTGTAAAAAAGAGTCAGTTTGACCTGTAACTGAGCAATACGAATGCCTACTGCTTCAATAATAATACCAAGTACAATTTCTACTGCTTACATGGTTTTAGAATAATTTCTTAATGGATAACTTACAGTATTAGTTATACTGGAAATTGGCTTTGAATCTTTTTATATATTTACAGTATGTAAATCTTGAGGTATTTTGTAGATACACATATTTATAGTGTGTGTGAGAGAGAGTAAATAATGGAAAGTCTCTTTAAATCCTTCTTTGATACAGGTCCAAGAAAGATGGTTACAGGATAACTTGACACTGCGAAAGCGAACTGAAGAGCTTAAAGTCGTTGCAGAGAAAAGGGGGGAACTTCTGAAAGAAATAGGGAATATGCAAGTAGTGCAGTTAAGAAAGTATGTATCTCCTCTAACTTCTCTTTTTTGACTCTGTAATTTCATTTTGGTTTACAATTAAAGAAGAACCATGGATTCACCAGATATAGATTCCTTTCAAGCCGGAAATCGAAGCAGGGTTCATGGACTGTGAAACAGTAATGTCAATCCCATGTTCTTGTTATTTTATAAATCATTTATTTTAGTAAGGCTTATTTTATTTACTGTAATAATTTAATATTATTATAATGTTATTCACCCTTTGCAGTGAAAAAGATGAGAGAAATTCATTTTTGTAGATCTCTACATCAGCAATGAAAACTTTTGTCTTTTACCAGACAAGCTGTGTTTACATTAGTATTTTAATTGATACAGTTTTTCTACATATTAAATATGAACCTTATTTTAGCAAATCAAGACATAAAGAATGCATATTCTCTGTAATTTTTGGAGGAGGAAGCATGATTCAGAATTTGGGAGTATTCAGTATAAAGCTGAATAATTTACCATTATCAAATTATTTTATTGTACATGTCATTTTCTGGGACACTACTTATAGTATTAGACATTTTTGTACATGTGTATTTTGGGGTTTTCACATTTGAGGATTCAAATTCTAACATTGTATGTTATGTTACGTTTCTTAGCTTACAAATAGTGTTGATCAGTGAAATTCAGCAGTGTTTTTCACAGTTAGCATGTTGTGTTCACCAATGACCTTGTTCGTTGAGTATTTTTGTAGAAATTCGCTGTGCGGCTAGCTTAGATTATTTTTTTTCGCATGCCCCATAATATTTTTCAAGGCCAACATGCTATCACAGAGCTGTAGCAGCCATGCACATAAGTTTCATGCATACATATAATTAGTGTACTCTAACTCACATTTTACGTCTCTGCCCAATCTGCTTTATACTTGTGTGATGTCACTACCTGATCTCTGTTCCAGCTGAATTTGCACCGCACAGTACTTATGTTTAAAAAAAAATAAAATAAAAGCAAAACATTGTTGAGGGGTAAATTAGCTGACCATAATAATACTATTATAAGCGTTGCCACAGATTGTATATAACACTGGATGCATTTATGTACTGGCTGAATCTATCTATCTATCTATCTATCTAGCTATCTAGCCAAGCCTTAAAGGATCCCTTATTGTCTCCAAGTCAGAAATCTCTTGAGACCCTTTGAAATAATAATAATAATAACAAAAGATTTAGGTCACATTTTTGGCCACAATGATCAGTCCAGCATAGCTGGCAACCACGTCCCTAGCTCATAGTCACACTTAAAAAACCAATTCACAATTATAACCCACTTAAAACTAGTTTGTTTCCATCACCCCCCACACACATTGACTTAAATTCACTTTGCCAGGTTCAGCAAAGTTCATGAACATTTTGGCAGTTTTGGAGAACATGTTGTGAAGCTAACACTGCAGCGTTCACTATTTGCAGAGTCAATATTTATTATCTTGTTTTTCATTATTTATGCAATGCCTTCTTGTGTCTATATCCATCATGCTAATGATTTCTTGGAAGTAATGATAGAAATACGGAGACAACTGCACTATGCATTATCCCTCAAATTCTATTTGTGTGTGTCAGCCTTTTCTCAGGTTGGCCCTAGCAGTATTTTAGTTTTATCTTCAGTGTGAGTTTGACTCTTTAAGTAATGTCGTGCTTTTAATTCCATCTCCTATTACATGTTAAATTTCATTCTGTTGATCTTAAATGAATTTAGCCCTTCTTTCTGTAATGTCATCCATTCTTTGCCTCTAGATGTCTGATTTAGAACATGTTTGCAGTCATCCAGATGTCTGTCCCTTATTTCACTTCCTTCTCTACACTGTGAACATTGTTCAGAATCCATCAAAGTCTTCATTGTACACCACAAATATTTGTATAATCCCAAAACAGTTTAATGCAGGTGGTTGGACATAGAACACATTTAAAGAACTCTATACTGTACAATATTAGCCAGATTACACCTTTACTGTGTTTTTGTGTCTACACTATGTACACATTATATAATCTCTTTAACTTTTAAAAGGTCAGATATTTAAACGCTATTTTAGATAAAAGACATATTGTGTTTTAACTTCACTTCATTTTTATTAAGAGAACACCGTGACCTAGAAAGCAAAATAGAAGAATTAAAGAAGAATCGAAGTCTGGCAATTGGCAGGCAAAAAGGTTTTGAGGAAGAGATTATTCATTGTAAAAAGGAACTGCGGGACCCCCAATACAAAGATGCTGAAGAAAAGTTTAGAGAAAGAATGATTGTTATGAGAACAACCGAACTGGCAAACAAGGATTTGGATATCTACTACAAGGCGCTTGATCAGTAAGTATTAGTAATATTATCCCAGGGTCCTACAAAGCTTGTTTAAGATAGTTAACTTGTTTTTGTTAAGATTTGCATTTTAAGCTTATTAGTTTCATGTGATTGGTTGTTTTCATTTAAGTAATGTAGTCCATAATAATGTTGCATTTTATAATTAACTTTATTGCATCACCCTGTATTACATGTAAAAGCAATGTATGACAGATTGATCAGGATTGAGCTCATCTCCTTCTAATCAGATAATGTACTTTGCAAGCTTTGCATTTGGCAATATAACCCAGTCAGCACTACAGCAAGTTCCGGTAGGTTTTTTTTTTTTTTAAAAATCGTCTATTAATCCATTTTTTTTTTTCAATCTTTTTGCTCAGTTCAGTTATTTATAGAAAGTTTTTTTTCTCTATCCTAAGCTTTATTGCTTGTTTTCAAAGTGTAATTAACTCAAGCCAAGCAAGTATGCCTTAGAGCCCCAGCATATTCTCCATGTTCTCCGTGTTATAGTGATTTATATTACTACTGACACATACTCATCTCCTTTCCATAATTTTTTTTTTTTTGGTTGAGTTCTATAAAATGTAAGGGTCTTACAATGTTAAATGTATTGCCTGCAAATGCTCTTTCATACACAGTATGCTGAAGTTTTATCACTGCTCTGTAACTATTTTACAAGAGTTAAGATGTTATTAATTACTGGATATCTGCACGAAAACTAATGCTGAAAATAGAACAAATGAGACAGCCTATGCTCCTAGGGTATTACTTGTACATTTCAGATCAACTGGGTCTGTAATGGAGAGTTTTTTGTGTTGGGTGTTTGTCAGACTCACATTTGCAAACCATGCAACCATATTGTTATACTGTGTAAAATTCACATTTGAGTTTCAGAAGTCAGCACTCAGATCTAAGCTTGGACAGCCATTTTAAGGTGAAAAGATAGATTCAGTTGAACAAATATAGAGTCTGAAACTATAACAAAAACATCAAGATAAGGTAGTATGAGTATGTGAGTTTGTATGAGTGGGCCTTGCCACGGACTGGTGCCCAATCCAGGGCTGGTTTCTGCCTTGAGCCAAGTGTTGCTGGGATAGGATTTGGCAAGGCATAACTCTGACTGAATTAAGTGGGTTTCAGAATGTATATTTTTTACAAGTCCGAAAAGCAGGGCCACTCTCATAAATTAGCCATCAACACAGTAAATGAATGTTGTATCAAATGAAATATCCAGTTCAGCTAAGCAAAAACCAAAATCTAAAGCCATTATCAAAGCTGAAAACAATAGATTAACATTTTCCTAAGCCTAGTATGGCTTTTGGAAAGTCTGTGTCATAGTGTTACAGCAACCTGTGAAGTGTGTTCTTCCTTTTTAGATATTCATCCTTTTCCTTTAGTTAGTCGTGTCATCTGAATTTTAATCCATAGGCTTTTTTACAAGATAACCATTTCCATTATTATTGCAAAATAATATTTTATTATTATTATTATTATTAACAATAGTAATAATAATAGCAGCAATAATAATTTAAAGTACTGTACATAGATTACCAACCAGCCTCAAAGTCTAATTCAGGGCTGCTTTTTAACTCTGATTCTCTTGTATATTTCTTTAATTACAATTACAAAATTGAGCAGAAAGGAGTTTATAATTGCGTATCAGTCTAAATAAGAGTGTAGTGTGCGTTATGTTTTATAGTGTGGTATCTTAGTTCACACTAAGTAAAGTTCATGAGCAACCTGTCTCTGTACAAGCTTTCTTAAGTTGTTTGTCAAAATATAGTAAGAAAACTGCTGAAAATTGTCTGTGACTTATACAGGAAGTGGCAATTGTAATGCTTTACATCAAAGCAGATAATCATCATATTAACACAATCAGTATGAAGAATCAAATTCTAAAGCTTGCATCTTTTTACTGCAGTTGGATGTATTTAGTCAAGGCCTATTTTGTTACCTTACATCCTCTTGAAAATTTTTGTTTACTAGCATGCTTTCTACAACTCATTTTTACCTTAAATTTTTTTCTCCCAGATTTGATTTATGTATATAGAATACTTTATGAAGTATAAACCATAAAATAGCCTTTTAATAAAACATCATATTGCAAATACTGTACTATGAAATTTACATATATATATATAAACATGTTTTCCCAATTAAATTACATCTTACTTTCCAACAAACAAAATCCAGAATATGCCATTTACATAATACAATTGCAGTAGTAGTGGTACAGTATATATAGAAATGCTATAGCAATCTCCAGCACTACCTTCCCCCATAACATATTAATCTGAGCTCTATCCAGACTGCTTTTTTTTGCCACACTTTTGGATTGTCATTCCCATGCTGCTATAAGTATTGATCACTGAACAAGAATCTTTTGTAAAAAAAAAAAATGTTTTTATTTTTAACAACCTAAATCCACAGCTGATATTAAAAAAAGAAAAAAATTTGGGAAATTTTAAGAAATTGTCATGAACCTTGCCACAGACGCTTTAGCATATTTTTAGATGAGATCTTCCCTTACCAGATGTTTTACTTACAGCCTGGCATACTATATCTAGTCATAATGTTAATGTATTGGTGTAGCTTGCTAAAGTACCTCACTAGCACTATAATAGCAGGATTTTATTTGGACAAACAGTAATTTTTTCTTTTTCATTCTTTCTTTCAGTTTGGAATGTCATTTATTTGTTCTTGTTTTTCTGTTTGATTTTTAAATTTTATGCTTTCTATGGAAAAAAAATTCACTTGCCTTTGTGTTTTATTTTAGTCATTTGCTAATGTCATAGGATACAAGGTACAAGGTCATATTTCATACTGGAAGTACCTTATATTGAAATACTAGCAAAATACCTGCGCTTCGCAGCAGAGAAGTGTGTTAAAGAAGTTATGAAAAAGAAAAGGAAACATTTTAAAAATAATGTAACATTTGCTTTCTATTCGTTTGCATAAGCACAGTCCTTCACCAGCAATTATTTAATGTTAGCTCAGACCCGGCACTTAAAAGTTTCTGTCGCACTTTTGCTGAGTTTGTGCCAAACACTATTCTATCCCTGACCATCTCATTTTCGTTTGCATAAGCACAGTCCTTCACCAACAATTTTAACTTAGTTACAAAGTGATCAAAAGTCTCGTCTATACCCCGCGTCCTCTACACCTTGCTTTCCTATTCGTTTGCATAAGCACAATCCTTCACCCGCAAGTTTAACTCCATTACAGCAATTTTAACCCCATTAGAAAGTGATCCAAAGTCTAATTTATACCTCGTAACTTCTCATTAAACTTGTATCTCGTGAATATCGTATTCGTCGTAGGCATGACAAACGCCAGCGGCAGCGTGTCTATAAACTTAATTTAAACTTACGGTTTACACGCGCTTTGTTTCCGCAGTAGCTGCACTTATGAATATGCTTGTATGCGTCACTCACTTCATATTCTTTTGCTGCCTTCTCAATTGTGTAATGCGTTTTTGTTCAGCGCTCTTTGGAGCTCTTCCTTGTTCTCTACGTACTGCGTTCACAGTCAGTACACATGAGCCGCTCTCTTGTGTGATCTTGCGATGTCCACGGCTTTATTTAATGTTAGCTAAGACCCGGCACTTTCGCTGAGTTTGTGCCAAACACTAGACCATCTCATCTTCGTTTGCATAAGCACAGTCCTTCACCCGCGAATATTTACCTTATATGGGCAGGCACTCAATTACATGGGAGGCGTGATGATGTGGGACGCAACTCTGCCTCACACGGCAAACGAGCTGCAGGCTATGGACGTATATATGGTCGAAAGGTCCAGTTATGACCGTTACGTGTAGAATTTCGAAATGAAACCTGCCTAACTTTTGTAAGTAAGCTGTAGGGAATGAGCCTGCCAAATTTCAGCCTTCTACCTACACGGGAAGTTGGAGAATTAGTGATGAGTGAGTCAGTCAGTCAGTGAGGGCTTTGCCTTTTATTAGTATAGATTCGTGTCAATGAAATTTTTCCTCATGCCTAAGCTAATGCCCATTTCTTTGGAATGTACAAGGAAACTGAAATACATCGAAGTGATATACAAAATGATAATTTCCAAAGAACATTAATAACTCCAACAAAATAGATTTCATTTGAACTTTGATGCAAATTACCGAAAATGCATTTTGTTTTATATTATTACTAGCAAAATACCCGCGCTTTGCAGCCGAGAAGTAGTGTGTTAAAGAAGTTATGAAAAAGAAAAGGAAACATTTTAAAATATAACGTAACATGATTGTCAATGTAATTGTTTTGTCACTGTTATGAATGTTGCTGTCATCAAGGATTTGATTATCATTATTTCTTTCAATCAGGTTCATATTTGGAGGACTGTTGTGTTCAAGATACATTCCGTGTTTGTCAACCATTGTAAAGATAACAGGTTTCATTCATTGAAGTGTTCACTACCCAAATCGGTACTCGTGAATCTAAGATGTTTGACAGGCATTCTCGGTATTAAGTTGTGGATTTGCCTGCGAATATTTAGCGGCAGCGTGTCTATTAACTTGTGGATTTTTCTGCGAGTATTTGGGGGCAGCGTCACAAAGTTGTTTCCGTCTAGCTGCATCAGAAAATGTACCATGACGTCTGACACGCCTCCGTTTTATTGTTTTCTCACAGCTTGGATTGCTGCTGTCATAATCGGTTTAAGTTTCATGGTTTGTTTCAATTATGTTAGGATTTGCAGGACTTGTTGTGTTGAAGTGACATTCTTCATCTGTTAAGCGTTATAAGCATACAACCGGTTTCATCGATAACTTCGCATCCAGCTTTTGAGAGTTGAAACATTCATAAACATCAAAGTGTCCACTACTCAAATCGTCACATGTGAATCTAAGATGTTTAAGAGGCATTGGCGGTTCTCCAAAGGTGTAAAATATTTGGCCATTTGGGTACACTTGAAAGCGACAACCGAACAATTCAGCGGCAGCCATCAGTTCACATGCAAAACCATAGGTGAAGGGCTTAAACATTTCACTCTTATAGTGCTCCTATGTAGTATAATTATCTCCTGTACCGTCATCAGTCTACACCTTGAACCTGTCCCAGTCATTCAGTACATAAGACACAATGTTCCTCTGGATATCAAGAGTGAGTCTTATATGGCCATGCAATATGTAACACAGAGAATGGAAAAGGCAGGCGGCATCTCCGTGCCTGGAAACCACTCGATAAGTGACAGTTCTTTTATTGATGGTGATCACCTCGATAGACATGTTAATGGGGGTATAGTTGGAACGGTAAAGGAAATGGGTACCTGAACAGTAAACTAAGTCTAAAATACCTACACAATAACTATAATCATAATAAATGAACAATAAAACAGCGGAGAAGCCATGGATTAAATAAAAAGGCTGCAGGGAGACATGAAAACCGTGGCGAAGGAAGGAAGGGAATGAAGAGACCGGAGTGACAGGCGGCCTTTTATGGGCAGGCAGCCAATTATGTGGGAGGCATGGGGATGGGGGACGCAATATAGGCAGTCAGCCAACTACGTGGGAGGCGTGGGGATGGGGGACGCAATGCCGCCTCACACGGTGACCGAGCTGCAGGCTATGGACGTATATATGTACGTAAGTAGGATTCAGTTATGACCGTTACGCTTAGAATTTCGAAATGAAACCTGCTTAACTTTTGTAAGTAACCTGTAAGGAATGAGCCTGCCAAATTTCAGCCTTCTACCTATACGGCAAGTTGGAGAATTAGTGATGAGTGAGTTAGCGAGGGCTTTGCCTTTTATTAGTATAGATACTTAATGATACTGTTAATATTTAAGTAAATGCAATTCCCCCACTGTTTAGATCCAGTGCCCTGGTTTAGAGTCCCACAACCATTCATTGAGTATGCAGTGTGGTTTTCCTCTTTTTAAAGATATGCTGGTTATGTTTGTGTGAGTGCCAGCATGGATGTGTACTTTGAAAGGGTCCTGCAATGGATCGGTATTCTATCCAGGGCTGTTTCCTGCCTTGTATGCACTCTTGCAGGCATAGACTCCAACCCCTGCAGCCCTGAGTTGGATTAAGATATGCCTGAGAATGTCATGTAATCCACCTTTTAGTTACTAATTTCAGCTTACTTTTAGTAATTTTATATATATATATAGATATATATATATATATCTACAGTATATCTGTTTACAATATATATATCTATATCTGTTTATATATATATATCTATCTATCTATCTGTGCTCCCTACTCACTTTGCTTGCCCACCCCACAACGCCCACCCCCGGGGGCGCACTTCATGCTAGCCACTTTGCGTCTCTGCCGCTCGCATTGTGGGGGGGGGGGGAACGCATGCTAAAGACAGATCAGCTTCTGGCTTGCTGCGTGATCTGCATATCGCGCTGCGTGTCGATCATTTAAAAGCCTGTACAGCAGCTGCTGCTACTGAGCTGCGTGATCTGCATGTCACGCTGAACGTCGATCGTTTAAAAGCCTGTACAGTAGCTGATGCTATCGAGCTGTGTAATTTGCATGTCGCGTTACACAAAGATCATTTAAAAGCCTGTACAGCAGCTGTCCTTTTGTCTCACTTCCTTGTCTCGTGGGATGTTAAAGTGTCTCCGAGAAATTGTTTGTAAGTAGGGTGTGATGTGCAAGAAGTCTCATGAGACTTCAAAGTGTCTCTCAGAGAAGATCACATCTTGACACAAAATTTTTTTATATAATAGATATATCACTCTCTCTCTCTCTCTCTCTCTCTCTATATATATATATATATATATATATATATATATATATATATATATATATATATATATATACTAGCAAAATACCGAGTTTATAAGAAGTACTGCCTTAAAATTTTTATTAAGAAGAAAATTAAACCTTTTTAAACTGAGGGAAAATATACCAATAATTATTTGTTAAGGATCTCTTTGTATACCACATTGTGAGTTCGGCCCTCCGGTTGTAACATGACCAAGCTGTGCGCTGAGCTTACTCTTGAGCATGCAACATACAGTTGGCCATGTGAAGAGTAATCTTGTTTCAAATCTCACAGCTTGGATTGCTGCTGTCATAATCGGTTTGAGTTTCATGGTTTGTTTCAATTACGACAGCATTTGTAGGACTTGTGTTGAAGAGACATTCGGCATCTGTCAAGCGTTGTAAGTATACAACAGGTTTCATCGATAACTTCACATCCAGCTTTTGAGAGTTTAAACATTCAGAAACATCAAAGTGTCCACTACTGAAATCATCACCTGTGAATCTAAGATGTTTAAGAGGCACTGGCGGTTGTCGAAAGGTGTAAAATATTTGTCCATTTCGGTACACTTGAAAGCGACAACCGAACAATTCAGCGGCAGCCATCAACTCACATGCAGATCCATAGGTGAAGGGCTTAAGCATTTCACTCTTCTAGTGCTCCTGTGTAGTATAATTATCTCCTGTATCGTCATCAGTCCACACCTTGAACCTGTCCCAGTCATTCAATACATAAGACACAATGTTCCTCCAGATATCAAGAGTGAGCCTGATATGGCCGTGCAATATGTAACAAAGAGAATGGAAAAGGTAGGTGCCATCTCCAGGCATGGAAACCACTCGGTAAGTTACAGTTCTTTAATCGATGGTGATCACCTCGATAGACATGTTAATGGGGGTACTGTTGGAATGATAAAGGGAATGAGTACCTGAACAATGTAAAGTGAGTCTAAAATACCTACACAATAACTATAATCGTAATAAATGAACAATAAAACAGTGGAGAAGCCGTGGATTAAATTAAATGTAACTTTTTTGTCACGCTTTACATCGGCTTATTTTAAAACTTACATACAGTATATATGTTTCGTATCATTATTTTCAGAATTTATCGAACTTTAATGTGATTTTGTTAGATTTTTCGATTCTTATTCCATTTTTAAATTAGAAACTAAAAAATATCAAGAACTCCTGTCTTGCGAGATGAGACTTAACCAAGAGCCAGAAGTGAAAGACAAAGAGTAGGACAGCTGCTGTACAGGCTTTTAAATGTTTGAAGCGCCTGCAGCCAGCAGCTGATCGAGTAAAGAGGAGGTAAAAAAAAAAAAAAACTGTTTCCCATTGTATCACCATTTAAGAGGTGGTTTCACAGGAGCGACCACATCTCCTTGGGGTGCGTTCAGCCCCCTCTTCACAATGCGAGCGGCAGACTGGCCGCAACTGGGAGTTGTCAAACCTGCTAAACCAAATCAGGACCTCAAAAGCTAGAGACCTTCCCAGCAGCATCACTCATAAAAGGGTAACTCATCACCTACGTATTTCCCCACATTCACTCAATTGGGGCCAATACAGCTGATAACCTAGCACACATCTTTATAATGTGTAGGGAGAGGTGGAATACAAAGAAGAAAAGAAATGCAGATATGCAGAAACTACTTTTATTTCCCATCGATACTGTATTAGCTAGAATGTGAACCCAGCATTTTGGAGATTTGAGGCAACAGCTCTAATGTCTGCATGATACATGACAAAGGTAATCAGGTATATCTGATTAATATTACTGATCATTTTTTTAACTTAATTTTACTTTTAACAGAGAATTTAAAAAGAATGTTTTTAGTATAGTATGTTGCACCTTTCAAAAATACAATCATACATACGTATACGTATGTGTACACTATATATATATATATATATGTATAACACACACACACACCAATACATACACAAATAAATATATCATTGAAATAAACATCTGGTTAATAGTGTCATATTAAGCAGATTGAAAAGTGACACAACATACTGTACAAAAAGTTAAAATGAAGTTAAATAACGAGGACCCACGGTATCTTAATCATGCAATGTACAATATGCATAAAGCAATGCCTATTGAGGTAGATTACTATGGAGAATAAACAAATTATAAATCTGCTTTTGGTATATGTGTCATATCCAATTAGAATATTAAGTATATATGCTGTTTTCTAACATTCATACAAATTTTATTGATTTTAATTTCTTAACACTTTGTCTATACTTATGTTGATCCCTCAATCCCCTATCATTAATATATTAAGCACATTACTTGTATGTAACCTGTAATATTGACTGTGATTATTTTGGTTTTCAACAAAACAGTCAAAGTTGTTAAGCCCCAAGAATTTTCAAACGCCCAACCATTTCAGCCAATATTTAAAATCCCCTTTGGAGTGCTCAGGTATCTTCCTTCACCAAGTACCACTGAAGCTGTAAAATCTAATTAAGGAAAAGCATATGTTTGAATGATGTACCATGAATAGTCATGTTTCTGTTAAACCATTTTGTTGATAACAGTATACTGTATAAAAAGAACAAACTAATGATTGTAAAAAACATTTGAAGCAGCATTGTCAATAGTCAAATAAAAAAGTTTTTGGTAGGAATTTCTACCTTTTAACAGATACTCCATTCATCAGTCCATCTATCCATTTTCCCATTCCACTTACCCAGGGCAGGGTAGCAGGTCAGCTGGAGCCTTTCCCAGCAATCATTGGGCACAAGGCTGGAACAATCCCTGGACTGGACCCAGGTCCATTGCAAGGTGAACACACAAACACACACATACATACACTAGTGAAAATTTTAAAATGCATTTTTGTAGTTTGTGTTTTTGCATTTGTTTATCATTTTTATGCTACCATATTAAACTTAATTCTTTTGTTTACTTGTGATTCTTCAACAAAATATAATAACAACCTTAATTTCTGGTTGTCATGTTTTCCTACTAAATAAGTTATTTTAACTGCATCATCAATAATTTAGTAATACTACAAAATGTAACTTTAATCTGTTTAGTTAGCCAATAAAAGGTGTCATTTTGCTTCACTTCTCATTGCATCCATAATGGCTAACATGGTACTTCACCCTACTTCTATAAACACATCTGTTGTAATGAATATTTTTTAAAAAATGATTTCCTAATCTAAAAAATGAATTATCTGATAGCTTTAAATGTCAATTGGTCTTAAAGTTACAAACCTGTATTAATAGAATACACCATCTAGTGGTGAAGACAGAAAAAGCAGTAGTATGGCATACTGATTTTTGTTTCTAATGAGAAATATTTTGTATTTATAAAATATACAGTATATTATTTCTCAACTGATATTATTATAGAAGTAGCTCATTTCTAAACTACATACCCCATTATTAACAGACATCCCAGTAGTTTTTATTTAGAAGCACTGCTTGGTTGTGCACTTTTACTGTTCAAGTAACTTTTAAATTATCGCATTTTCTTCTTGCACTTGTACAGGGCAATAATGAAATTTCATAGTATGAAGATGGAAGAAATCAACAAAATAATTCGTGACCTATGGAGAAGCACATATAGGGGACAAGGTATTAAATATATATGGCAAGTAAAGTAAAAATTGAACAGTTTTGGCAAGTGCTTAAACCCACTTATTTGTAGTCAGTTTTCCTTAGTGTGTTATATAGCACTGATGGTAGAAATATTTTGCAATATGTTAATAAAAGATAGTTTGTGGAAACTGTGTGCAGCATTATATTCTTTACAAAGACATTTTAATTAGGCAGTTGTGTGTGTAGGAATAGGTTTTACAAGAATATTCTATCAGTATATTAAATGGCAAGTTAACATCTATAGCTTTTAACTTATATTTTTTAAGAAACAGTTATGTCATTTTAAATAATCATTGGTTAATTGAGACTTTCTTACAGAAATCATTGTGTGACTTTCTGTATCTTCATTTAGTCACTTAAAAAGGAAAATGAATAAATCAAGCCCAGATTTTCATACCTAAAATTTATCTTTCGGTCTTGCAAAGTCTTAGAAAGATCCTGTAAACTATTATAATAATACATCTTAATGCATCTTTTTAGTAGAACTATCCTAAACCATTTGCTCCTATGAAGTTCACAAGGAATTCTCTTTGCTAACCGTACAATTTTTTTAAAAATTAAATAATGTGTAGTTTAGCACACCTTGTGTAATGTGAATCTAAACCTGTAACTTGTTTTCCCATCAGACTGGAAATTTAATAACTGTTGACAAAATATTTCACAGTCATTTACATATACTGTGTATTAGGTGAAAACATGGCAAAATTCACTTTTTAAAAATATTAACTATTGTGTTGTTCATTAGATATTGAATATGTCGAAATCCGTTCTGATGCTGATGAAAATATTTCAACTGACAAAAGAAGAACATATAATTACCGTGTTGTAATGGTCAAGGGTGACACAGCACTGGATATGAGAGGACGATGTAGTGCTGGACAAAAGGTAAGGGTTACCATTTGTATTTAAATGTTTTAGATTAATTTACAAATCTTTTAATGAAAGGATTTCACAGATTTTTAACACAGTATTAGAAGTGTCACTGGTAATAGGTCATTCTGTAACCTAATGACTAAGGACATTCAGTCCCTACAATAAATCACTTGGTTTACCTTTTTGACATATAGACATTTAAACAAAATTTTAATTGGTTTTAAAAATGAATGAAATGCATATGGATAAGAGTTTTCGTTAACACTTTAATGTATGTACTGTATATATTCTCTCATTTACTGTTGTGTAAGAAGACCTTAACAAAGACTTCTTTTGATGTTCATAACACTTAAAAAACATCAGTAAAGTGACTCTTCATAAAAGTGCGTGTGTCATTTGGAATGCCGGTAAAATTACTTATGAATATGAAGGATTCATAGTGAAGTATGCAATATCATGAGACATACAGTATTTCTCACTTAAGCCACCTCTGACCATTCCAAAACCACATTGCACAGATGAATAACCGTTATGCTAATGTTTTGTATTAAAGAAGCCTTTTTAAGGTCTTGTTACATAAGATAAAATGAGTAATAGATGCATTTTGGCTTTTGTTATGGAAATAAAGAGTTTCCCAAAATGCATTGTTGGCTTTGAATTTACTTGGATTTGGCAAAAGAATCGTGTTTTACACAGGGTTGTAATCAAAAATGACACCATTTGTGCATTACGTAGGCCTTATTGGTCCTGTATAAGCTATGAGAAAAGCTGTCAAAACAACTTGGATAACTCCCCTATATACTATCGCAAAAGTGCAGAAAAAAAAAAAAGAAAGCTCAAATGTTATACTGATGGAAGTTATTTAGTTCACCTCAAGAGCCAGTCCCTGGATTTGTTGCCTCCCAAACAAGTTTTATTTCACAAGTATCATATTTCAATGTCAGTAAACTTTCCTAATATTATGACTTATGATTTATGTTATTAAAAAACATTCAAATACTGCTTCCTTTGCTACGGTGGCTCACCTTGTTTTCAAGCCTACTGTCTTAGTTTATTCTCCTTCCTGCCATTTTGCATTTATCTAAATAATCTGCTAATGTGACAGGTTAGTGTCAGTCTCATAACAAGTGGGATTCTGAATTTAAACATTACAGTAGACTATCAAGTCATGTACACAGGTACGCTTTCTTTCAGCCATCATAATACGAGAGGCGTTCAAAACGTTTTCGCACTTTTATATTTTCATTGGAAATGGTGAAGATGGGAGGAGTAGTAATTGGGCATTAAAAAATTGGTACGACGCTTCGCAAACGAAGGTGACTATGTAGAAAAGTGGTGTCATTTGTTTTTGAAATCCTTAATAAACAGAGTTAAAAAAAAAGCGCTGAAACTTTTTGAACATCCCCCATATTTTCAAATCAAATTGCTAAAGTATTGAAAAGTCAAAAAAAAAAAGTGAAAATATAAAAGCTGAATAAGCCTATGGAAACACAATCCTGGTTGTATAACAATAACAATCTATATTAAATAGTACAATATATATGCAGATATATGCAAATAAAAAAATTCAGTTGAATTCTGTTAATGCACACATCTCTCAAGATATATACATGTGATGCATTTCTTTATTCATTAATGCCCTAGAAAACTTCTTACTTTTTGTTTTTATAAGTGAAACATATTCTTCATTTTCAAGTCAACACAACTATATTAACTTGATAAGCATCAATTTAACAATTGGACACTTGCGCTCATGGTACCTGGATTATAAGATTGAGTGATAAATGTCAGATGCCTCTGTGCCTTTGGATTATTAAAAAAAACTGTCATTTAACCTGTTTAATTGTTAAATTAATACACATTCATGTTAAAACATACACTTAATGGTTTTTTTTTCAAGCAGAGTTTTTGTAGAAAAATCTAATGCTTAAGCCCACCAGCACATATCAGTCATCCATGCTGCTTACAAATTATTTCAGATGTTTGCTGATGCATAACATGTTTATTTCTACTTTTAGTATAAAAGAAAAAATGGCAAACTCCCCCAATCTACTAAATATTGAACATGTTCTTATCTTTCTTAATTAGATCATGAGTACTTTTTCTTTAAAATTGGTATACAGTATTGGACTTCAATTTTTATCAATTTGTTCAAAGTTTTTGACTCCATATTGTCTTTTTTTTTTTTTTAACTGACATTCATTAACAACAGTGTATCAAGTGGTACACTATTTGACCAAAAGTTTGTGGACACCTATTTGAGCTTGTTAGACATCCCACTCCAAAACCATGGGTATTAGTATGGAGCTGACCCACCACCCTTTTGTGGCAATGAATTCCTCCAGTCTTCTTGTAAGGCTTTCCACAAGATTTTTTAGTGTACCTGTGGGAATTTGTGCACATTCACCCAAAAGTGAGTTCAGACGTTGGATCAGAATACCTAGCACATGATCAGTATTCCAGTTCATCCCTAAGTTGTTCAGTGGGGTTAAGATCAGGGCTCTGTGCTGACCACTTGAGCATAATCATGCTCAAACAAAAAAGAGCCTTCCTCATAATGTTGCCACAAAGTTTGAAGTGCACAATTGTTTAAAATGTATTTGTATGCTGTAGCATTAACAGTACTTTTGACTGGAATCAAGGGGCCTAGCTCAAACCACGAAAAGCAATCCCAGATCATTATCCATCCTCCACCAAACTTTACAGTGTATCCACCAAGCCCAGATTTGTCCATCATCATCCATATAATGTACAAAGTAAGTAAATGTTTTGAAATTTGGTTAGTTATAAGATATTTCTTGATTAAAAATAACATTAAAACATTCATAATATAGTAAAAGAATGAGTAAACCCCATCGTATTTTTAATAATAGAATGTATATCTGTTAACTGAATTTTTCTTATGTTTATATGCTGCAGCATTCACTTCTCATACCTCCTGCTAAATCATTTAATGCTAGTCATGTGATGATAACTTTGGCTCAGTAATACATGCTGAAAAGAAAAAGTATAGCTTCTAACTTGATTTTACATTCCCCTTCAATATGAAAATACAATAAAGCAAATTATCTTAATATTTAAAAAGTAATCTCAATTGACCTTTGTAATATATAGTAAGGAGTGCGTAACATGATCAAACCTTTCATTAATATAATGTTATACCACTTGAAAAATGGCCTTAAATAAACATAAAAAGTTTTACTAACTGTTAGATGTTTAGTTACTTGATAAAAAAATTCTATTTGAGTTCATTTGACAACTTAATTTTCATAATTGTTAAGCGGTGAGTGTAGTGCCTGGTGAACATTTATATTTCAACTGGATATTATTGTTAAGTGGATATGGATTTACACACAATGTTATGCTTATTTCTATTTTATCTAAAACCTTTTCTTCTTGTATCTTATTTGATGCAAGCAGCAAGACATTTTTGTCAATTCACTATACAGTTACATTAATATAATGTTTTTTATGCAGCATAGTAGTAACAGGTATTAGGCACCATTTAATCATGAAGAGTGAAACAGTACAAACTACAGTAAACTTGTTTTAAACAAGTATTTTACTTTGTTCACTTTTTAACCTTTAGGATGGTTATTAGACTATTATGATTGTATGCTGGTGTTTGTGTTTTAGTATGTTTTAATTTTCATCATTGACCAGGTTTGTGATAAAATTGTAAACCAAAAAGGAAATGCATTATAAACAAATATACAATTTCACCAACATGATTGGAAGATGTTTTAAGATGTACTTGTATATAAATGAGAGTTACTGATCTCCAAGAAGGAAAAAAACAGTCACCTGTAGGGGAACTCCACTCCATACTTAATTTAAAAAGGAAGCTTTTGCTTCTCACTTACTGTTCAGGAAGTTGGGTAAGTAGACCATAAAAGGAGTGAATTCAGATTTTCAGCATTTTTACTACGTGTTTCTTGTTTCTGACTAAATCAGATGTACATGTATAACTGAATGAAGGAATGATTTTATCAGAGAAATTACTGACAAGTATCTGGTATCTGTGCTATGTATTATTAAATGGTAGTCTTAGTGCTATACACATGTAATCAGCATTGAGAAAATGTTGAAACCTCAAGGAAAATATGCATCTTAATTATAAAAATAATGTAAGTTCTGAAGAACTCTTCAGAATCCTGAAGTTCACACTCTATTAACCAATCCACTTGCTGTGACAGAAGCCCAAGCTACATAATGCTATTTTTTATATTCTCTTGAATTGTGGCCACGGATGGAGGGATTCTTTGGTCCGTTTTCTAACACATTGTTTGCCATTATTTCAATAATATTTGAACAGTGAATTTACTAAGCCAAAGAGAGATAATGTATCCACTTTCCTTGAAAATGTCATTATTTACACTTGAAATCCCTTGATTTGGAAAGAGAATGCTTAATACCAACAGGTCTTACAGAACAGGACAGTAATGTTGGCTACTTTAGGGGAAGAAAGTTTATTTTCAAGGTAACATTTTTTGTTTAATTTATTTAAATTTCTGTTTTTACCGGCATTTTTATGTTAGACCGTAATAAAAAAGTCTCAAAATAGAAGATGGGTGGCTTTTACTTCACTATAATATTCCATTCATTGCATGTATCATTTTTAATTACATTACACTGGTTGCAGACTGTTGTAACCCTGTATTTGAAAAATAAAAATAAATAAATATATTAGGAACATTTCAAAATAAAACATGTGAATGGGGTGATTCCAGTTTTTTTTTTTTGGCACAGTGGTTAGTGCTGCTCTCTTATGGATACAGCTTCTTGTGCTCAGTTGTTTTTGATGGTGGCTTCAAATTTTCTTCCTGTGTTGACATTCTTTTGGCCTAGGTACACCTTCCACATCCCCACAGACTTTCAAGTTGGGTTTAACAATCTTATGTCACTCCTGTGTGAGTGTGAGTGCAGTAGCGTACATCAGCTGGCCTGCAATAAACTGATGTACTGTTCAGGCCTGTTCCCCTCCTTGCTTTGTGTGCGTCCCCATCCAACTCTAAATTGGATTAATTGAGTTAGAGGTTTTTACTTTCTGCCAGGCAGTCAACCTTGAATCAGTGGTTGAATAAGTCAGTGTATTGTATATTGTGAGAATGAATATACTATATACATATATACGAAATATGAAAACATATGAGTAGTTTTTAATAATTCTTAATAAATGTGTTACCAGCTTTCTATCTTTCTGCACACTTGGAGAAAGAAAGAAAAATGAGTGTTGCACCCCTTTTTGAAACCATTGAAAAGAGAATTACATAAACCTGCTTAGGGTGAAGGTGTAACAGAGAATTTTAGTTAAAGGGACAAGCTCGAACAGTTTGCCATTAACAATCAAAATATGTCCTGTCCATTGCAGAAATGCGTTTTTTCAGAGCTCATAGTTCTGTCAAGTACAGGTTTAAGGTTGGCAAAAGTGCAGAATGGTAAAGTTTGCAGGAGCTGAGATCTATTGAGGAGTCCACATGTTTGAGATAAATTATTGTACATATCCTATAAGAAACACTTCAGAGTTGTTCATATTCAACTGTAAGAATCTACTCATTAAATTAGGGCGGAGTGGTGGCTCTGAGGCTAAGGATCTGTGCTGGTATACCGAAGGTTGCCAGTTCAAATCCTCGTCACTGCCAAAAGAGATCCTCCTCTGCTGGGCTCTTGTGCAAGGCCCTTAACCTTCAGTTGCTCCAGGGGCGTTGTACAATGGCTGACCCTGCGCTCTGACCCCAAGGGGTATGCAAAAACATATTCCTAATACAAGAAATTGTATAAGGCAAAGTAAAGAACAAAAAAAAAAATCAAGTGGGCAACTAGCAGGAAATCATCAGCATTTGAATGGTACACAAGGCAGGGTCACCTAATCAGGTATCCAAAAATTAAACAAAATAATAACAAATACATTTTATTTATACAGCACCTTTCCCATGCTCAAGGCACTTTACAGAGTCTCATAATGAAACAGCAGGTATATGAAACGTTGGATACAGATGTTTCCTGAATAGAACATTCAAACAGATAGAGTTAGGCTATACAAAGGCATTAAATAGAATAAAAGACAATAAACCAGAGTAAAATACTAAATTCAATAATAAAGGAAGGCCTAGCAAATAACATAATTTGTGATATAACACACACACATATTATACTGAGCTTCCGGACAGAGAGAAAGAGGAGGCAGAATGTCAGGTTAAGTTAAAAGCCTTCCTGAACAGATGAGTTTTAAACTGTTTTCTAAAAAGAATGAATGGAGTCAGCTGACCTAATTAATTTAGGGAGGTCATTCCAAAGTCCGGGTGCTATACAGCTGAAGGCTCTGTCACCCATAGAGTGCAGGCTAGTAAGGAACACAACACGATTGCCAGATTTAGAAAACCTTAGTGGGTGAACCAGAGAGCATGATGATGGAGAAGGTCACTGATGAAGTCTAATCACGAGGCCATTTAAAGCTTTTTAGGTTAATAAAATTTTATATTCATTTCTGTGAGACACAGGGAGCTGGTGGAGGCGAAGCAGGATAGGTTTTATGTGATTACTGTTGCTTGTTGTTGGTTTGTGTTAGAACTCTTGCAGCAGAGTTTTGAAACAGCTGGAGCTGTGATATAACATTATAAGCGGTGCCTACCAGTAGAGAGTTACAATAATCAATGTGGGATGTGATCAAAGCATGGACAAGTTTCTTGGCATTAGAAAAGGAGAGGAAGGACCGAACATGGGATATGTTGCAGAGATGAAAGTCAGAAAGATTCTTAATGTGGTGTATGTGGGTGGAATAAAAAAGGGAGGAACGAAAAATGACGCCAGGATTCCTTGGATTAGAAGAAGGTCTGATGAGATCACCGTCAAGAGTGATTGAGAAGAAGCTCATTTTCTTAAGTTGTGCTTTAGTTCCAATTTGCAGGAGTTAATTTTTGTTGCAGTTTAATTTTCAAGAGTTCTCCTCTGATAAAGTTTGTTTTTAACATTGAAATAGAGTTGAATATCATCTGCATAAAAATGACAACCCAGTCCATAGCTAGAAATGATATGGCCAAGGGGAAGCTTATAGATACAGAAGAGCAGAGGTCTGAGGACAGAGCCCTGAGGAACCCCTTTTATGACTGGCACAGAGCTGGATCTGCTGTTGCCAAGACTAACACACTTTTGCCTGTCAGACAGATAGAACTTAAACCACTGGAAGGCAGTGCCAGAGATACCCAACATGTTCTCCATTCTGGACAATAGAATGTCATGTCTGACAGTGTCAAATGCTGCACTACGATCTAACAAAGTTAATATGCTTGTTTGTCCAAAGTAAATATTAGTTACCTGAAGCAGAGTAGTTTCACAGTTGTACTTTGCCCTGAAACCAGACTGAATGGGTTGTATCAATTAGTGGTTAAGTAATTGCTGAGTTGGGAGGCTACAACACACTCAAGAACTTTTGACAGAAAAGGTAAGTGAGAAATAAGCCAAAAATTGTTAGATTGTCTAGATCAGACTTTTTTTAACAGTGAGGTTACAGAAGCGATTTTAACAGTGGCTGGCACAAAGCCAGTGTCGAGGGATGTATTTATTATTGACGTAATAGTTGAGATTGTGGCATGAAGGCAGGATTTAAGAAGTGTGGTGGAGATGGGGTCCAGAACACAGGTAGTGGGCCTCATATTAGAAAGCAGATCATTAACAAATGCAGAGGTCAAGTCAAGTCGGGGAGCATGCGCTGGTAACAGTGCGTTGCCGTGCCCACTACACGACGAAACAACTCGGGATCCCGGTTTGCAACCCCCCAGGCAGACTCACGGTCCAGTCCCAACCTCTGGAAATAACCCTCTATCTGCCGCAGCCAGGTGTTACGTGGGCGACCCCTTGACCTGGTCCAGCCACTCGGATCCTCAACAATGAGGACCTTATGAGGCGGACCACCCTCAGGGAAATGTGCCACATAGCCGTAGTGCCGTAACTGACACTCCCTCACAATGCAGGTAATGTGCCTCATTCGGAACTCCATGAGCAATCGCTCATTCGACACAAAGTCAAGCCAATGGTACCCAAGGATTTTTCATAGAGAAACAGTACCAAAGGAGTCCAGTCTTCATCTCCATGTCTCGCAACCATATAGCAAGACAGAAAGCACCAGGACTCTAAAGGACTTGGACCTTCGTTCTTTTGCATAGATATCGGGAGCGCCACACACTCCTTTCCAGTGACCTTATGACCCCCCATGCTCTTCCAATCTGTCTACTGACTTCACAGGAAGAGTCACCAGAGACTCTCAACAAGGTCAACACTCTCTCTGCAAACAGACACACTGCTGATGGCTGTGCCCAAGAGGTCATTAAAAGCCTGGATCTTTGGTTTTATCCAGAACTCTCGCAAGCCTAGACACTCCGACTTTTCACTCTGTCAAGCGTCACAATCAGAGGCTCCATTGACGCCACGAAGATCACAGCATCATCAGCAAAGTGAAGATCCGTGAATCTTTCTTCATCAACAGATGTCCCACAGCCGCTTGACCCCATGACCATGCCCAACACCCAGTCCATACAAGCATTGAACAGAGTAGGAGCAAAAACACACCCTTGACTAACCCCACAATCAACAGGGAAAAATGCAGAGGTCCTGCCTCCACTCTGCACAGCACTCACAGTACCAGTGTACAGGCCAGCCATGATATTCAGCAACTTTGAGGGGATCCCAAGAACCCTCAGGATGTCACACAGGGCAGCTCGATCAACTGAGTCGAATGCTTTGTGAAAATCGACAAAGGCTGCAAAGAAACTCTGCCAATATTTGCGTTTGTGCCCCATGAGTACTCTCAGTGCCAGGATGCGGTCGATGGTAGACTTCTTAGGCGTAAAACCAGACTGTTACGGTCACTGGTAGGTGAGCAAGTGATCACGGATCCTATTGATCCTACCCGGCACTGAGAGCAGTGTTTATCCCCCTGTAGTTGCTGCAATCCAGCCGATCACCCTTCCCTTTCCAGATAGGGACGACAAGTCCTGTTTTCCAGTCAGTTGGGATGATGCCAGTCTCCTAAATGGAAGCAAAGATTGCTTGCAATGCCAGGAGGACAGCCTTACCACCAGCCTGGAGAAGTTCACCCCGGATACCACAGATCCCTGCAGCCATTGCCCCCCTCAGCTGGTTCACCACCTGTGCAATCTCAGTGAGATTGGGTGGTTCACAGTTAATCAGAGTATCAGCCTCAAGAGCCGTGGACCCAAAGATATCCAATGTCGTAGCCAGAGGATCAGCTTTGAACAACTGCTCAAAGTAGCCAGCCCAGCGGGTCACAACTGAAGTGTCATCCGTAAGGACCGTTCCATCAGCCGCCCTGACTGCGATTCTCTGAGGAACAGATTCAGATGTGCGTAATGTTTCGATTCCTCTGTAAGCAGGACGTGAGTCGCTAGATCACAGATGGTGTGTCACTTGCTCACAGGTTCCTCTAATAAAACGCCTCTTTATCTGCCGTCAGAGCCCTCACAGCTGTCCTTCTCAGTTCCCGGTACAGACCAGAGTTGGCATTGAGCTGTGCGCTGCGACTCCTCTCGATGATATCCAGGGTGCCCTATGAGATGAAACACCTCTTTCTGGGAACACTGGTAACACCAACACAAATGCAGATGTGACTGGTGAAAATTTAGAGAAAGAGCCAGATGGAGTGGGAAGACATGGAAAAATATAAATGGATGATAGATTTATGTAAGTTGAATTATTTAAATCTTTAATTTTACTGTGGAAAAAGTGGAGGAATTTGTCACAGACTTTGGTAGAGGCAGTAATTGGGCCAGATGCAGGTTAAAGTAGTTTATTAACCACAGAGAACAAATCCCTTGGGTTATCCTGGCCACTTCCTATTATTCTGCCATAATGTGTGTTTTTGGCTGCAGTAAGTGCATTCCTTTGATGGTCAGAGAAAGCCTGGATGTGCACAGTTAGGTCAGACTTACATGATAGTCTCTCAAGGCATTAGCCAGCTTCTTTCATAGACCATAACTATGAATTGCACCTTGGAGCTGAATGCTTAAAGGAACCTTCCTTATGCTTTAAATGTGCTGATTTATCCAGTGCTGAAAGAAGGGCTGTGTTATAGTGGTCAACAAAACTATCAAGTGTTGATGGAATAGGTGAAGACAGACAAAGATCAGAAATGGACCTGGCAAGGATAGAAGGACAGGTATTTTTAAGGTTTCTGAAAGAAATGTGATGTTTACAGGTTAGAGGAGGGGGAGTGGTAATGAGAAAAAATACTGTTTTATGATTAGTGAGGCCCAAGTAACTGCCAACAGATAAGCCAGATGTACAGATCAAGTCCAATATACAGTATACTGTATAGTCACTAGACTGAGTCGGAAAATCAACATGTTGCACCAGTCAAATCTGTCCAGTAAAAATAGGAATTAATTTGTCAGCTTACTTGTAGCAATGTCAATATGGATGTTGAAATTGCCAAAAAGAATGACTCTGTGAAAGGGAACTTAAGTGGGTTAATAATTCAGTCAGATCAGATTAAAAAAAGACACATTTTATTTTGGGGGACAATAGAGAACAAGGAGTAAGGCAGGACCTGATTTCGGTATTAGCTTAAGAGCAAGACACGCAAAAGTCAATGGGCAGTCAGTTGGGATTCTTTTGATGTTTAGTTCAGTTCTAACAATTACAGTGAGTCCTCCTCCTTGTTTTGAGCTGCAGAGTTCTGTGAAGTAAATGTATCCAGATGGTGTTGCCTTCATCTTCTTCTTCTTCTTTCGGCTGCTCCCATTAGGGGTCGCCACAGCGGATTATCTTCTTCCATATCTTTCTGTCCTCTGCATCTTGTTCTGTTACACCCATCTCCTGCATGTCCTCTCTCAACACATCCATAAACCTTCGCTTAGGCCTTCCTTTTTTCCTCATCCCTGGCAGCTCTATCCTTAGCATCCTTCTCCCAATATACCCAGCATCTCTCCTCTGCACATGTCCAAACCAACGCAATCTCACTTCTCTGATTTTGTCTCCCATCCGTCCAACTTGAACTGACCCTCTAATGTACTCATTTCTAATCCTATCCATCCTCTTCACACCCATTTTTAACTCTGATACCTCCAGCTCTGTCTCCTGCTTTCAGGTCAGTGCCACCTTCTCCAACCCATATGCCATAGCTGGTCTCACTACCGTCCTGTAGACCTTCCCTTTCACTCTTGCTGATACCCATCTGTCACAAATTACTCCTGAAACTCTTCTCCACCCATTCCACCCAGCCAGCACTCTCTTCTTCACCTCTCTTCCACAATCCCCATTACTCTGTACTGTTGATCCCAAGTATTTAAATTCATCCACCTTCGCCAACTTTACGCCCTGCATCCTCACCATTCCACTGACCTCCCTCTCATTTACATACATGTATTCTGTCTTGTTCCTACTGACCTTCATTCCTCTCCTCTTTAGAGCATATCTCCACCTCTCTCACATGCTCCCTACTATCGCTACAGATCACAATGTCATCAGCAAACATCATAGTCCACGTGGACTCCTGTCTAATGTCGTCTGTCAACCTGTTCATCACCATTGCAAATAAGAAAGGGCTCAGAGCCGATCCCTGATGTAAACCAACCTCCACGTTGAATGCATCCGTCGCTCCTACCGCAGACCTCTCCACTGTCACACATCCCTCGTACATATCCTGTAGAACTCATACGTACTTCTCTGCCACTCCCGACTTCCTCATACAATACCACAGTTCCTCTCGAGGCACCCTGTCATATGCTTTCTCCAGGTCCACAAAGACGCAATGCAACTCCTTCTGGCCTTCTCTAAACTTCTCCATCAACATCCTCAGAGCAAACATTGCATCTGTGGTGCTCTTTCTTGGCATGAAACCATATTGCTGCTCTCTAATCATCACCTCATTTCTTAACCTAGCTTCCACTACTCTTTCTGATAACTTCATGCTGTGGCTCATCAATTTTATTCCCCTGTAGTTACTGCAGTTCTGCACATCCCCCTTATTCTTAAATATCGGCACCAGTACACTTGTTCTCCACTCCTCAGGCATCCTCTAACTTTCCAAGATTCCATTAAACAATCTGGTTAAAAACTCCACTGCCATCTCTCCTAAACACCTCCATGCTTCCATAGGTGCTGTATGTCATCTGGACCAATGGCCTTTCCATTTTTCATCCTCTTCATAGCTGTCCTTTCTTCCTCCTTGCTAATCCGTTGCACTTCCTGATTCACTATCTCCACATTATCCAACCTCTTCTCTCTCTCGTTCTCTTCACTCATCAGCCTCTCAAAGTATTCTTTCCATCTGCTCAACAGACTCTCCTCGCTTGTGGGTACATTTCCATCTTTATCCTTTATCACCCTAACCTGCTGCACATCTTTCCTAGCTCGGTCCCTCTGTCTAGCCAATCGGTACAGGTCCTTTTCTCCCTCCTTAGTGTCCAACCTCTCATTTAACTCATCATACGCTTTTTCTTTAGCCTTCACCGCCTCTCTCTTCACCTTGTGCCTTATTTCCTTGTACTCTTGTCTACTTTCTGCATCTCTCCTATCCCACTTTTTCTTTGCCATCCTCTTCCTCTTTATACTTTCTTGTAGTTCCTCATTCCACTACTAGGTTTCCTTTTCCTCCTTCCTCTTTCCAGATGTCACGCCAAGCACCCTTCTTGCTGTCACCGTTACTACATCTGCTGTAGTTTCCCAGCTGTCTGGTAACTCTTCACTGCCACCCAGTGCCTGTCTCACCTCCTCCCTAAACTTAACCTTGCAGTCTTCCTTTTGCAACTTTCCACCATTTGATCATTGGCTCTGCCCTCACTCTCTTCCTCTTCTTGATCTCCAACATCATCCTATGCTGCTTAACTACATTTTCCCCTGCCACCACTTTGCAGTCTTCAATCTCCTTTAGATTGACTCTTCTGCATAGGATGTAATCTACCTGTGTGTATCTTCCTCCACTCTTGTACGTAACCCTATGTTCCTCCCTCTTCTTAAAATACGTATTCTCCACAGCCATGTCTATCCTTTTGGCAAAATCCACTATCCTCTTACCTTTTTCATTCCTCTCCTTGACACCATACCTACCCATCACCTCCTCATCTCCACTGTTCCCTTCACCAACATTCCTGTTGAAATCCGCTCCAATGACCACTTTCTGTCCCTTGCCTCTCTGGTGTTGCCTTCATGAGAAACATAAAATAGTTTGGTTTTTGCCAGGTCCTGTTAGGCAAAACATGTCAAGGTTGGAGTCTGTAATGAATTTTGATAGCACAAGTGCTTTGTAATTAAGAGATCTTGATATGAGCTGACAAGGGTTCCTTGTGGACAGATCCATGATCAGAGTTTATTTTAACAAATTGCCAATTTGGCACACTGACATTTATATTTCCAAAGCCATGAATAGGATAGTATATTCCTGAACAAATACTGCTATTGAACTTTGCATTCGCAACCTGGCAGTATTTTGGGTGCCACACAATGTTAGCGTCTTTCAATACATTGCAATCTGACCATTTGTTCTGTACAACTGTTTAATATAAAGATGTTTGTCACAAGAGTTTTTTAACATAATACAGAGCAATACTTATCCGATAGTAGCAGAGAAGCAGCACAGGACAGTGGAGAAGGTTAGAACAGGCGGGATGGGGTCACACAGATGAGCAGCAATAGCAACCAGCAGAAAGAACATAGTAGGTGATATTTTCTAAGATGCCCATGAAGATATCAGAATTTGGATGTTCCAATGTACAGCCACATACCTATACAGTGATCCCTCCTCGTTGTGTTCCAGAACCCCCTGCAAAAGGTGAAAATCCACGAAGTAAAAACCATATGTTTATATGGTTATTTTTATGTATTTTAAGCCCTTATAAACTCTCCCACACTCTTATAAACATTTCCCACACAGTTATACAGCATAAACCTTTTATATTCCCTTAGATATTAGGTAAGATTCGTTGGAATTATGTTTGTAATCACACTGTTTATATATTATGCACAAACATACGTATCGTATATCATTGAGGAGTTTTATTCAATACGTAATACAGTTTGAAACACATTGTAATTGATTAGGTAATATAAAAATAAATGAAAAATCTACAACATGTAAATATAAAATAAACCTAAATGTTATTTTAAAGATATGGTGCGTCTCCGATATCACATATTTTACAGCCATATGATAGACAGGCCACAAGCAATAAATACATACAATGTAAGAAAATTTGTATAAAATGTGTGTACAGTTACACTAAATGTACGTACATGTACTAAGTACGTAGAAAATTAGTTATGGGTACTCACCAACAATGACACAACGACTTGTCCGATAATGATAAGATAAATGTTACTGCACAACAAAGGAGAGCATTACAGGGCCTGACTATGCAAAAAGATAAACACAAAAGAGCACAAAACTTAACTCTTTACACAGCGAAACACGTTGATGCTGAATGAGCGAGACGAAATGCTGGCTAACACAAAGCAGAATCGAATGCTGCTCTCTGTCACTGAGCCAATCAGCACCCAGGAAGTTAACCACATGCTCTGATTGGGTTGCTTCTCAGCCATTTGCCAATAGCGTCCCTTGTATGAAATCAACTGGGCAAACCAACTGAAGAAGCACGCACCAGAAATAAAAAGACCCATTGTCTGCAGAAATCCGCAAACCAGAGAAAAATCCACGATATATATTTAGATATGCTTACATTTAAAATCCGCGATAGAGTGAAGCCACAGGCATGATTGCCCCAGAAACATAAGCCAGGTGGGTGTAAAATCAGTAATTTCTCAGTCGTTAAGCACTTATAGAAGTAATATAGAGCAATCCAGTATATTAATTATAATCCAGAAGACAGACAATCCCCAGTTCATAAGACTCGTCCCGTGAATCACAAAGAATCAGTTTTCCCCAAGACTGAAAACCTGCACTGTCAATGCAAAGTCCATAAAGTCATTAAAAATAAATCCGAATCAGTTCAGTTCGAGTCAGATGCATCTGTCAACTACATATACAATAAAAAAACGAAAGAAGTGCAAATTTAACATGAATTTTAACAGAAAGTGTTGTTAAAAGGGAGGAGCAGCAGCAACATGCATGTGCCAGCGTCCCCTCCCTGAGTGATTGTACTATAGTAAGGATGATGAGCAAATGAATGAAAAAAATGAGGGAATGAAAGCCTAATGTAAAAATTATTTTTCTCTAGGTTCTTGCTTCCCTTATTATTCGACTTGCTTTGGCTGAGACCTTCTGCCTAAACTGTGGTATACTAGCTTTGGATGAGCCTACGACAAATCTTGATAGAGAGAACATTGAATCCCTTGCACATGCCTTAGTTGAGTAAGTATAACATGTTATGTGAAATGTTGAATGTTTTAAGTAAAATGAAGTAATACTTGCATTGAACAAAGTAAAGGCACACAGCTAAGTATTTAAAGCATTACATGGCATAGTGTACAACTAAAAGAAATTAGCACCACGGTAATTTATCCATATCTTCTATATCAGTTATTTAGCAGCTAAATGTATCCAGTGAAACATAAAAATCATTCTAGATACAGAACATCTTCAAGAACAAGTCTGTGAACCAACTGGAATTGCCTCATGTTATGATTTTTCCTAATGATGTTTTGGGCCCTCGCATGGCACAGTGTTATGGTTCATTTTTTGTTATTTTGAAGATGATTTGAATCTGAAGTAACAATAATATACAAACACAATCTATTTAAACTAGTGGCACATATGATTTGTAGCTCTTTTCACTATAAAGTACATCTTTTAAACATTCATAGTTCAAATTAGAAAAAAGTCTGTAAAGCTGTAGACTGGTAGAGAGAGAGAGAGAGAGAGAGAGAGAGAGGGCAAAGAGATAAACTCATCCTTATTTGTCCCCATGGGAAAATTTGGCTTTTTTACTGCATCTTGTTAAATAAATAAACAAAACTAAATACAAGCAGAACACACACCAGAATGACTAAAAAGATTAATAATAATTCTGACACACTTCTGCTGAATAATTTGTTGGCTGAAAGTACTGTGCCAGGGAGAGGAAGTGTCATATTGTGTATAATGCCACTCAGTTTTGTTTTCATTCTCTCCTTTGTTCCAACCTCTAGGGGTTTGAGAGTGTATCCCATAACTGAGTCTGCCTTTTTTAATCAGCTTGTTGGATCTTCTGAAGTTATGATCCCAATTCAGCACCCTACAGTGTTGAAAATTGCTGTGGCCGTAACAGTCATTACCCACATTAAAGGAATGCAGTCTCCTTAGAAAAAAAATAGTATTTTCTGCTCTTTCTTATATAGTTTCTTTTTTGTTATGATGCCAATCTATCCTGTCATTGATGTGGATCCCCAATTACTTGAAGCAATGCACCACCTCTACATCTAGTCCCTGAATGGTGACCAGGAGTAGGAACTCTGAGGTGCAGCAAAACTGATGCTACTATCCCAAGATCGTGACCTTAAAAGATCATGGCTGAAGGAGGTGAATAAAGTGCTAGGGTAACAGCTAAGGATCTGCTGAAATTTCCTTAACTTGCCAAATATCTGTTCATGTGTCCACTATAAGAAAAAAGCTAAACTAGAGTGGAGTTCTAGGAATGACATCATGGAACAAGCAGCTGCTCTCAAAATAAAACATTGCTGCATATCTCAATTTTACAAACAACCATCTGGATATTCCACACTTCTAGGATAAATCAAGTTTATTTTCATGTGCACATAGTACAATGACATTCCTATTTATGTATTTCCTTAGAACAGCTGAGAAAAATACAATATACAATTATATACAATATGTATTTGTAAGTGTTTTATATTTATAAACTCTGTTTGTTGTATATTCTTATGATTGACTGTATAGAACCCTTACAACTTGTGGTGCAACTGCCTATGGACCTATGCTGTAACAACAGCAGGGAGGAATAAGAAAAGCAGCTGCGCAGGTTTATCATGTTATTTTTCAGGGAGAGAGTATTGGGTGCTGGTAATATTTTGTGCTGCCTTTAACACCTTATGCAGTCCTTTTTTCTTGACCTGAGCAGGTGTTAAGATGTGATGCAGTCAATAAGGATAGGGACCAGTGTGCACCTGTAGAAGCTTGTGAGAACAAATTTTAAAATCTGATCTGCCCTCAGTCATTTTGATTAGAGCTGAAATGTGTTGAAATCACTTCAATTTGTTAGTGATAGTCACTCCAAGTAATGTGAAGCCTCATAAGACAAAAAGTGAGCTTTTTGGAAAAACACACAATTCTATGTTGGTAATAAAAAAAAAAAATCACTAAGAATGTTCACAACATCATCCAAATCACTTCTTAAGTCTTGTAAGCAGCTGCATGAAACATTTGGTAATGGTTATTGCTACTAAAAGAAGTTCTACTTCTTGGTAAATGCAAGACTTTACATACATTTTTCAGGTCTTGACTTTGCATGTTTAAACAATGTGTTCATTATTGACAAAATGAAGTACAATTGTGTGTCATCAGTTTAGGTTGGCTATGTTTGTCTATAACTGTGACCTAAGCCCTATTTGGAAAGAATTAGTTTTAAAAGTAAATATTACTGGTGGATATCTGTAATTTTAGTCCAGTCCAAATTGCGCACGTCAGTATGTTTTTACAGATGATATATATATATATATATATATATATATATATATATATATCTGTTTAAATATATCTATCTTCTATAAGAAGTCACTAAAAAAATCACCCCAGGTTAAACTAGTTCCATGGAAATTGACTTATCAATAAAATTCAGTCATTTAAATGATTCATTCAGAACTAAAATTACCGAACTCCTCCAGGTAGTAATTACTTTACCCAGGGCTTGTTCCTTGTGTGTGCCAAATAACAGGGGGGAATATCCCCTCAGAGGTCCAAGGGCACGCTGATATGAACAATTATATTTTGACAAAAGTTGGTGCAAACTTTTGGTCCATGTGTTCCGAGCTGACAGTATACATTGTTTCGCATTCATTGACTTCTGGTACTTTTAAGTTAGGAATGGAGTAATGCCAGCACAGAGTACCAATGCATACCAGCCTACTTCAATCACTTAGTTTACCCCAGCTCTTGGGATAACACTAATACTGTCCAAAAAGGGTTTCAAAATTACAGAAATCCTCTAATAATTATTACTTTACCCCACCTCCTGGTGTGAAACTAATCTGATGTGAACAGGACTTCAGTTGCAGATCAGACCACATTTTTATGAATAATTAATGCAGAAATCCAGGTAATTCCCAAGGGTTTGGATGGCACTTAATAAATAACCCAATTTAAAGTACAACACAAGGAGAATTGTTTAAAGTTATTCTCAAGGTTAGAAGAAATCTAGCACTAAGTGCTGAAGTTGCTTAATAGTTGATTGGCTCTGAACAGGTGTAGACATCTAGCAAGAGAACAAAACGTAGTAAATCTCAGCAGTACCAAGATTCTCCATAATAAGGTGCATCTTCAGAAGCACCTGAACATCACTTGACAAGAATTAATTTGGGCTCCGTCCCTAGTGCCTTCATTTGCCTACAGGTTCATTTTATTTCTGATGCTAGAAAACAGTGATCACACTGCAGTCGCCTGATGGGAGCGGCATTGAAGATAAAAAGATAGTGTAGCTATAGCATTGTGTGAGATATGCATCATCTGGTTAGGTGTTCCTCAAGCAATGTTTGCTTAGTCAGTGCAACAATTCAGCATCAGCTTGTAAAGTGAGAAAAGTCAACAATTAGATTAGAAAGCACTCGGGCGTAAGTAGGGGTTACATAACTTAGACGAGCAAGAGATGACTTCTGAGTTGTGAGCAGGCCATGTAAAAAGTATGTAAGATTTATTAAAGTCCAGAAATCAAGGTCAAAAACAGATGGTGTTAAATAGACACAAAAAAGGTAAAGAACAAAATGATGTTAGAATACTAGACACAGAGGTGAAAATGTCAAAATGGGCACAAAGTGCAAATCACTACTATACTGAACTTGAGAGGAAAATTCAACTCTCAGCGCACTTAAAGCTAGTGCCAAATTCTTCAACCTAAAATCCTCTCTTATGATTGCAGCAGTAAGAATACTGAATGCAAAAGAAAAGGTTAAGAGCAGAAGCCAAGTTCATTCTTGGCATTACTAGCTTTAGAACAATCACACAACCTTACTGGGCTAATTTAGAGCTGCAAATTAACCTACGCAACAAAACCCAGGCAGGTAAAGGGTGAATATGTAGAATCCTGAGATTATTTTGAGGCTGCTATTTGAACTTAGTCTTCATGAGCTGTGATGCAACAGAGCTACCCCAGTAAGGAGAACATGCGCATAGCATGCTGTCAAGGAATATGATCTTCTGAAAGGTAAACCACTATTACAGATTGACCATTATCGACCATTATTATGTGTGACCATTATCGACCATTATTATGTGTAATTATTACAAATAGGAATTATATTTTTCCACTGGTATTATTTTATATTGCTGTTCTATCATATATGAGTATTGATAGTATTAACAAAACTGTAATAAAATAACTACAAGGTTATACATTAATAATATGAATAACCTCTGTAAGCATGACTGCACAGGTATATGTAGTTGTGTTTCTGAAGAAGGAATATCCTTCTACAGATTCTAGGCACTCTCTGGATGGATTTTCATTTAAGGCACTGTTTCCTTTGTTGATTTTAAATTAAGTGTAAGTCTATCAGGCTAAAATTGACTTGGATATGTAAATCATACCAATTTTTTTTAACTTACTGACTGGTTGGATTAATGGGTAACTAATGCATTTATTCCTGCCTTTGATGTATCAAATGATTATTAATTAAGTGTTCCAAAAATGCATGTTATGAACTGTTTCCTCTTTTTCACCTTACAGGATAATAAAGAGTCGATCACAGCAGCGCAACTTTCAGTTGTTGATTATCACCCATGATGAAGACTTTGTGGAGCTTTTGGGCCGTTCAGAGTATGTGGAACATTTCTATAGGATTAGAAAGAATATTGACCAGTGTTCAGAAATTATAAAATCTAGTGTTCAATCTCTCAGCTCATATGTTCATTAAATATATTTAATATAACAATATTACAATGAAAAGTTTAACTGTAAATTTGAAATTTGTGAAGAAATATGAAAGTCTCTGTTTACTTTAATTTCATTTCACCCTCTTCCCTGTTTTGGTTACCTGTAAATGGTTAAAAGGATTAAATACTATCAAATATTAATACAGTAATACAATCAGTTGAAAATGTGTATTATATCTTTAACAGACACATTGATATTTAGGATTGTATACAACCTAATGCTGGAAACATCTGATATAGATATAATTTTTTTTTTGGAGAAAGAATTTGTTATTGGTAGAGCCTTACCCTGCCATTTATATTCATGTAAAATAAGTTGAATAATTGTATTTTATTAGAATGAACGGTTCCTATATCAGTATATAAATCTAATTTTGTTTTTTTTTTATTGTTAAAGCATTATTCAAGTTTAAAATTACTTGTCTTAGTAAATGTATGAAAAAATAAATTAATCAGTGATTCCTGCCATTTGAAGCCTACTGGTTTTCATTCAGTGATGAACCCAAATGAGGAAGCCTGTTACTGAACTACTAAGAGAGCAGGTATACTAAAATATTATAAGCACTTTTGACAGGGGTCCACATAGTTTATGAAATTTTGAGTAAATTATTATAACTGTACTGGATGTAATTGCTGTGGGCTCACACCATTAAGCATCTTAGTTTACAGGTTTGTGCTGTGGTGAACTGTCAGTGGAGAGCTGCAAACCCACGTTCTCAGGCTAAGAGACAAGCACTTTGTGGCATGAGCTCAGCGGAGAGCTCCATCCATCAACTATGCAGATGCTGTCTTGGAACACAGTGAGTGTTGCTCTTCCCTGGTGATGTCAGCTGATCTCTCTGTGTGTCAGCTTCTCAGTGGCTAGAAAGGAAAACACAGTTAATCAAATAACATGGGTTAACTTGTATTGTTAAAAATAAAAAACTTTGTGTCCACCTATCCCTTTTAATATTTCAAACATTTTACAGGTGTCAGGAAATGGTTAGCTGAAAAAATAAACCACAACTTACAAAGTATTAAAGAGAGAAAACAGTTTATAATTGTACAAAGTTCCATACAACACAGAATACACAAAATATTCAACACAGTATATGCTAAGTTGATCCTGCTTCAATCCCAAGTCTGCATATTTGTTTCCAGTGCCTTTTGTTATTTATATGCAAACAAAATCCTCTTTCAGTTAAATCATGTGATAGAAATTAATCAATGTTATAAAAATAATTTCTTATGTTATATTTCCCATTTTTTATGCACTAAATATCATCAGGCCATTTGTACTGACCATTATATGAGAGTTTCATTTGCTCTGGACAAATGAAAATCTCATTTCCTTGACTGATCACACAAACCACATATACACTTCATACATTATACCAGAGTCTAATGCGCATATGTTTAGAAAAGTTTCAAAAAACACAGAACACGTTAAAACTTTCTGACACCATCATATTTCCATCATAAGTCAGTCACCCTGAAAAACCAAAATATGGATATAGGTTTACCACATTAGTTATGTCCGATTTCTGTTCTTTATCTGTGCCCCATTTTGTGAAGTAATTGATCAATCCCAGTTTTTTATATTGGTCACTGGTCCTGTTAATTGTGTTAAATGCTTTGCAGAGAATTAGCTGCTGGCTTGGAGTAGCAGGTCAGCCTTTATATTCAGAATAAGTCTCCTACTGATAAGTTCAGAGTTTTACATTGTTTAGTTAAATACTTCAACTGGATGGAATTGAGCACTCATTATTTTGTTCTTTACTAGTTTGGAAAGTTGTTGCTAGAACTGAAGTATATCATATGGGAGATAAGAACTATAAGATTGTCTAACTGATTTTTTCAGAGTTTTACAGATGGTCTTATAAAGAGCCTTACTCATAGTAAATGCAGCTTATTAAGTTGCTTGTCCCCTGAAGGTTGCCACCTCTAAGTGTTTCCAGGGTTTGGTTTGCTCATGTCAGCAACTTTTGCAGTGAACTATATACTGTTGTTAGCTTTTCACTGGCTCCAGGGCCGTTGTATATCTCCTTCATCAAGAAAGGTATGAACTAGGACCTAGCATCAGTCAAAATATGGAATGACACATGACACCATATGAACTTTTTTTAAACCATTAAAACAGAGTGTTTGGTCTTCATCTGTCCTGAAGTAAAGAACTTGACCCTCTTGATGTAAAGTCCACAGCAACCATGAGGAAAGTGTTCCCATCTCTCCTTTCAGGTTAAGATCTCATCAGGTCTGTACTTTGTAGGGACAGTCACCCTACAAATAGATCCATATATCTTTCAGCCTTCAATAGTTGCCTAATTCTTCCAAATCAGCACACCTAAAAGTTGGTAATGCAAGGACAAAATATTTGAACATTGGAACACTTAGCTCAAATTTTTTCTTTAAACAAGGAATCGTTAAGGCATAGGACGACAGTACAGCAGAACAAGGTCCTCTGATAGAACAAAGAAAAGAGGATAATTGCAAGTTTGCTTTCTTTTGTTGAGTTCTTGGCTCTTCTGCTTTGTCCAAGTAACTTGGTTAGGAGCATCGGCTGGACAGCTTAATAAATCACAGAAAAAAAGTACAGGGTGATTAAACCATTGTGACAGACAGACTGATAGCCTACACACACATTAGTTATGTTATTGTATCACAGTATCAAGGGTTGTTCACAGAAGTGGGATAAATACAGGGTGCAGTTACTCTAAATTATCCTCCAAAACTCTCAATGTAATCAGAGCATTTAGTCAACTTTGTGGTATTATCTGCTTAACCTTTTATTTTATCCTATTTTTTAGTATGTTTTTGGATGTTTACATTTAAAAGGAGCCTTTTCTTACAGCTTTGTTAAGGAGTAAGGACTGAGATATACAGGGGGATGAGCTGTGATGTCCTTGATAATGGACTGTCTATAAGGTAGACCACACAGTTCGTGAGACTCAAGGACTATATCGCTGATGTAAATATGAGAAACATTAAAGCACTGCAAGACCAATCCTGTCTCCTTTTCTCTTTATTCTGTTTACCTCGGAATATAAATATAACACCAGGTCTTGTCACTTGAAGAAATTCTCATATAACTCTGTGTATTGATAAGGGGGATAAGACAGAGTATAGGAGTCAGGCGGAGACCATTTGTTTCTTGTTGCAAAGAAACCTTTCTGCAGTGTAATATCAGCCAAACCAGGGAACTCATGAATGACTTTTGATTCACATTAAGAGTCTATACACCCAATGGATGTTGAGTTGGTACACTGCTATAAATATTTGGGGGTCTACATCATTGACAAGATGAATTGGTCTGGTAACATACAGGAACTATGTATTTTTATTCTCTAGGATACTGCTCTCCTTTAATGTGGGTAGTGACACCCTATACATATTTTACATGTTGTATAACTCTGTGATGGCCAGTAGAGTGTTTTATATTGTGGTTTGCTGGGCAGGTCGCATAACTTCAAAAGAGGACCACCGAATCAACAAGCTGATTAATATGGCAGACTCAGTTATGGGACACACTCTTGACCTGCTGGAGGTAGTAGCAGAGTAGAGAATTAAGACAAAACTAATGGTCATTATGAACAATGCTACACATCCTTTCTCTGATACTCCGGAAATTATATTGGGGCTCCTTTATGCCAATGGAGATGCACCTTTATCCTCACAGGGACTGCGCTTTTTGTCTTTATTAAAGGCTGTAGTTTTCTTGTATTGTAGTAATTCCAGTTTGTATTTGAGGGGCTTGTGGCTGTTGATTGTTATAATGTTTATTTATTATGCTTCTATAAAAAACTGAATATCCCTTTAGAGACAACTGAAGTGCTATCTGTCTAAAAGTGATTCTCTTTAAAAGCTAAGTATGTTTTAATGCCAGTGTAAATGCAAAGTAAATCTACATGAATCATGGATTTTTACTTCTGAACTAATTCCGTAATGGGATAAAAGTGGCAATAATAAGCCTTTTTTTTGCCTTGAAAGAGCAGCAGAATGTCCCTGATTTACTTAGTTAAACTATGCAAGACTTTTAAATAACAGGTGCAGTTACCCCAAACAAATGTCTCAGGCAAGGAAGACATAAGTTTTCTGGTAATGTAATTCTAGTTACTAATCATGATGCCATAGAATGTCAATGTATTACATGTTGATTAGCACGTGCAAGTACAAATTTCACAGTACTTTGTGCCTGTGATAATAATGACTGGATAATGTCATTATAAGGCTGACTGTTATAATATTTTTTCTATGGGGTTTTGGGATAGTTTTGTTAATGGTTGTTATACTGTGGCTTATTTCCACGACTGGACACGGGTGGCGGGTGACATCATTACTGCAGTGACATAAACGTCAGTGCCTTACAATTCCAAGTCATCCAAAATTTGGATTCATGAACAAAAAATAATTCTTATTGTTTCTTTTTCTGTCTTCTAAATACAAATTATAACTCACATATTCACATATGTTTTGACTCTGGTTATATGTAACCTTTTTTGGCTTACAATATGCTGCTCTGTTCTTTAACAACGAATCTGGCTACATATCCTCATCTTTGTTTCTTTTAGTTTTCCTGGTTACAACACCTACTTGAATCGTGGTCTGTCCATACTACCTCCTGATGCCATTCTCTCCCCCTGTAACTGCTGTCACCTTGCACAAGCAGCACAGTAAGGTTGTTCTATTCACTAATCATCACGCTGGAGAGTGGTGACATCTTGCATGTTGACTAGCACATACAAGTATGTATTTCACCATACTCTGTAGACATAATAGTAATGACTCTATAAATCTTTTCGTTAATACAGTATGTAAAAGAAAGAAAGAGAAAATGTATTAATACTTAAGGAAATTGCAGGATTACAACAGCAGACAAAAAGGCAGAAATATATATTGCTCAAAAGAATTAAAGGAACACTTTTTAATCAGAGTATAGCATAAAGTCAATGAAACTTATGGGATATTAATCTGGTCAGTTAAGTAGCAGAGGGGGTTGTTAATCAGTTTCAGCTGCTGTGGTGTTAATGAAATTAACAACAGATGCACTAGAGGGGCAACAATGAGATGACCCCCAAAACAGGAATGGTTTAACAGGTGGAGGCCACTGACATTTTTCCCTCCTCATCTTTTCTGACTGTTTCTTCACTAGTTTTGCATTTGGCTACAGTCAGTGTCACTACTGGTAGCATGAGGCGATACCTGGACCCTACAGAGGTTGCACAGGTAGTCCAACTTCTCCAGGATGGCACATCAATACGTGTCATTGCCAGAAGGTTTGCTGTGTCTCCCTGCACAGTCTCAAGGGCATGGAGGAGATTCTAGGAGACAAGCAGTTACTCTAGGAGAGCTGGAGAGGGCCATAGAAGGTCCATAACCCATCAGCAGGACCAGTATCTGCTCCTTTGGGCAAGGAGGAACAGGATGAGCACTGCCAGAGCCCTACAAAATGACCTCCAGCAGGCCACTGGTGTGAATGTCTCTGACCAAACAACCAGAAAGACTTCATGAGGGTGACCCAAGGGCCCCATGTCCTCTGATGGGCCCTGAGCTCACTGCCCAGCAGCATGCAGCTCGATTGGCATTCGCCATAGAATACCAGAATTGGCAGATGCACCAGTGGTGCCCTGTGCTTTTTACAGATGAGAGCAGGTTCACCCTGAGCACCTGACAGAAGTGAAAGGGTCTGGAGAAGCCATGGAGAACATTATGCTGCCTGTAACATCATTCAGCATGAGCAGTTTGGTGGTGGGTTAATGATTGTCTGGGGAGGCATATCCATGGAGGGTCACACAGACCGCTACCGGCTTGACAAAGGCACCTTGGCTGCCATTAGGTATCAGGATGAAATCCTTGGACCCATTGTCAGACCCTATGCTGGTACAGTGGCTCCTGGTGTACGACAATTCCTGGCCTCATGTGGTAAGAGTATGCAGGCAGTTCCTGGAGGATGAAGCAATTGATACATTGACTGGCCACCACACTTTCCTGACCTAAATCCAATAGAACACCTCTGGGACATTATGTTTTGGTCCATCCAATGCCACCAGGTTGCACCTCAGACTGTCCAGGAGCTCAGTGATGCCCTGGTCCAGATCTGGGAGGAGATCCCCCACAACACCATCTGTCATCTCATTAGAAGCATGCACCGATGTTGTCAGGCATGTATACAAGAACACAGGGGCCATACAAAGTGCTGCGTACAATTCTGAGTTGCTGCAATTAAATTTTGGTAAAATGGACTAGCCTGCCACATAATTTTTTCACTCTGATTTTTGGGGCGTCTTTGAATTCAGGGCTCTGTAGGTTGATCATTTTCATTTCCATCAAACGATGTGGCATCCTTTCGTTCCTAACACATTACCCAGTCTATATCAGTATAGATATCCAGGAGGATTTCTTTTTCCCATTGAGATCTGATGTGTTTTCAAAGTGTTCCTTTAATTTTTTTGAGCAGTTTACATATAACAAGAATTGTAAGGTACACATACACATATAACATGAATTGTCTATAAGTAAATTGATAAAGTGTAGGCATTTGCCAGGTGTACAGGGATTATAATTGCACGTACTTCTAAGGTACAATTTTACAGCATAGGGTGTCAGTCATTGATTTTGGAATAATGTTCTTTCTAAGTTGATGGCCACTTTCAGGGATCTGTTCAGTTTTTGTCATTCAGTGCTAATCCAAGCTTATTTCATACTGTGATTCCCCTACACTTGATTATAACAGACTTCCTCAAGTTAAATATTCCTGATACCTTAAAATGAATGACTAATGAATCGGCCAGATAGCCTTATGCAAAATCTAAAATGCACTGAGATGGACTTTCGAATGTTGAGTCCAATTTGAAATTATAATCTTTGCTGCTATTTGCTGCTCCTTCCTAGTTTCTTGCTGGACCTTGCAGGTCTGCAGTCAGGCTTCCCATAATCTATTACTTGCTCATGGATCCTAATATTAAGAGTTCTTTGCCTTGCACTAGAAAGCTGGTAATATCATCACTATCATGTGGAAACATTGTAAAGCTCAGCTGGAGAAATAGGGCAGGAGAGGGCAAAATGTCTACTATTGAACATCCTCCACCCCATGGATGTACAGTGTGATGAGCTTATCTTCTTATTCCAGAATGCCTGGATGGTACTTCGGGTTCTTCCCCATAAAATGTTGCTTTGTAGAAACGGCATCTTCTCTTTCACTCCTTGCTATGGCAATGTGGCGCAATTCCCTGAGGGTGATCCAGCTCCCAGGAACATCATTGTTCAGGACCCGAGTGGTTGGACCAGGCCAAGGGAATGTCCAATTAACACTTAGCTGTGGCGGATAGATGGACGTTTCTGGAGGATGGGACTAAACCACGTGTCTGCCTGAGGGGTTGCCAACCAGGATCCCAAACTGTTTCGTCATGTGGTGTGTGTGGCAACACACTGTACCAGTGCATGCTCCCCAACCCGACCTGAACTGACCTGGCAAGGGCAACTTTTGCTACAATTGTCCATGAAGCATATAGGCACTGCTGAGTAACAGATAGTGAAGAAGAGTCTAAAGGCATTAAAATGGGGGGAAGCAAAGGAGTGCTGAAGGAAAAAATTGAAGTAAGAATATCAGAGACTCTAGTTCAGAATCTGAACACATAAGATCAGTCCCAAAACATATGCATAAATTTACCTGGTGTATTCAAAGAACAAAGGATAACCTCCAGGCATATTGTTTATGTGCGGTGGAATATAATTGGGGCAGGACGGTGGCACAATGGGTAGCACTGCTGCCTCGCAGTTAGGAGACCCTGCGTGGAGTTTGCATGTTCTCCCCGTGTCTGCGTGGGTTTCCTCCGGGTGCTCTGGTTTCCTCCCACAGTCCAAAGACATGCAGGTTAGGTGCATTGGTGATTCTAAATTGTCCCTAGTGTGTGCTTGGTGTGTGTGTGGGTGTGTCTGCGTGCCCTGTGGTGGGCTGGTGCCCTGCCGGGGGTTTGTTTCCTGCCATGAGCCCTGTGTTGGCTGGGATTGGCTCCAACAGACCCCCATGACCCTATAGTTAGGATATAGCGAGTTGGATGATGGATGGATGGAATATAATTGGTGAAGAAATTTAAATTTGAATTATTGGTATTTAGGAGTTCTTGAAGCCAAGGAGACATTTTTAAAAACTAAATTCCATGAAATAGTAGAAGAGGAAAGTGCCAAACCTGCTTAAATGATGATTGAGGCCTTACTAAGCATTGCATGTAAGTTTTGTACTAGTTTCAGGCAAGAGAACAGCATAATCGAGACATTATGCAAGGGATGGAAAGCTTGGAACCTCACAAGCTTTAAAAACAAAGTTGTAAATAAAAAAATAAAGAGGAGGACTTAGATAAAGAAGATTTAAGAGATTGGAGTCTTCGAAGGCTTGATTCATCAAATGTATCTCCCGGAGTGAAGCAATGGGACCACCTCCAATGTGCAGGGTAAGGATGTGTACAACAGGAGAGCATGTGTATGTGTCAGACTGGACAAGAACCAAGGCATGTTCTGTGCAATCATCTTTGCTGTTCAATTCTGTTAAATTTAATGTTGATGTAAGTTACAGTACAATGAACAGCATTTGTTATTGGAACCACTGGTGCAGAAAATACAGAGATAATACAATATAGGGTGCATGATGGTGAATAATATTTAGCATATAAGTTGATCATTTTTTTGTTATTATTAATGTCTAACAATATAAATGTTTAAACAGTTGTCTGACTGTCTAATTTTAAAGTGCAAGGAAGCTGGATAAGCCAGTTATTGCTGTGGAATATTCATGACTTACTAAATCAAACACAGCTTTTGTTAAGTGCTGTGTTCTGGTCATCTGTGACAAGGTCGGGAAGAGTTGACCACACAGGGCAGGGGCCTCATGTATAAACGGTGCGTACGCACAGAAACGTTGCGTAAGAACTTTTCCACGTTCAAATCGCGATGTATAAAACCTACACTTGCCGTAAAGCCACGCACTTTTCCACGGTACCTCATACCTTGTCGACGCAGTTCTCCGCCGGTTTTGCAGACTGGCGGCACCCAGCGCCAAAGCAGTGCTACTGTTCCTGTGTGGTTACACCTTATTTTCCTGACGCTTTTATAAATACACAAACTAACCGCATATTGTTTATTAGTGTAATGCATCTGATTGTAATTAACTTGTAACAATATAATGGTCCAGGGAACAGCCATAGTATTACAAATACCATAACTGCTTTAGTGTTGTTACTCTCAATTCTTCTTCTTCTTCTTCTTCTTTCAGCTCCTCTTGTTAGGAGTTGCCACAGCAGATCATCTTTTTCAATATTTCTCTCACTGCACCACTCGGAGTATTTATATCACTGTATCTGAGTGTGAATCACAGCAGCAGCTGATCGGAAAGGGAATTATCGGTATACAGCTTTAAGGAAACGCTGTCTCAGCCACTGCAAAATGTTTTAAAGCCTTTCCTGTACTGACCTCGCGGTTCAGAAACAGAAACGATATCATTTATAAAGTGAAATTCAGCAAAATATGTTTATTAAATTATACAGATAAAACTTTAACTTCATTTAAATAATCTATATTCTTCACTGGGAGTGTCGTTAAGGATAGAATAATTAAACATGTACTACAAAGATATTTCAATGTTCTTTAAATGTTTTGAAGAATCGGTGCTAAGCTTACAGATGGCTTAACTTCTATTACAGAGCTGATTGTGTGGCGATCGGTTACTTGGGGAAAGAAAAGCACTGACTGCAGTGACGGCTACACCAATATATATTGAATATAAAACAGAAAGAGAAAAGAACAACACAGCGACAAATTTCGGCAAAAGTTAAATGCTTGTGTCATGAGCAAGTGGCGCCTATCCAGTGTCTGCAACGGACATAGCCATCCACTGTGCATAAGCTACCTTACTGACGGGCGGGCGAGGAAGCCACCGATTCTTCCTCTGCCCAGTGCCACCACAAGCCTAGAGCCGCCCCGATTGTACTGCTGCAATAAATTATTTCATCGAAGTGAAACACATGTTTAATAACGTGCTTTAACTCCTATCATCATGAAAATGACATCACGTATACATCTCAGTATTTTAGTTATTCAGAGAGCTGTAATATCACAAATGTAATGGACTCTGTGTCCAGTTGGAGGAAGAGAGCCGGTTTAAGAAGCAAGTAGTGATTCACACACATAGAGCACATACGAGTAGAAGATCAAATACAAAACAAAGCATTTAACGTGCTACTTTAATAACGATGTGATTTGAGAAACTGGTTAATTAAACGATTTTAAGATGAAGTTTATGATGTTCTACTTTAATGACAAAATAAACTACGTGATTAAAGTGGAAATGTCGAGATTGAAGTTGACATTTCGTGCTTTTTCCTCACTGTGTGCCTTTTTTCTCTGTACCCTAATAAGCTTTCATATGACACTCAGACAGTGGGCTACAACTCGGCTTTTCACGCGACTTTGATATGTGACTTCTTTTTTATTTCCGGCACTGTGCGATTTGTGAATGTGAGCTTTCAAGTTTCTCCAACACGCTATGTCACTCGATCAACTTCCTTTTGTTGATTATACCACGGTTTATTTGAACAAATAGTATGTTTTTCATTTGCCTCCACTTGGTATTCGCTGAAATTCTTATATTTTCCCCCGTGCTTTTCCCATTGTCTTTTCACAGAAGGCTGCGCTTAAGGGCGATTTATATTCATTTGCATATTCAAATAGGCGTAATTCTGGGAGGATTTGGGGCGTTACATAATGCGCTGCACGAAGCGTAGTTTTCACGCTGATCGGGATTTATGTAGCGGAAGAACGTGGAAGTTGGAGTATGCACAGATTCCTGCATCTGGATTTTTCTGTGCGTAAGCACATTTCGGCTTTTGTGCTTATGCCATGTTATAGTGCGAGTTCTACGCACGGCGTTATACATGAGGCCCCAGGTTTCTACATTTTACACTTTACATTTTTTTAGCCAGTAAGCTCATAGAATGGGAGACGGGTTTGAAATTTATAAGCCCAGCAAATCTGACTGGGACAGACCACTAAGGAAAGTTGAATAAAGTCAGGTGATGGACTGGCTGAGCAGACAGCAGTCCAGATGATGACCTGAACAGATCAGACCATAGATGAGCTGACTAAAATGACAAATCTAGTGCTATCAGGTTGTATGGTTTGCAAAGCCACATTTTATTTACTTTTGTGTTTGGCACCAGTCATAATATTTAAAGGTTCAAACTTACTATCTATAATACATGGATAAATATCTGATTTTCTCTCCTGTCTGTTCTGATACAAGTATTGAGCTACAGCAGGAGTTAAACCTGACAGTGTAGTAAGAGTGTATTTGGGGTACTCTGTTAAGGACGACAAAGCACAGTAGAATTCCTGAACAGATTTCTATTTTAAATTAACAATATTAACACAAGCATCTCTGCCCAGGTGAAGAGCCTGGGTGTTATTCTTGACAGTACTCTCTCTTTTTCTTCCCATATAAGTAATGTTTTTCGGACTGCCTTCTTCCATCTCCGAAACATTTCTAGACTTCATCCTGTTCTTATGCAACACAGTACTGAAGTATTGGTTAATGCCCTAGTCACCTCACGTCCATCCATCCATCCATTATCCAACCTGCTTTATTCTAACTACAGGGTCATGGGGGTCTGCTGAAGCCAATCCCAGCCAACGCAGGGCGCAAGGCAGGAAACAAACCCTGGGCAGGGCGCCGGCCAACCACAGTCACCTCACGTATAGATTACTATAATGCTATTCTGTCTGGCATCCCACAAAAACGTATCCATCGCTTACAACTTTTTCAGAATTCTGCTGCCAGGATAATAAGCTGCTGTTCTAAATCCACTGAACATATTACACCTATTCTCTCTCAACTTCAATGGCTCCCTGTTAACTACAGAATACAATACTAAATACGGCTCTTAACATTTAAAGCTCCCAACAAACCTCACTGATCTCCGACAGACTTACACTCCTCTCGCTCACTCAGATCCTCATCTGCAGCTCTACTTTCTGTACCACACGTCAGACTCAGTGCTATGGGAGCTCGAGCGTCTCTCATGGTGTTCCTCAACTCTGGAATTCTCTTCCCTCTCGTATTCGTCAGCTCGATTCAATAACACAATCTAAAACTGTCCTCAAGACTTATCTTTTCAAGCTGGCATACCAATTGTGAATTTTGCACTGTTACTTTACTGCCTGTTATCTTTGTTTGTTTGCTAATTATTGCTTTTTAATTTATCATTCTCTTTGTTTTTATTTTACAAATGTTTAATTTCATTGTAAGGTGACCTTGAGTGCTAAGAAAGGTGCCTATTAAATAAAATTTATTATTATTATTATTATTAACAGAACTCAAAGATAAAAAGTGATATGCAGCATTAATATTTCAAATTAAAATGACATATTTCATAAGTAAATATCACATATAATTGTAAGACATGTATCTGAGCAAACAAGTATAGGTAAAAAAAGTAAAACTGAACACTATTGTTACTTGATATGAAGTTGGGTGCCTACATGATGGAGTCTTGGTCACAGATCAAGCAAATGACTGTGTCGAAATTATCAGTTTAATGACTCAGGATAGAAACTGAACGTCTGATTGTATGGCGTGATATCACTTTCTGCAAGGTGGGTGAGTGACAAACAGTTTGTTCCTGGGCTGTATGGGGTCTGTCAATATGGAAAGGTAGCTCTTATAATAAATGCCAATAAAAATATGGGATCATTGTTCCACTAAAGTATCTGTTCCATAATGCAGACTGTGATAAGGACAGCCCATAAATATTTTATAAGTGAGTTTATTCGCCCAGGTAGACACACAAGGGACCCCACTTTGCTACCTGTCAGTAGCACAACAAAGAACTACCAGTACTTCTGACCTCACGTGTGTGTCCCCAAACCCCTTTCTCTCTCTCTGTCTCCAGATCTGTGGCGTCTCTGCCTTAATTGCTGGTGAGCCTTTGCTTCAGTTTGCCTCTTACCTCCAGACTCACTGTATTACTGGTAAGCAGAAGCCTTTACTCGCCACACTTGTATTATTAGGAGTTAGGAATCATGAATAAAGTCTTGGGAACCACTGGACCACTTAGACAGATTTAACTTTAAAAGAGTCTAGATTATAAAATTGACCTTTGCCACTTTTTTGAAACTGTGTGCTGTCTCCTGGTGGCCTGGAGGAGTCCAATTGGCCTCTAAGTACCCTATGACATCTCTCCTCCTTTGCTAAACCATAAGCATTACTGTACCTCTGAGGCAGTGAAATATGCAGTATATACTGTAACTCTACCACCCATGGCCACAGGTTTTCGTGCACACTTTGTGGCATCATTTCTCCCTCCATTAGCCTTGATGGACTGTTTGTCAGTACCAGCCTTGCCAGGCTTCACAAGCAATTTCAAAATGCTCTGTGTAGCTAATTATCATAAACATAGTGCACCATTATGAAGGTATAAACCTTTAGAACATTTTTGCTTTCTTTGTGGTCATGAAAAGCAAGAGCAGTGCATGTGTACTTTCAGAATTGCAGATACTCCACAACATTAGCAAGATACAGAAACCAAAATGGCAGCAATACTAAAGAAAGCTGCAGAGTGACAAGGTAGCCAAGGTAGTATCAGTATGCTTGGGCTTCCTTTGTAGATTGCATCAAGCATCTTAGATTATGTAATTTTCTTTTCTTAGAAATAATACAGATAATTTATTTTAGAAAGATAAATGATGTGTCAGATTCGCAGATCTTTGTCCACCTTTTGGTTTCACACTTGGTATTAAAATAAGCTATGCTCAGTTTATCACCTTGCATCTGATTAATATCTAAGGCAGGGCATCACTAGCTTCAGGACTTGTTAGCACTGTGTTTCCCAACTTTTTTTTCAGTGGTGGCACACTTTTTGTAACCAAAAGCATTCCAAGGCATGCCACTATTCTACTAACCACAAAAATGTTATATCTCCTACACATACTCAACTTCTGAAGTGGTGGAACTACTGGAGAAGCCGATAAAAAAAAGCAGCTCCGAGATCAGCGTTTGCAGACACGGCACTTAGTGAGCACTTTGAGGGCATTTCTCCCAGCTGCTTCATTTCTTTGTCTGTCGGTCTCTGCCTCAGATGCAGCTTGTATGCCCACTGTCCATCGGTCCCGTAAGATTCGTGGGCGACTACCCACACAGGCAGATGGACTCTTGCAGCCAGGAGATGCTTCTGAAGTGCTCTAAAAGCTGTATTTGCAATACAGTGATCATAAAGTTGCTTTTAGATATCCTCAGACAGGTCTCGACTACCTGCTTGTCCCTCTCAGGTTCAGGCCCAGGTTCTCTACATTATTATTACCACAGCACAACTGGGTAGCTCTCAGCATACCAATGTGCCGTGGTAGATTGATTAAAAAACACTGTATTAGGAGGTTAAGCCCCCCAACTCAATAAAGCCATTTAAGTTGGAACCTAAAAAGTGAGTGGAAGGGGTGCCCTATGTTGAGTTTTCACACTGTTGACAATTGGTTTTTGCACTTTGAAAATCAGGCCATAGAAGCCTAAGTTCATTGGACAGATATGTGGGAGGGAGCCAACTGATCAGGGGCTGAATGCTTGATATCAGGGGCTAAAGCACCAGACACCCCACAACAACATCTCTGATTTGAACCACACTTGGGGCCTCATGTATAATGCCATGCATAGAGTTCACACTGAAACATGGCGTATGGACAAAAGTGGAAATGTGTGCACACACAAAAAAAAATTCAGATGCACAAAACCTTGCGTAGGCCAACTTCCACACACTTCAGCTCCATAAATCCCAGACAGCATGAAAAGTAACTCATATGCTCGCGCCTGCTGTTCCAACCCAACTCTTCCCATAATTTTGCATGTTTTATTATGCAAATCAATATAAATATCACCTTCCCTGTTTAGTGTTTGGTTAAAAGACAATGGAAAAAACATGTGAAAAAAAAATTTCAGCGAATGTGAAGCAGAGAAAAGGAAAAATGTACTATTTGTTGGATGAAGCAGTGAAAAAAACAACAAAAGGAAGTTGACTCAGTGATACGAGTGGTGGAGAAGCTTGAAAGTTCAAATTCAGAAAGTCGCACATTGCTTGAAATAAAAAAGAAGTCATCAGATATCAAAGTCCCTGTAAAAAGACAATTGCATCACACTCTTAATTTATTTTGTTATTAAAGTAGAACTTTATAAACTTTATCTTAAAATCAATTTTTAATTTACTAGAGTTTCTCATATCCCATCATAACTAAAGTAGCACATTAAATGCTTTGTATTGTATGTGTTCTTCTATGTGCTTTCTCTTTTGTAGACAGGAGCACGCAGGCACTGAACTCCACACAGAATACATTATATTCATGATATTACAGCTCTCTCAACAAATTAAATACTAAGATGTATACTTGATATAATTTTCATGAGGAAATGGATTAAAGCATGTATTAAACATGGGGACATAGTGGTAGCGATGAGCTGGTGCCCTGTCCAGAGATTGTTCATGCCTCCTACAAGATGCTTGCTGCGCCATGCGCCCCCCTCGATGAAATAATCTATTGCAGCCGTACTGTCTCTTTCAAGTGTACTAACCCCCAATTCCTGTCCTTCCTTTTCTTTCTCCACGTAAACAATCGCCACACAATAAGCTCTGTAATAAATGTCAAACCATCTGTAAGCTTAGAATGATGATTCTTCAAAACTTTTAAGAAACATTGAAATATCTTTGTAGTACGTGTTTAATGTTATTCCATCTATCTATCCATCCAGGGTCATGTCAGTCCCAGCAAGCATACAGCACAAGGCAGGAACAATCCCTGGATGGGGCACCCGCTCATTGCTACTGCTGTGCTGCTGTGCCCACACGTTTAATTATTAACAGTATACATTATTTAAATGAAGTTAAACATTTATCTGTGTAATGTAATATACATATTTTAATGCATTTCATTTTAAAAATAATATCAAGAGCTCCAAGAAGATAGGTCTTGGAAATTTAAATCAACTTCAGTCAGTCAGTCATCATTATCTGTAAATACCTACTCTCTTCTTTTGAATTGAATTGAATTTCTTTATTGTTCTTGTATGGTACAATGAGATTCAATATGCAAATCCTCCATAAACTTATTTTACAAAAAATTATAAAATGACCATTATAATAATAATATGATAAAAAAACAATGAAAAATACAGTGTGGTAACTGTACTTACAAGTACAAACAGTTCTACCAGGAGCACTTGAAGGAATGATTGAGTGCGTTTATAGTTCTTGGGATGAAACTGAACCGTGAGGTCCCTACTGGAAAGGCTGTGAAACATTTGCCAAATGAGAAAAGTTCAAATAGACTGTGCGCATGGCTAAGGCAGTGTGTGCTATAAATGTTCTCTGAAGCTGTATCCCAATTATCCTCTACACTCTCGACACAATCCGCTGTAAAGCTTTCCCATCAGCTTCTGTACAGCTGTGATTCCACACTCAAATGCAGTGGGTTAAAATACTCTGAGTGGTGCACTGAGTGTAACAATGCTGTGGCAGCTATGGCATTTGGAATAGTTTGGCCATTCCGTGGATCATTATATTGTTACTGGTTGATTACAATTAGATGCCTTCAATATATAAACGATATACAGTTAAATTCAGTGTATTTGATAAAGCCGCATCATGGATGTGAATCTAAAAATAAAAAGGAAACCACACAGGAACAGTAGCACAGCTTTGACGCTGGGTGCCACCAGTTTGCAAAACCGAGCAAAAACCATGCATATGCAATGAGTTGTGTTGCGCCAAGTTTAGTTTTAAAACATTGAGATGTGAGCTTGGAAACTGGCGCATGTAACATTTTTGTGCATACGCACCGTTTATATATGAGGCCCCTGGAGTACATCTTGGAAGGTGCTAGTATTTGCCTTTTTCCATTGTATTCAGGCAGCTGCAGAGAGTCACTCTCAGGCCCATCACACCCACACTGAAGCCCAATTACATAAACAAACAGGAGGGAATCTCAGAGTATCACTCAGTTTATAATTAGCATTATTACTTTACAAAATCCTCACAGTCCTTATTTGGCTTAAACAGGTCTAAGAATGTTGTATAACTTTATGTAATACTTTCCTCAAAGCGTATATGCACCTGAGAGTCCGCACCAGCAAAATATTAACGGCATCATGAATTTGCAAAATCAAAAGGAAACTACATTTCCTTATTGCAAACATACATGTAAGCCAATAAAATTGATAGCTGAAGCAAGTTGATTAAAATAACACTGGACCTACCTAACACGTTTAAAATGGAAAACACCACTTTGTTTGATATTTCAAACTGTTCTCCTGTTTGTCCTAATATCCATATTATAGTTGTGTTGTCACTGGAAACAGATCATCAAGCGTGTAACAGACTGGCCATGGGCAGTCAGCTAAGAGCGAACAGAATGTCTCAAATCAGAATGCACTGACAATCTGTGCTGGGGATCCAGTTTTGGCAGCAATAAGAAAAGGTTCTGGTGAAAGCAAGCTAAGTGACACACATGCAGGACACCATAGGTCTGCAAAAATAATTAGTTAGTCTGACAATTTCCTGCTGATTTAAGCTGAAGGGAAGACCACAACATGATAATGACATCACAAATTAATGGATTCATCTCATCGGATTTAAACAATGCATGCTGTTGCTCTTTTTTGCAGTACATTTTTGTGCTGTCACGCACGAGTGCTTGGGGAACAGCGGATTGACCCGGGTTGTTACGGAAAACGTGCCGCGAGGGGTCTACGACGGAGTACTAACCTCTCTTTCTTTCCTTCTTCAGAAAGCCCGAGGCCTCAGAGACATAAGCAAACGCCATGACGGCTATAATGGGCACGCCTGGGTCTATTTAATCCCTCCGATGACCCTTGATGACATCAGTTCCCAGAATCCATCACCAGTACCCAGCACCTGCACATCAATCTCCGGTCCGCCCTCATAAAAAGCCGGTCCATTTCTCCCCTGATTTGTCTTTTTGCTTTCTATGTTTGTAAAAGCGATTGACTGCTGGTTTTTTCTGTTTCAGTATACGGGGCGGAAGACCCCAAAACTTACAACGTGTCTTGTCTTATGTTACAGTGCGTATGTACCTTTTATACATGAGGCCCCTGGATTGGGTTCCCAAACAGTCTCCTCAGCTCGAAACTAAACAGGTTTAATTCTCTGTGTCTGTCAGAGTAGGACATGTCCTTAAGTGCCACAATGCACCTGGTTGCTCTCCTCTGCACAGCTTCAAGTGCTGTTATGTCTTTCTTGTAGTGTGGTGATCAAAACTGCACACAACATTCCACCAGTGCATTAAATAGTTTTAGTGTAACGTCCCTTGATTTATATTCAAGATTTTATGATATAACCTTACATTCTTTTACCTTTTTGATTGTTTCTGCACATTGCTTAGGTGATGAAAATGTCAACATAAACTCCTACATCTTTCTCAGAGCTTGCTTCCTGTGAGAGAGTGATTTCCATCTTATATTTATAAATGCCGTTCTTTTTGCTCACACGTAGCACTTTGCACTCTTCTTCGTTAAACTGCATTTTCCAAGTGCTCACCCAGTACTGAAGCTTCTCCAATTCTATTTGATTTTTTTTTTTTGCTGCCTCCTCAACATCTGTCATTCCTCCAATTTTAGTGTAATCTGCAGATTTTACAGGGTTACTAACTATACCAGAATCAATGTGAAAGGAACGATTTTAGAGGCTTATTTCATGATCCTTTAGCCATGGCCGTTATGCACTGCTCAAATAAATTAAGGGAACACTTATATCATCTAAGAATTATCTCGATCTCGATAAGCGAAATATTCAAGTGAAAAATCTTTACTGAGTAATACTGTGTAATTCATTGAGAACAAAATGATGTAGCAACAGTCAATGGAAACCAAAATCACCAACCCACTGCTGGCTGAACTCAACATCACACTGAAAATCAAAGTCAAACATTGAAATCACAGGCTGATCTAACTTGCGTGAATTTCATCTCAGCAACTCATAATGTGCTCTGTAGTGTGTATGATCTTCACCTATTCACTTCCAACAACATCTGAGCATGCTTCTGATGAGACGGAGGATATTGTCCTGGGGGATCTCCTGGATCAGGGCATCAGTGAGCTCCTGGACAGTCTGTGGCACTACTTGGAGACGTCAGGTGCACTGATACATAACATCCCAGAGGTTCTCAATTGGATTTAGGTCTCGGGAACATGCAGGCCAGTCAATGGCATCAGTACCTTTGTCATCCAGTAACTGCCTACACACTCTGCCCACATGAGGCTGGGCATTGTACTGCATCAGGAGGAACCCAGGGCCCTTTGCTACAATGTAAGATCTGACAGTGGCTCTGAGGATTTCATCCCAGTACCTAACAGCAGTCAGAGTACTGTTGCCTAGCATATAGAGATCTGTGCAACCCTCCAGGGATATGCATCCCCAGACTATCACTGACCCACCACCAAAACAGTCATTCTGGATGATGTTGCAGGCTGCATAACGTTCATCACAGCATCTCCAGACTCTAATATGTCTGTCACAGTGTGAACCTGCTCTCATCTGTGTGGAGAACAGGGGGCCAGTGGAGGGGCTCCCAATTGTGGTATTCACTGACAAATGCCAATCAAGCTGCACGGTGATGGACTGAGAGCACAGATCCCAGTAAAGGATGTCAGGACCTCATGCCACCCCCATGGAGTCTGTTTCTGACAGTCTGATCATTTTGTAGGATGCTGGTAGTGCTTCTCCCGTTCCTCCTCATGCAAAGGAACTGATACCTGCCATAATACTGGGTTGATGCCCCTCTACAACCTTGGCCTATCTCCTGGTATCTCTTCCATGCCCTTGAGACTGTGTTGGGAGACACAGCAAAGCTTGCAACGGCACGTATGGATGTGCCATCCTGAAGGAGCTGGACTACCCGAATCAGCTGCAAGTACTGCTTTATACTATCAGTAGTGACAAGGACACTAGCAAAATGCAAAACTAGAGAAGCATCAGTCAGAAAGGATGAGGAGAGAGCAACTGTCTGTGGCCACCACCTCCAAAACCATTTCCTTTTTTTTTGGTTGTCTTGCTGTTTCCTCTCCAGTTCACCTGTTTTCACTTTCATTTGCACTAAAGCAGGTGACATTGATTCACAGTCGCCTATGCTTCCTAACTGGACAGACTGATATCCCTGAAGCTTCACTGACTTCTTGTTAGACTGTGATGATTTAAGTGTTCCCTTCATTTTTTTTTTTTTTTGAGCAGTGTAGTTTAGCCAAAGATGTCATATTCTTTTTCCTTTTTTTTAGTAAATCATTTTTAATAATCTTGAAGGAAAGATGGAGACAAGCAAATAAGTTAGTCAAAAACAACAATAAAGGAAAAAAGGAAAATCCCAAACTGGTCAGTATTTGCAATTGATCCCCACCTACAGTGGGAGGAAGGTGCCCCACTTTTAAGGAGGCAAAAAAACTTCCTTGTGATGATAAACACAAGCATATAACACGAAAACAGGGTTAGACCGGAAACTTACTGAAGAAAATAATTTAAATAGAGATAAGATGAAAGCGGAGAATAAAGAGATTCCAAACATTCTGACAGCGGGCCTTAGCCGTAAGATAAAAATGAGAGTAGAGCAAGACAGTGAGATTTTAGAGTAAATGGAGGAGAATGACAGAAGTCCTCACACCCTTTAAAGATCATCAAGTGCCTGCATACCAAGAGAAGACCAGGGTGAAAAGCAAATTGGAATTTACTTCCGCCATTTCTTTCCATATGTAGGAAATAATTGAGATTGTTTGTTGCAGCTTGATGAGATCTAAAAAAAAAATCCAAAAGGCGGAGTGGCGGTACAAACAAAAGCCCAATAGTAAAGTTTGAAATCGAGGAGAGACACAACCCTTCTGCTCAACATGTCACCTTTTGATCACTGCCTTCTACTTTTGTTCTCTCTTGGAGTGTCCGGTCATGACAGTGCTCATAAGCATGTATGAGTTCAGTGCAAGAAGCACACAGTGATATTATAAACTCCCTACAGCCAAAAAGCATGCAACGTCCTAGAGGAAAAAATCTGAACAGCACAAGAATGAAGAATATGTTCTCTATCCATCCTCTTCCGCTTATCCAAGGTCGGGTCGCGGGGGTAGCAGCTTAAGCAGAGAAGCCCAGACTTCCCTCTCCCCGGCCATTTCTTCCAGCTCTTCCAGGAGAATCCCAAGGCGTTCCCAGGCCAGCTGGGAGACATAGTCCCTCCAGTGTGTCCTGGGTCTTCCCCGGGGCCTCCTCCTGGTTGGACGTGCCCGGAACACCTCACCAGGGAGGCGTCCAGGAGGCATCCTGATCAGATGCCCGAGCCACCTCATCTGACTCCTCTCGATGCGGAGGAGCAGTGGCTCTACTCTGAGCCCCTCCCGGATGACTGAGCTCCTCACCCAATACTTAAGGGAAAGCCCAGACACCCTGCGAAAGAAACTCATTTCAGCCGCTTGTATTCGCGATCTCGTTCTTTCGGTCACTACCCATAGCTCATGACCATAGGTGAGGGTAGGAACGTAGATGGACTGGTAAATTGAGAGCTTTGCTTTACGGCTCAGCTCTTTTTTCACCACGACAGACCGATGCAGAGCCCGCATCACTGCGGATGCCGCACCGATCCGCCTGTCAATCTCACGATCCATTCTTCCCTCACTCATGGACAAGACCCCGAGATACTTAAACTCCTCCACTTGGGGCAGGATCTCCCCCCCAACCCTGAGAGGGCACTCCAGCCTTTTCCGACTGAGGACCATGGTCTCGGATTTGGAGGTGCTGATTCTCATCCCAGCCGCTTCACACTCAGCTGCGAACCGCTCCAGAGAGAGCTGAAGATCACGGCCTGATGAAGCAAACAGGACAACATCATCTGCAAAAGCAGTGACCCAATCCTGAGTCTACCAAACCGGACCCCTTCAACACCCTGGCTGCGCCTAGAAATTCTGTCCATAAAAGTTATGAACAGAATCTGTGACAAAGGGCAGCCCTGGCAGAGTCCAACTCTCACTGGAAACGGGCTCGACACCGGTTGTACAGGGACCGAACAGCTCTTATCAGGGGGTCCGGTACCCCATACTCCGGGAGCACCGCCCACAGGATTCCCCCGTAAGGTGGTCGGTGCCTGTCGCGGCGGCAATCCCCAAACCCGTTGGTGGACAGCGGCAGTGAGGGATGCCGTCAAGCTGAAGAAGGAGTCCTATAGGACCTTTTTGTCCTGTAGGTCTCTGGAGGCAGCTGATAGGTACGGCAGGCCAAGCGAATGCGGCTTCGGTTGTTGCTGAGGCAAAAACTCGGGCATGGGAGGAGTTTGGAGAGGCCATGGAGAACGACTTTCGGACAGCTTCGAGGAGATTCTGGTCCACCGTCCGGCGTCTCATGAAGGGGAAGCAGTGCAGTGTCAACACTGTATATGGTGGGGATGGTGTGCTGCTGACCTCGACTCGGGACGTTGTGGGTCGGTGGGGAGTACTTCGAAGACCTCCTCAATCCCACTAACATGCCTTCCAATGAGGAAGTAGAGCCTGGGGACTCTAAGGTGGGCTCTCCCATCTCTGGGACTGAAGTCACCAAGGTGGTCAAAAAACTCCTTGGTGACAGGGCCCCGGGGTGGATGAGATACGCCCGTAGTTCCTTAAGGCTCTGGATGTTGTAGGAGTGTCTTGGTTGACATATCTCTGCAACATCGCATGGACATCGGGGACAGTGCCTCTGGATTGGCAGACCGGGGTGGTGATCCCCCTCTTTAAAAAGGTGGACCGGAGGGTGTGTTCCAACTATAGAGGGATCACACCTCAGCCTCCTGGAAAAGTCTATTCGGGGTTCTGGAGAGGAGGGTCCGCCGGATAGTCGAACCTCGGATTCAGGAGGAACAGTGTGGTTTTCGTCCGGTCTCGAACAGTGGACCAGCTCTACACCCTTAGCAGGATCCTGAGGGTGCATGGGAGTTTGCCCAACCAGTCTACATGTGCTTTGTGGACTTGGAAAAGGCGTTCGACCGTGTCCCTCGGAGAATCCTGAATGAAGAATATGTAGACTTCAAAAACCTTCTTGAATAAATTTTGAATGATAAAGTTTAAAAGTTAATGCAACTTCATGGAGTTTGAAACGTAGCAGAGACCAAATAAGTAAAAAGTAAGTAAAAGCGTTTTTCAGATGAAATGTAGCAAAATATGTTTATTATATTCTACTGTATATTCTTCACTGGGACTGGCGTGAAGGATAGAATAATTAAACATGTACTACGAAGATATTTCAATGTTCCTTAAACGTTTTGAAGAATCGGCACTCTAAGCTTACAGATAGCTTTATGTCTATTACAGAGCTGATTGTGTGGCGATTGGTTACTTGGAAAAAGAAAAGCAAGGACTGCAGGGCGGGCCACGCCAATATATATTGAATATAAAATAGAAAGAGAAAATAATGACACAGCTAAAAATGCAGCGGCAAATTTCGGCAAAAGTTAAACGCTCGTGTCATGAGCACGAGGCGGCTAAACAGTGTCCGCAACGGACGTGGCCATCCACTGTGCATAAGATACCATATTGACATTGGCGGGCAAAGGGGCCACCGATTCTTTCTTTGCTCAGGGCCACCACAAGCCTAGAGCCGCCCATGAGTACTGCTGCAATAAATATTGAAGGTCGCGCACAATCACTGCACTGTGAAACCCATGTTTAATAACATGATTTAACTCCTATCATCATGAAAAAGATATCACGCATACATCTCAGTATTTTAGTTATTCAGAGAGCTGTAATATCACAAATGTAATGGATTCTGTGTCCTGTCAGAGGAAGAGAGCCAGTTTAAGAAGCAAGTAGTGATTCACACACATAGAGCACGTAAAAGCACATACAAAACAAAGCATTTAACGTGCTACTTTAATTACGATGTGATTTGAGAAATTGGTTAGTTAAACGATTTTAAGATAATGTTTATGATGTTCTACTTTAATGACAAAATAAACTACATGATTAAAGTGGAAATTTCGAGATTGAAGTTGACATTTCGTGCTTTTTCCCCACTGTGTGCCTTTTTTTTCTCTGTACCCTAATAAGCTTTCATATGACACTCAGACAGTGGGCTACGACTCACCTTTTCACGGTGACTTTGATATCTGACAACTTCTTTTGTATTTTTTTATTTTTATTTTTTACTGTGCGACTTTGTGAACATGCACTTTCAAGTTTCTCCATCAGGCTATGCCATTCGATCAACTTCATTTTGTTGATTATACCACGGTTTATTTGAACAAATAGTATGTTTTTCCTTTGCCTGCACTTGGTATTCGCTGAAATTCTTATATTTTCCCCTGTGCTTTTCCCAATGTCTTTTCACAGAACGCCGAGCTTAAGGGCGATTTATATTGATTTGCATATTCAAAGAGGTATAATTCTGGGAGGAGTTGGGGCAGGACAGAAAGCGCATGCACGAGTGTTACTTTTCACGCTGACCGGGATTTATGGAGCGGAAGAACGCAGAAGTTGGAGTACGCACAGATTCCTGTATCTGGATTTTTCTGTGCGTAAGCACATTTCAGCTTTTGTGCTTACGGCATGTTATAGTGCGAATTCTAGGCATGGCGTTATACTGTACATGAGGCCCCTGGAGAACAGCGTTCAGTTTTGGTCTCTGAGCTATAAAAAAGACAAAGCAGCACTAGAAAAAGTCCAGAGAAAAAGCAACTAGGAATCAGAGGTATGAGTAATGAGGATGACAGATGGAGCTGAACTTTGTTAGTTTAAGCAAATGAAGGTTAAAGGGGAACCTACTTGAAGTTTCTAAAATTAGAAATAGGAGATCCTAGTTTTTAAATAAATTCTGTCAGAAGAACACAGGGACACAGTTGGAAACTTGTTAAGGGACAAATTTGCACAAATGTTAGGAAGTTTTTCTTCACGCAAAGAATGATGGACACATGGAATACTTTACCAGGTAGTGTGATAGACAGAAGAACTTTAGGGAAACTTCAAATCTGGACTTGATGTTATTTTAGATAATCAAAGTGAATAAGATCAACAAGCTCGATGGCCTGTTCTTGTCCCGTTTCTAATGTTCTAATAATACAAGCTCTGATTTCTAAGAAGTAACTGGACCAGGATATCTGTGATGTTGTTTGTGATGATCTTATATGGTTGCCCATCTTTCTTGGCTTTGAATTAGAAATGAGTTGGCAATAAGGATGTAACGGTGTCAAAACTTCACGGTACGGTAATACCTCGGTATGAATGGCACGGTACGGTATTTATTGAATCATTTACAGGAAAAACAAAACTAATGAAGGGTGTGTATTTCAAGGGTGTGAGAAGTTTAACGATCTCCTCAGCATCTGCGATGTCAGCTGCATCTAGAGTGTCTATTTCACGTGCATTGCTCCTGACTTCAGAACTCAGTAGGGCTGCAGCAATTGCCTGTTGTTGCTCCAGGTAGCACTCAATCATGTCAAGTGAGCTGTTCCACCTAGTTACTACATCCATTATCAGTTTATGTACTGGCAGGTTTAACATTTGCTGCTTGGAGGTCAGCACAGCTGTTGCAGTTGAACTGCGGTGAAAAAACGCTGCTACACGCCTCACTCTGCCAAGCAGACGACTGACACGGTTTACCTTCAAACCTGCCTGGGACGCAAGATTTAAGGTGTGAGCAAAACACTTTACATGTGGAGACAGACCAGCCTCATTCACCGCTACACCCATGTTTCTTGCGTTGTCAGTAACCACAGCGATGCCCTGGTGATTGTTGTTGTAAATCATGTCAAGCTCCCACTCTGAAACAGCAGATTTTAACACCTCGCCTATGTTGTGTCCAGTGTGTGACTCAAAGAGTACCCGTGTCTGTAGGACAAAAGTTTTTATCTCCCATTCACTTGTCATAGCACGTGCTGTGATGGTAACATAGCTCTGAGTAGCTCGTGAAGTCCACCCATCTGTGGTGATTGAGATGCACTCTGCTTGCTTGCACTCTGTGCAACTTTCGCCCTTGTCTCTTTGTAAAGAGTTGGTAAAATAGTTTAACTATCCCGCGACGGGATTTTATACTTTGGCTCCAGCATGTTTACTAACCTCTTAAAACCTTCATTATCCACCACCGAAAAGGGCCGTAGGCCTTTGGCTATATATTCACCAATGCCTCTTGTGATTTCTTGTGCTCTCGCACTGTTGTGGGGGAGTGAGGCTGTAAACGCTTCTTTTATAGTCTTTTGGCCCGACTGGATTTTGCTCCTCGTATCTTCACGTAACTTTTCGGGGTGATGATTTAACAAATGGCTCCTCATGTTAGTCGTATTCCCCGACTTGTATTTCACCACAGTCTGGCAGTGCCTGCATACCGTATTTTCTTTGTCTGTCACCTTTTCTCCTTTCTTGTTTCTTTTCAGAGAGAAACCGAAATGCTTCCACACATCCGATTTAAAACCCGCTTTAGGTTCGACCATTTCCATCTCTTTTCCTTCGCCGCTACTAGCAGCACCCGCCATTTCCGCATTACTGGATCTGTAGCGACAACAGACCGCAAAGGATGATGGCCATGCCTGGGCTGATGGGAATTGTAGTTCCCGCTACCTCCCGTTCGCTCCATTCGCCTGAGCAAACTTTTCTCGTTTTATTGAGTCATGCGACCACGATAGTATTGAAAAAATTTGCTATTGCGGTATGACAGTATATACAATACCTTTACATCCCTAGTTGGCAAATATTAATAAATGGTAAAGGTGTGAAAAGCAGAATAGATAATTGGAGACTTAACAGAATGAGCAAAGTGAAAAATCAGTAATATTTTAGATTCAAATGAACCCAAATAAAACCAGAGATGTTACCAACAGTGTGAGTTCTGGAATTAGTAAACTGAATGGCACCAAGAAAATATAGTTGTGATAAATATTCTTAATCTAAAAGTCCTGGAAGTATGTGTGACATTACTGAGGGATGCCACAATGTCACTGCAGGTCAACATCAACTTGTTGCTCTGTCTGCTCCTTTGTCTTGTCGGATCGCTACCCTTGACCTTGATAGTGATATTGTAGTGCCAGTTTCTTGGGAGGTATGGGAAAACTCAGGGTCACAAATGTGTTCATTACCAGGAACTCCAGCTGATATTATATCTCTGTGTACCATCTGAACTTAATGGTGTAAAATACCAGCTAGTTATCTGTGGGGCACTCCTTCCAGGATTTCCTGGGCTATTTTCATGACAGCCCTTTTGGTAGTGGCAGGTTGAAGGCTCTAATGAAGATCTTGGAGGTAGTCTGGTGGCCCTCAGTGAGGAAGGATGTGTGGAGATAATGTGATAACCTATACAACCTGCCAACGGTGCAAAACCACCTGATTTACCAGTAGCAATCTTTTTAAATCTTTTTGCCAGACTCATAGGCATCTGTAATCTTCTTTCTGAAGGCCTTAGAGAGCTGTTTTGATAATGCCACACACATTATTTATTTATTTTTTTTATTTTTATTAATTTTATTACAATCCATACATAGCAATCAAGTTTTTACAAAAAAATGAATTATGTTAAGAACAGATCGATCCCCACCCCTGAGAGAGAGAGCAAGCCAAACGGCGTGTAAAATTTAAGGCTTGTAAACATACCTAAATTAATAAATTCTCTGTGCTTTATAAACTTATTTTAAAATATTACTGATTAGATCCTGCCATGTTTTGAAAAAGTCTGTACGGATCCTCTAACTGAGTATTTGATTTTTTCCAATTTCAAATAATATAACACATCAGTTTCCCACTGACTTAAAAGAGGAGAGTTTGGGGTTTTCCAGTTTATCAGAATAAGTCTGCGTGCCAAAAGTGTAGTGAATGCAATCACAATTTGTTTGTCTTTCTCCACTTTAAGCCCCTCTGGAAGAACCCCAAACACAGCTGTTAATGGGTTAGGAGGGATTGTGAGTCCAAGGCTGTCTGAAGGTAATTAAAAATTTTTGTCCAGAATAATGTTAATTTGGTGCAGGCCCAGAACATGTGACCTAGTGAGGCTGGGGCTTGGCTGCAACGTTGCAGGTTGGATCATGCCCTGGAAACATTTTGGAGAGTTTTAGTCGAGACAGATGTGCTCGATATATAATTTTGAGTTGTATAATTGTATGCTTTGCATATGGAGCTCAAGTGAATTCTCTGCATTGCTACTTTCCACTCCTTTTCTGATATATTAATTGAGAGGTCTTTTCCCAGTGTCCTCTTGGATCTTTGAAAGGAAGGGATTGTAAAATGATTTTATATATTGTAGAGATGGAGTCTAATTCCTTGAGATTGAGCAATATTTTTTCCAGCGTGGATGAGGGTGCAAGATGAGGAAAATCTGGAAGGTTCTGTTTAACAAAGTTCCTGATTTGAAGATAGTGAAAGAAATGTGTAGCTGGAATGTTAAATTTGGAATGTAATTGTTCATAGGATGCAAAGACGTTGTCTATATAAAGATCTCTAAGCAAGTTAATTCCAAATTTTTCCAGATATTAAAAACTGCATATGTTTGTGAAGGTTGAAAGAGGTGGTTCTCTTGCAGGGTGCCACAGATAGAAGCTTCTCCGTCTTAAAATGCTTTCTACATTGGTTCCAGATTCTAAGTGAGTGGAGCACAATTGGGTTATTAGTGTATTGCCGATAACGTGTGTTTATTGGAGCGCAGAGCAAGGAATACAAAGAAGTACTGCAGGATTTTACTTCTATTGCGGTCCAAGCCTGTGTATGTTCTTCTATTTGTGTCCAGGTTCTTATCGCCTGTATATTTGCTGCCCAGTAATAAAACTGGAAGTTAGGTAGAGCCATGCCGCCTTCTGCCTTTTGTCTTTGTAGGGTCGCTCTTTTGATGCGTGGATGTTTTGAATTCCAAATAAATGAGGTTATTGTTGAATCTAATTGCTTAAAAATGATTTATTAATGTATATTGGGATGTTTTGAAATAAAAAAAGGAGCTTAGGAAGAATATTCATCTTAACAGTGTTAATTCTTCCAGCTAGTGTGAGATGAAGGGTTGACCATCTATGCAAGTCTTGTTTAATTTTTTCCATGCAGACGACGAAATTTTGTTGATATAGAGCTTTATGTTTACTTGTGATGTTTACCCCGAGGTATTTAAACTGTTCTGCAATGATAAAAGGTAGGGTGTCTAATCTAATATTATATGCTTGAGAATTCACTGGAAAGAGTACACTTTTATTCAGATTAATTCTGAGACCAGAGAGCTTTTGAAATTCTGTGAGTGCTGCTAAGACTGCAGGCACAGAATTTTCTGGGTCTGATATATACAGTACCATGTCATCTGCATATAATGAGATTTTCTGTTCCAGTCCTTCTCTGCTAATCCCCTTTATCTGATCAGTATTTCGACAATGTATTGCCAGTGGTTCAATGGCAATTGCAAACAGCAGTGGTGACAAAGGGCATCCTTGTCTAGTGCCACGTTCTAGTTTAAAGTAGTCTGAGCAAATGTTATTGATGCAAACTGAAGCTTCTGGGTTAGTATACAGTAATTTAATCCATGCACAAATGTTCGGGCCAAACCCAAACTTCTCCAATATAGTAAAAAGGTATTTCCATTCAATCATGTCGAATGCTTTTTCTGCATCCAATGATAATATTTCTGGGGTGTTTGATTTAGTTGGTGAGTATATTACATTAAACAGGCGTCGAAGATTTGAAGGTAAGTGTCGGCTCCACACATTAGTAGCAAGATCAGACCCTTGATATCTGCTGATTAAATAAGACAGATTCCACCTGCATACTCCATAATCTGCAACCTAATCTGGAAGTCCTTATTCTAATTTTATGTATTTACTTTTTTCATGTGACAAATCTAAATTTTTGTTAATTTACATTATGACAATGAATACAGCTTGTCAATTGCATGTGTCATTTGTTCACCTTTATCTGTAACGACTGTTTGCAAGATCTGATTTTTGAAAAGCTCAATAATATCCTTGGGGTGTGCTTACATTTTCATTTCACAGAATGTCCAAGACACACGAAGGCTGACAATGGAAGACTGGGGGTTGAGCTGCAGGGAGGAGGTTCTGTTTGGATGGGTAGCTTAGAAACTGAGGTGGATGAGGGGATGCACCCGAGTGGAATGATGGCTGCCTTAAGATTTGTATTACTCTGCACTTAAAGGCAATAAATTGCTCTGTGGCTACCAGCTTTTCTTTTTTTTTTTTGTTGTTCTTTATTTTTCCTTATACAATTTCTTGTATTAGGAATTTCTTAGTTTTCGCATACCCCTTGGTGTCAGAGCGCAGGGTCAGCCATTGTACTCAAGGGCCCAGCAGAGTAGGATCTCTTTTGGCAGTGACGGGGATTCAAACCAGCAACCTTCTGGATACCAGCACAGATCCTTAGCCTCAGAGCCACCACTCCTCCCAGAGCTTTGTGCATGGGAGAGACATTCCAGCTGGGAGATAACATTTCATTCTCCCGGTGGTCTTCCAAAGACTTTTGTTCTGAGTGGGCTATGAATTGGACTACATTTCTAAGAGGTGCCGACAGCACTTAGTCCTGTAATCCAATCATGCCTAGTCCTGATATGCCGATTCCCATGCTACAAGTCAGTCCATTGCTGGGTGTGCCATTTAACATCACCATAAATAAGGCTGAAGGGGGAGTCAAAAGAGTCAATCAAAGTCAGTGTTAAAATAAATGTTCAGAAATATAATTTAGAAAGAAATGAACGGTCATGGTAGCCAAATTTAGGACAATATTATTAGTGATCAAATATGTATGGAAGTTTAAATAACATTGAAGAGAAGTAGAATTAATGACACCAACCGGTTACTCATCAAATAAACACTCAAAGGAAAGTAATTGTAAAGGCAGTAATAACAAAAAGAATACAACCCCAGCACCTCCCACCCAAACACAAAATGTGTCCTCTAAAAAAGGTAAAAAGAAAACAGCCTGAGCAAAAGCTAGGAGGGAAACGCTGCCCAAATGTCAGACAAACTGAGTCAGGGTTTAAGAAGAAGGAAGAGGAGAGCGGCAGCAACCACCAGTCATTCAGTTGTGCAGAATTTCCACAAGAGCCGCCATTTTGTAACCTATGATGTGGATGACCCATTGATCACCGCCACTAAGAGTTCTAGGAAAGTAAGACTTAAAAAGATGAGGCTTGGCAAGATGCAAAGAAGATAGAAACATCAGATTTCCAGTGAAAAGCTAAAAATGAGACAAAAAAGCCTCCTCTGGGTGGAAGTCAGTGAGAGAGAGATGAGAGGTCCATAAGAGAACAATTCGAAGGAAGGGAAGGGATATCAATGTGAAAACAGTTGAGAGAAATTTATTGATAGACAACTACAAAGCCAAGATGGAGGACACTCCCAAAATATGTGTAAAAAAGTACCTGGGATTATCACCAAGCAGAAAGGACAATAGGGATCAGTGGACAGACTCAAGCATTCGGGAAGAAGAATAAGAGCGATGCACAATCCTGTGCTGAATGTTTTCAAGATTTGGGAAAGAAAGAAAGAATAAAATTTAAAATAGATTTCCAAGAAGGTTAAGACAAGAGAATTAGTAAAGGTCGAGATGAGGCCTTACAGATACCACAGGTCTCAAGGTAGAGGAAAGAGAGTTACAGAAATTGTGGAGTGGATGGGAGGGAGGCGTAGAAGAGAGGGAAACATTGCAAGTTTTAAGAAAAGATAACTATAAGTAAAAGAAAAAAGAGGACGATGGGATCTCAGGGACTGAAATGTGCAGAGCCCAACATCATTACAATGTCCAAGGCTCATTAGGGAAAGAATTTAGGCCAATATATAATCAATCTGGTATTTATAAGTTTCAAATTATAAGTTGGAGTGTAAGGTATAGTGCTAAACCATGTAATTATTTAGGGAATGGATTTTTGCCAATAAATTAAAATATGCTACAAAGCTACAACTTGAGTAACCCAATGAATGGAAGAATATAAATGGAATAAATATAAAACTAGCTGTGTGTCATCTCCAGAACAAAAAACAACTCGAAGACTCCCTAGCATCCATCCATCTATTATCCAACCCACTATATCCTAACTACAGGGTTACGGGGGTCTGCTGGAGCCAATCCCAGCCAACACAGGGCGCAAAGCAGGAAACAAACCCCGGGCAGGGCGCCAGCCCACCGCAGGACTCCCTAGCAATTTTACAATATTCGTAACTTGGAGAGGCATCAGCTAACTCTTAAGAATTACCCATTGCTGAGGACATGGAACCTCTTTGTACTTGCTGCCCCACTGGCTTTCGTAAGAAGACACTGGCAATATCATATCTTAGCCGTATCACTTGCCTATGAGTCCTGCTAATCTTTCTCTCAAGAAAATTTCTCCAGATAGACAATGTTGTTAGTGAAAACTTCAAGCCTTGCCCTCCATTGCTGATGTGTTTCACTTGCACGTTGTTGAGCCACGGCGTTCACTTCATTTTGACGTTGTATCTGTTCATCTGTGTCATTAGCATGACGGTGGCATTTGCTGCACACAGGTCTTTCGTGGTGGGAAGTGAGGTGCAACCAAGTGGCAAAAATATTTTAAAAGTGCATGCATGCGCTATCTAGTGGCTGTGGTTGAGCGTGAGCAGAGTGGACTGCTCCACACACAAACATCCAGTGTTTGGCATCTGTATCCAGTATAATGTTGTGTGGCATCCACAAGAGGGCATCAGTGTCTGTTGAACAAAGACAACGAGACACGCAAAGAGAGACTTCAGGGCTGGCATATCCACTGGACTGAAGTTTCTAAATGCACAAAGTGATCAAAACAGACGGACTTACCATTGTACCATTGTGCCCGTTTTACTAAATAGGCATTTTGTTGTAATGGTCCATTATAAAAATACTATGGAAGCAACTAAGACTAAAGAAGCTTTGCCCTTTTCGGCTAAGTGGACTTCTATTTTGTCTAGAACAGAGCACAGTACAGCATGGTTTGTGATAAAGACTTTTGCATATTGAAAAAGTTTAAAGAAGAATGTAAACTTAATGCATGGTGTTTTGCAACAGATGGCAGCTAATTCTGAGTTTCTGAGTTAGAAAATAACTATGTTAGAAAAGAAAAAGTCTGCTTTTTTTGGGCATAGTATTCAGGGGTGTGCCCCCACTGGAATGGATGACACGGGGGCCCTATGCAGGTTGTCCCAATGTATTCCAGACAAAACTGGTGGCAGTTGGACCTCTCTAATGGGTACAGAAACTGAGCAGGGGAACTAGTGGACCAGGATTTATGGGATACCTGGGATGATGACCTCATCTATTAAGGGCTGCTCTCTGAGAGGATAAAAATCATTTTTTAGCTGCTAGTATTATATGATAAACAGAAAGTGTTAATTTGCCTCTATTATAGGGTTTTTGTTTTATTTTCATCATAGAAACTGCTAAGAACTGACTGTTGATGGCAATGTATGGCCAAATCACTTGCCGACAGCCCACATTTTGCATTCCCTGCTGCCACAGGCGTCACATAAGGAGCTGCTGTTCATTGAAGACAAATAAACTCGGGGAAGGTGTGTGAATGACTAGTGGCGGATGAGTTATCTCCAAGAAATAACAGTGATAACGGTAAAAAGTACACGATCGGCAAGTCCAGAGAGCAAGAATACTTAAGTGAAAAACAAGACTTTTTGTTTTCTTACAAGCTAATAAATTTTGCGTCAGCCCTGATCATTAAATCTTGCAGAAGTCTGTCCGTGCTACTTTATTATTATCCCAAACACAAGGGGTACTGAAGCCCCCTCAGCACCCCACTTCCCACGTCCTTATAAATGGACCAGATTTAATGTTGTTGTAAATAAGGACGGTTCACTCTATTGCTGTATAGATTATCTGTACTAATAAAAGGCAAAGCCCTCACTCACTCACTCACTGACTGACTCACTAATTCTCCAACTTCCCGTGTAGGTAGAAGGCTGAAATTTGGCAGGTTCATTCCTTACAGCTTACTTACAAAAGTTGGGCAGGTTTCATTTCGAAATTCTATGCGTAATGGTCATAACTGGAACCTATTTTTTCGTCCACATACTATAATAGACTTGTGCTCGATGGCCGTGGGAGGCGTAATTTAGTGCCTGCCCATATAAGGCCGTCCGTCAGCGCAATCCAATAGAAACACAGCCGCTAAATATTCACGGGTGAAGGACTGTGCTTATGCAGAGGAAGATGAGATGGTCAGGGTGGTGTTTGGCACAAACTCAGCGAAACTGCGAGGGAAACTTTTAAGTGCCGGGTCTTAGCTAACATTAAATACAGCCATGGACATAGCACGAGATGGCACCAGCACAGCTGGGAACCTTCGATGCATGTACACCAAGCGGCTCACGTGAACTGACGCAGTGCACAGACAAAAAGCAACAGTTCCAAAGAGTGCTGAACAAAAACCGAATTACACAATTGAGAAGGCAGCAAAAAAATATGAAGCGTCTGATACATACAAGCATATTGATAAGTGCAGCTACTGTGGAAACAAAGCACACTGTCCCGCTAAAGGAAAACAGTGTAAAAAAAAACCTGTGCATGCAGTGTGTCACATCTCAGATAAAGAGGAAGACGAGCTGTTTATTGATGCAGTAAGAAACTAATCGATGAATGAAACCTGTCATCTTTACAACAATTGACAAACATGGAATGTAACTTGAACACAACACATCCTACAAATATGAACGTGATTGAAAGAAATAATGATAATCAAATCCTTGATGACAGCAACATTCATAACACTCACAAAACAATTACTGTATATTGACAATCATGTTACATTATTTTTAAAATGTTCCCTTTTCTTTTTCATAACTTCTTTAACACACTACTTCTCCACTGCGAAGCGTGGGTATATATATATATATATATATATATATATATATATATGTATATATATACCCCGAACCACATACTCTCAAATAGACAACCCACACGCCGTGGCGCTTTGCCTCTAGCGCCGACATCCGAGGTTCGATTCCCGAGAGGGGGTGCACTGAGTATGTACGCGCACTTCCCATTTCATTTTACCCTCGCATCTCCTTGGTTTGAGACGTATGAAAAAATATGCAGTTAACGCAGAAAGACAGATCACCAATTGAAGCTTTACGAATAATGGATACAAAGCGCGTTCCTAAGACTGATCGGAGGCAAATTTCATTTCAAAAGACTACCCGATGGAAGCCTTGATAAAAGCGTGGTTTTGTGCAAGCTGTCCAAATACGAACCTGATTGAAAGAAATTATAATCAAATCGTTGATGACAGCAACAGTCATAACGGTCACAAAACTATTACATTCACAATCATGTTACGTTATTTTTAAAATGTTTCCTTTTCTTAGCACAAGCACAGCTGAGAAGCTTCGATGCATGTACTCCATAACGCATTAAAAAATAACGCATTTAATCACACTTTCAATTCCAAGCAAAGGGGAACTTTTGTCAATGCATGATTTCCTGGTACATCGATTACACTGATGCACACATCACAGCTACAAAAATGTTAGAGTCGGAATAAAGCGCGTTCCTACGACTGATTGGAGGAAAATTTCATTTCAAAAGACTACCCGACGGAAGCCTTGATAAAAGCGTGGTTTTGTGCACACTGAAAAGCAAGCAAAATTAGATGCATTACAGAAAGCGGACTTTGTGGCTCTTACTGGGGATCATTGGACTTCTGTGACCGTTAGTAATTCTAATTACATCTAATTACAAAATGTTCAATGATCACACTGTTTTAGCCTAATGTACAAAATAAGGTTACTCAGAGTTTAAAGAGTAAGCTGGTCAAATTACCTTTTATGTTTCTGACTTATTTTTTAAGAAGAAAAACTGCACTTTATGTTGAAATTTTGGTTATTATTATTTAAAGACAATACCATTCTGAAAATGTACTTAAAGTACTTAAAATACCACTTTATTTTTAAGTCTGCCCAATTTTAGCCAGGGATGATATTTTTGTTTCTGTTTTGAATTGAAATGCAGTTTAAAAGCATTTTTTTTTCAAAAATTAAAAGAGCTTGAGTTTACAATATTCATGTCCATGTCTATTATTTGATTCTGCCGCCCACTAAAACCCTTTTAAATTAAAAAAAAAACATTAGCGATTTGGGGCAAATTTTCATGTGTGATTACATACGATTAATCAAGATTAATTATTATACAGCCTCTAATTAATTAGATTAATTATTTTAATCGAGTCCCACCCCTAATATATATATGTAGATATATATATACTCAGCAAAAAAAGAAACGTCCTCTGACTTTCAACTGTTTTTACTTTCAGTAAACTTAATGTGTAAATATTTGTATGAACAGTAAAAGAGTCAACACCATAAGACATAAACTAAAAATGTTTCACAATGTGTCCCTGAATGAAGGGAGGCTCAAAATCAAGAGTATCAGTCAGTATCTGGTGTGGCCACCAGCTGCTTGAAGTACTGCAGTGCATCTCCTCCTCATGGACTGGACCAGATTTGTCAGTTCTTGCTGTGAGATGTTACCCCACTCTTCCACCAAGGCACCTGCAAGTTCCTGGACATTTCTGGGGGGAATGGCCCTAGCCCTCACCCTGCGATCCAACAGGTCCCAGACGTGCTCAATGGGATTGAGATCCGGGCTCTTCCACTGCGAGGATGATCAGCTGTCCTTCCTGTCTCCCTGTAGCGCTGTCTTAGGCGTCTCACAGTGCGGACATGGCAATTTATTGCCCTAGCCACATCAGCAGTCCTCATGCCTCCCTGCAGCATGCCTAATGCACGTTCACGCAGATGAGCAGGGACCCTAGGCATCTTTGTTTGGGTGTTTTTCACAGTCGGTAGACAAGTCTCTTTAGTGTCCTGCGTTTTTAGAACTGTGACCTTAAATGCCTACTTTCTGTAAGCTGTTAAGGTCTTAACGACCATTCCACAGGTGCATGTTAATTAATTGATTATGGTTAATTGAACATGCATGGAAAACATTATTTAAACCCTTTACAATGAAGATCTGTAAAGTTATTTAAAATTGGAATGGTTGGTGATATTAACTTCCTGTTTGTGGCACATTAGTATATGTGAATGGGAAAACTTTTCAAGATGGGTGGTGACCATGGTGGCCATTTTGAAGTCGTCCATTTTGGATCCAACTTTTGTTTTTTCAATAGGAAGAGGGTCATGTGACACATCAAACTTATTTGGAATTTCACAAGAAAAACAATGGTGTGCTTGGTTTTAACGTAACTTTATTCTTTCATGAGTTATTTACAAGTTTCTGACCACTTATAAAATGTGTTCAATGTGCTGCCCATTGTGTTGGATTGTCAATGCAACCCTCTTCTCCCACTCTTCACACACTGAAAGCAACACAGCAGGAGAAATGCTAGCACAGGCTTCCAGTATCCGTAGTTTCAGGTGCTGCACATCTCGTATCTTCACAGCATAGACAATTGACTTCAGATGACCCCAAAGATAAAAGTCTAAGGGGGTCAGATCGGGAGACCTTGGGGGCCATTCAACTGGCCCACGACGACCAATCCACTTTCCAGGAAACTGTTCATCTAGGAATGCTCGGACCTGACACCCATAATGTGGTGGTGCACCATCTTGCTGGAAAAACTCAGGGAACATGCCAGCTTCAGTGCATAAAGAGGGAAACGCATCATCATGTAGCAATTTCGCATATCCAGTGGCCTTGAGGTTTTCATTGATGAAGAATGGCCCCACTATCTTTGTACCCCATAAACCACACCATACCATCAATTTTTTTGTTCCAACAGTCTTGGAGGGATCAATCCAATGTGGGTTAGTGTCAGACCAATAGCGGTGGTTTTATTTGTTAACTTCACCATTCACATAAAAGTTTGCCTCATCACTGAACAAAATCTTCTGCGTAAACTGAGGGTCCTGTTCCAATTTTTGTTTTGCAAATTCTGCAAATTCAGTGTGCCAATCTGGGTCATCCTCGTTGAGATGCTGCAGTAGCTGGAGTTTGTAAGGGTGCCATTTGTGAGTAGCTAATATCCGCCAAAGGGATGTTCAACTAATGCCACTCTCAGTGACATGCAGCGAGTGCTACGCTGTGGGCTCTTGCTGAATGAAGCTAGGACAGCCACTGATGTTTCTTCATTAGTGACAGTTTTCATGCTTCCACATTTTGGCAAATCCAACACTGAACCAGTTTCACGAAACTTAGCAAGCAGTTTGCTTACTGTAGCATGGGAGATGGGTGGTCTCGTAGGGTGTCTTGCATTGAAATCTGCTGCAATGACCCGGTTACTGCGTTCACCAGACATCAACACAATTTCCATCCACTCCTCTCATGTTAACCTCTGCGACATGTCAATGGCTGTAAACAAAGGGAAACTTGTAAATAACTCATGAAAGAATAAAGTTATGTTAAAACCAAGCACACCCTTGTTTTTCTTGTGATATTTCCAATAAGTTTGATGTGTCACATGACCTTCTTCCTATTGAAAAAACAAAAGTTGGATCCAAAATGGACGACTTCAAAATGGCCACCATGGTCACCACCCATCTTGAAAAGTTTTCCCCCTCACATATACTAATGTGCCACAAACAGGAAGTTAATATCACCAACCATTCCCATTTTATTAAGGTGTATCCATATAAATGGCCCACCCTGTAGATATGTATATGTATATATGGTATTAGATTTAATACTAAAGTGAGAGCTGCTGTTGACACAGTTGCACCTGAAAAGACAGTGAAAAAATCTTCTAGCATTGTTATACCATGGAAGACCCAAAGAGTGTCGGATTTAAAGAGAACATGCCACAGAGCTGAGCGTAAATGGAGGAAGACTAAACTTACTATCCACTATGAAATATTAAAAGTTAAAATAACAGAATACAATAACACTGTCCGTCTTGAGAGACGCTGCTATTTCTCCAAGATTATAAATAACAATGCTAGTAATCCCAGAGTCTTATTTTCTACAATTGATCACCTACTAAACCCAGGTAACTCAAAGGAATGCCCCCTAAGTACTTCCAGTAAAACCTGTGAGGCTATCGCTGTATTTTTCAATCAAAAAATGAATAATATTAGAAATATAGTATATCCCTCCAAAACCCCAGCATCCTGTTATAAACAAATTAAACTCTTTCACTAGGATAGATTTACCTGATTTACAAAAAATAATATCTCAATTAAAACCCTCCACCTGCGTCCTTGACCCAATACCAACAAGGTTTTTCAAAGAAGTATCAGGCGTGCTAATTGATAATGTTCTGACATAGTAAATTTGTCATTAGATACGGGGATCTTCCCAGACTGTCTTAAGACTGCTGTAGTTAAACCCCTACTTAAGAAACATAATCTTGACCCTCGCTCTTGAAAATTTTAGACCCATCTCTAACCTGCCCTTCTTAAGTAAAGTTCTAGAGAAGGCAGCCATTATGCAGTTAAATGACCACCTAAATAAACATGCTATTCTTGATAAATTTCAGTCGGGTTTTAGAACAAATCACAGCACAGAAACTGCACTCGTTAAAGTAGTAAATGATTTGCAAGTGAATGCAGACAGAGGCCATTTATCTGTTCTCATCCTCTTAGATCTGAGTGCTGCATTTGACACCATTGATCACAATATTCTTAGAAATCGCCTTAGTCAATGGGTGGGCCTCTCTGGCAGTGTCTTAAATTGGTTTGAATCCTACCTGACAGGGAGAAAATTTTTTGTTAGTTGTGGTAATTACAACTCGAAGACACATGATATCCAATATGGTGTTCCACAAGGCTCTATCCTGGGTCCGCTGTTATTCTCAATCTACATGCTTCCGTTAGGTCAGATTATCTCAGGGCACAACGTGAGCTACCACAGCTATGCTGATGACACACAGCTGTACTTATCAATAGCACCTGATGACCCTGATTCTATTGATTCACTAACACAATGTCTGACTAGTATCTCAGAATGGATGAATAGTAACTTTCTCAAGTTAAATAAAGAAAAACTGAAATCTTAGTGATTAGCAATAATGGATACAATGAGGCTATTAGAAATAAACTGGATACATTAGGATTAAAAGTCAAGACGGAGGTAAAAAGCTTAGGGGTAATTGTTGACTGTAATCTGAATTTTAAATCACATATTAATCAGATCACTAGGACAGCATTTTTTCACTTAAGAAACATAAGTAAAGTTAGACCTCTTATATCACTGAAAGATGCTGAGAAATTAGTTTTCACGTTTGTTTTCAGTCGACTAGATTACTGTAATGCACTCCTCTCAGGACTACCCAAAAAAGACATAAATCGTTTGCAACTAGTGCAGAATGCAGCTGCTAGAATCCTAACTAGGAAAAGAAAATCAAACACATTTCTCCAGTTTTAATGTCACTACACTGGTTACCTGTGTCATTCAGGATTGACTTTAAAATTCTGCTTATGGTTTATAAAGCCTTAAATAATCTAGCCCCATCTTATATATCGGAATGTCTGACACCTTATATTCCAAATCGTAACCTCAGATCCTCAAATGAGTGTCTCCTTAGAATTCCAAGAACAAAACTTAAAAGAAGTGGTGAGGCGGCCTTCTGCTGCTATGCACCTAAAATCTGGAATAGCCTGCCAATAGGAATTCGCCAGGCTGATACAGTAGAGCACTTTAAAACACTGCTGAAAACACATTACTTTAACATGGCCTTTTATAACTTCATTTTAATCGTAATTTAACTTAATCCTGATACTCTGTATGTTCAATTCTTCATAATAACTATTCATGGTGGCTCTAAAATCCACTGACCCCTACTCTCTTTCTGTTTCTTTTTCGGTTTCTTTGTGGTGGTGGCCTGCACCACCTCCACCTACTCAAAGCTTCATGATGCTCCAACAATGATGGATGGATTAAAAGGCAGAAGTCTACGTGACCATCATCATCAAGTCCTTCCGTGAGAACCCTAAATCCAAAGAGGACTGTTTCATTTATGTTAGGTAGAATGCCCAGAGGGGACTGGGCGGTCTCATGGTCTGGAATCCCTACAGATTTTATTTTTTCTCCAGCCGTCTGGAGTTTTTTTTTTTTCTGTCCCCTGGCCATTGACCTTACTCTTATTCTATGTTAATTAATGTTGATTTATTTTGTTTTCTTATTGTGTCTTTTATTTTTCTATTCTTTATTATGTAAAGCACTTTGAGCTACTTTCTGTATGAAAATGTACTATATAAATAAATGTTGTTGTTGTTTTCTGGACACGCCCAAGTGTGGTGGAAATGCCGGCTGTTCTCCCGGAAGCTCTCCGGGTGTCCCTCTTCTTCTTACCCCCAGCACTTCCTGGTGTGGCGAAAGTGCTGAGGTCCAGGGTCCCCACAGGGTTGGGCTTCCAAGCCCCTCTACCCATGGCCCCCAAAGCAACCAGGATGGCAGCCCCCACGTGATCCCACATGGTCGTTGCCCCTGGCATCCCTGACAATATATATATGTATATAAATATATATGTGTATATATGTATCTGTATATATATATATATATGTGTATATATGTATCTGTATATATGTATATATGTATGTATATGTATATATATATGTGTGTATATATATATGTTTATATGTGTGTGTGTGTGTGTGTGTGTGTGTGTATACTGTATATATATATATATATATGCCAGCAACACTCATGACAATGACAACACAATTACATTGTCAATCATGTTTTCATTACTTCTTTAACACACTACTTCTCCGCTGCGAAGCGCGGGTATTTTGCTAGTGGGAACTAAGCAAGAGAACCATCCAAAATAATTATTTAACTCTTGATTTCATCTCTTTTGGATCAAACATATTTAAAGATCCGTCTAGGTTCAAAGAGAATGTAACCAATATTTTTTTAACAATCATTTGTTCAAGAATGAAGTCTTTTTAGAGGTCTGTTGCCATAAAGTTCAAACACTACTTTAACCACATGAGACCGTCTTATGTATCTTAGCTGCTGTGACTTCAGTCAGCGCGTTTTCATGCTAAAAGCTGAATAACCCGATGAAGGCAGAAAACTGGCTTCTTAGAAATCCGTGTGCGCACGCGCAAGTCATCTTCTAACGTTCACTTTTGTCGTAATGCTCTGACGTCATTAAACTGCACGCTAAAAAGGAGCTAAACGTCATCATTGACCACCATGAATCCACAAATATGCATGAGTGATAGTTTTCTTGTGTTTTATACATTTTTTAATCAGACTTGTGCTTTATTTAAAGGTTTCTGATAGCATGCAGTGCATTGTTTTCTGCTTGGACTCGTAAGTGAGCTTCTTGCCTTACCAGTGCTACTGGAATAATAATAACGCAGGTATTTTTACTTCAATATTGCAAGCATTGTGTGAGGTTAGTCGTTACCTCAAAAAGTAATCATACTACGTAACACATATTGCTTGTAATGTGTTACCCTGTTGGGGTCTTGTTCAAAAAGGGAATGCAAAAAAGCAGACTTTTAAGGTCTGGACAATTTACTTTTGATTTTTTATCCTTAGCCTTCCCCGACCAAACCCTAACCTTAAGGTCTGTGAGGTGGTCCCTGATGTTAACATCACCCCCCCGCCAGGTCCTTGAGAGTAACATCGATTTATTGGTCCCTAATTTGGCGTCCGCTTTTTGAACAAGACCCCCCTGTTGTGTTATGCTGCCGAGTTTATCACTGCAAATTCAGCTGATCCACTTAAGTTTAACAATTTCTGAAATGCTGAGACCGATAATTTCAGCCCAGAGAAGGAATAATGCGATCGCCTGAACATTTGCCTTGTGAAGGGTTCTACCCGTGGTTGCCAAAAGCCTGTGTGAAACAAATGTATGTGTGGATTGATAGAGTGCATCAGACATGCGCAGACCACAAAATGCTGAACTGTCACCTGGTTAAAGGTTTATATGTCCGCATAATTGGATTATTCATGGAGAAGTCTACCTCTGTTAATGAGGTTTCTCTAACTGGAGTAAGGGTTTACATGGCATTTGAGAAACCAGGTTTTTGTGAATAACTGCTAACATGTAAACGCACTAAATGTCATGGCCATTAACTAGTGATAAGCCAGAAATTTGAGTGAAACTGAATTTACAGCGAAACTCCAAGTTTAAGAAACAGAAAATTGGGAATTGTTGTTTTTGTGCAACCAACAAAATGTATGCATTGACCCACGAAAAAAAAGCTGTTTAGCTCCCCCAAAGCCCATCCCAGGAGCTAATCAGTTAGGGTGAGGTGGATATGAACCTCTAAATCCCCCATATACAAAGTCCCATGAAGACTGAGTGACTTACTAGTGTGCTCTTCGATATTAGCTGCAGGGTGAGATTTGTGTTAATACAGGGGTCTAAGTGAGTGGGGGACACTTGACTATGATGACTTCTTTTAAGTTGTGTAATATAAAGTTTTGTTATGTTAAAAGAACCATTAAATACACCTGGAACTGTTTCTTAAAGTAGGGAGTATGAGCAAAAATTGTAGGGGCACCTGAAGTGACTCGACTCTTTGATAAAAGTAAGGAGTGCTTGAGCAACACCTTGACGCTTTTACAGGCCAGTCCTGCAGTCTCGTAGGTTGTGGTGGTGCTACATTCATTACCGACCAGATTTGTTTCTTCAAATTCGGTTGCTCAAGAAGATGATGATAAGCATAAAGCAAAGAGCAAAGCATTTATCAGAACATAAAGTGAAAAAGCACAACATCAAGTTGATTTCCTGCGGTGAGGATTTACATGCTTGCTTATTAGAGGGGTACCCGATCTATGCTATTGTGTCATCAGATTTCCTCACCCATGGAAGCTTAAAAACTGTTAAAAGTTAAAAGATTTTAGACAGAAGAATGCTACATATGCTAAAAAAAACAATTGAATTCTATAATTGCTAGGACAGCAATCTACACGGTCAGTAGGAAATAACAAGTAAAATAAAGCGCAAGTAGTGCAATAAATAGCCCAAGTATGGAAAGTCTTACTCAATTGCAGAGGCCCTCATTTTTCCAGCCACCATTGCAATGAGGAAAGTTGTGCACTGTGATAAGTTTGCTTGTCAGTTTCAATAAAATCCCCTCTTTCTGACACATTGATGACACCAGACACTGAAAGGTCCCTTATCTGAATGAGACTCGCACTTCGCTTAGATGAATGGACTGACAGACGCATATTTGCTTGGCGACTTGTACTGGGGAAAAGCAGTTGCTAAAATAAACATTTGCCAGTTGTGACCGTCATGTTATAAGGGGACGTAGGAGAGAAGAAACGAGAGACAAGTTTGCTCAATTAGTCATCCGGTATTTACAGTATTTGTGTGGCTTATGTGGCTATATGGAGTTTGTAACGTGGAATATGCTTATTTGTTTAGATTTGAATATGACCATTTCTGTGTTTCTTTTTCATTTCTGTCATTTACTTGCGTTTTTTTCATCCCATTAAATTATTTTTCCCTACTTTTGTGTTGTTTTACTAAACAGATTTGCAGCAGGCAGCACAAAGATGTCACAGCTCAGGGACACCTGATAGGGTTAAACCAGCCTATCACGGCTGACCCTCCCATTAACACTTCCCAAAACATGAAACTGGCAACCAGCAGCACCAGTGCCATATTTATCAAGCATCTCAGAATTACTCCTCGGGATTGCACTAAAATCCAGGCTAGGATAAGAATTTGTACTACCTCAGAGTAAAATGGTAAAAGGCCTGTATTTGATATAGCGCCTAACTAGAGTTCAAGAACCCCCCTAGGCTCTTTACAACACAACAGTCATTCACCCATTCACACGCTGGTGATGATAAGCTACTATGTAGCCACAGCTGCCCTGGGGCACACTGACAGAAGTGAGGCTGCCAAACACTGGTGCCACCAATCCTTCCAACCACCACCAGCAGGCAAGGTAGGTTAAGTGTCTTGCCCAAGGACACAACAGCTGCATTCTCATGCCGGGAGCCAGGATCGAACCTGCGACCCTCCGATTGCTGGACCACCCACTCTACCAACTGAGCTACTGCTGCCCCATGAGAAGTACTTATAAAGCTTCCTACTCACAGTCCCAGCTTGTGGTGGGAGTCCACATTTGAGAATGAATGACATCACGATTTTACCACGGTAAAATGGCACTCACAAAGGCATTTTGTAGTTTCCTTGGAAATCATGATGGTGTTTTGTTATTTTCTGATATTAACGCTAAGACTTCACTACAAAGATGATAATAATAATAGTATTCAAAGGGACGTGATTACATTCAAATAAACATTTATGCCACTCTCATTTAATAGTCTAGAATGGTGCGTTGGCCTGGGCCACTTTGCAACAACATCAGGAATGATACAGGAAGGACTGAGACACACACTGATTGAGGGCTGAGCCCGATAACAGGCACGTTTATTTAACAATGCTGTACTTTCCGTTAAAACACCTTCCCGCTGTTTAGGCCACGTGAAACACCACGTGAAGTAACTGTCACTGCAAACTAACCACAGCTGTTTCTGATGTCACGATCACTCTTCCCTTGTTCCCGATTGTCGAATGATGTGCCTGTCTCCGTGATCATCATCTTTAATTATTCTCCATCTGCCTTCTAGAAACTTCTAGGGCTTATAAAATGAAACACACATAATCCAGGTGTTTGTGGAATGCAGAGCTCAGGGTATCTGTGAGACATTTTGCTGTAATCAACCATCCAGCACTGCTTATCCAGAGTAATATGCTGACTGCTACAGTACAAGTTGCACCCATGACCACCTCTGTGCTTATATAGCTTGTGCTCCTCCACACTTAATGGAATGATCTTTATGTGTGTGTCATCAGTCAGTCCAAGGGTGGAGTGGTGGCTGTGAGTCTAGGGATCTACATCGGCAATCGGAAGGTTCCCAGTTCAAATCCCATAAATGCCAGAAGTGACTCTACTTCATTGGGCCCTTGAGCAAGGCCCTTAACCCACAATTGCTCTGTCCTGGGTATAACGTTAATCTGCATCCAGCACTGCAAGCAGGTCCTCCACTTTACAGAGAAAACTTGGGGGTCTGTGGCAGGATTGGCACTCCAGCCACCATAAAAAACCTCACACTGTTCCAGTGTGGTGCTCAGGTGTCACTCACTGCACTTGGGTCCTGATCCTGGTGGTTCATTGTGTGGTGGGTAAAGCAATGTGCTATCAAACGTGCTCCCCACCTCCTCCTTCCCTCCTTATCAGTCAGGCCAACAGCACCAGGAAAGCTAGTGATGTGCATGAACGCAGCTTCCTTTAACGTTACCTCATGTGGGGTGGTAGTGGTTAAATGTATAGTTCTGCGTATTACCTCACCCACATTGTAAGAGCATTCAATTGTTGTGTAACCACCAGCGGGCACTCCCGATCCCAAAGTTGCAGACACAGTGATGCCCAACACAATTCTGGGTTTAAATAAAAGATATTGTTTTAGCCAGCATATCTTTTCAATAAACACCCAGGCAAAGATCAGTCCCCAATACACAATTCAGTTAATTTCTTCCCTCCTCCTTCCTCCAGGAGTGTCGCCTGCTGCCTCCCAGCTCTTATGCCCCAATGTGAGGTGGTGGGCTTCTTTTCATGCTTCCAGCATCACAGTGTTACCTGTCAGGAGCACTTCCGGGTCATGTGGACACCAGTATTGTCCTTCCTCAACAACACCTCTGGTGTTGAAACCCAACAAGGCGCACTACCGCACTCCAATTCCCAGCGGGTGTCCTGATTGGGATCAGCCTTGAGAAACACTGCCACCTTCTGTGCAGGGGTATTAACTGTTCCCAGAGTCCACATTCAGCAGCTCTATTCATTATAAGTCAGGGGTGTCGAACTCCTAACATTCTAACCCTTTTTCTGATCAGTGAGCAGCTTTCACTGCTAATTAACTTCTTTTCCCTTCATTTTAATAGCCCTGTTTTTAAGGATTCATTCCTCTAAATGTATTCCTTTCTTCATTAAATGACAGTCAAACAGAAATGAGATGTGAAACGAGCCAACAGATGTCCAGCTAAACTGGGATTTCAAACTTCGACCAATTTCACTCCAACCAGTTTCTTAACGAGAAGCCGTATCTTACCATTAATTAATCTCATTATTTAATTCCACAACTTGTTGCTGCTCTCATTCTGCCACAACAGAAATTTCCAAAACTGTTGATTTTTTGTGTTTTTTCTAAGAACACCGTCAAAATGGTTTGGTGACCTGAGAGATCAACCTTAGCAAGACCTTCACCTTTCCTTATTTTAAGATACTGTGAGATGGGCACAGATGAGCTGGTCATGTGGCAGCTTGTTTTGTGTCTCATTATTGTTTAGATAGATAGTGCGGTCTATGGCTGGCTTGTCATCACAGCCAATACCCCCAGGCCGCCAGATGGAGCTCTCCCTGCTGCATGGAGGTGCCCCGCATACCAGCAGGGAATCATGGACCATGGAGTTTTCCCCTACAAACCTGCTGGATATGCCAGAGCCCAACAGAGGACGCTGCAGGGAGGCCTAGAGAGTCATATGTGCCCTATAACCCGGAAGTGCGTTATAGGCAAAGCGACAGCAGAAGTGACGTACTTCCGGGATGAAGAAAACGACTTTTTATCTGACCCGGAAGTGATAAGGATCACATGAACTGGGGATTGGAACACTTCCGGGTCAGGGACAATAAAAAGACTGTGACAGCTAGACGGCGAGCTGAGCTGGGTGGAAGGGTCTGGGAGTGTGGAGGATTGTTTATTGTAGTATTGTGGTTTAATTGATGAGTATAGTGGAGAGGAGGGTGCTTTGTGCACTGTGGATTATTAATAAAGTCAACTTTTGGACTTTTATCTGGTGTCTGGCGTATTGGACATGGGTTCAAGGGAGCGATAGCACCCCCAATCAGTCACAATAGACACTTTATTAATCCCAAGGGGAAATTCACATACTCCAACAGCAGCACACTGATAAAAAACAATATTAAATAAAAGACTGATAAAAATGCAGGTATAACTGACAATAACTTTGAATAATGTTAACGTTTACCCCCCCGAGTGGAACTGAAGAGTCGCATAGTGTGGGGGAGGAACGATCTCCTCAGTCTCCTCTGTCAGTGGAGCAGGACAGTGACAGCAGTTTGTTGCTGAAGCTGCTTTGTCTGGAGATGTCAAAGTGTCCAGCTCCTTGCCTACAATAGAGCCTGTCTTCCTCACCAGTTTGTCCAGGGGTGAGGCGTCCTTCTTCTTTATGCTGCCTCCCCAGCACACCACTGCGTAGAAAAGAGCGCTCGCCACAACCGTCTGATAGAACATCTGCAGCATCTTATTACAGATGTTGAAGGATGCCAGCCTTCTAAGGAAGTATAGTTGGAAAAAAGAAACAACTAAGGGGCCTGAGTCAAGTTATTTAAAACTGAGGCAAAAGAAGATAATTAGCAGCAAAAGCTGGTCATTATTGAAGAAGATGGTCAGAATGAAAACCTGCAACCACTGTAGCCCTCCAGGACCAGAGTTCGACACCCAGATCAATCCCAGCCGCGACAAAGATTATAGTGCATTCCAGCCGGGTTGTGTTCCCAGTCCTGCGGTCCTTTCATTACGACATCTGGTCCTAGCAAGAACTCCATCTCCATCCCGGTAAGCATGCCCAACTGTCCTCTATAGCATTTACAGTTGATTGTGACCTACCCAGATCATTACTATTGCCAAACTGCATTTTCTCCATTGCCTAAAAGCATACTGTTACTAACGCTTTTATTTTGACTGACAGCGCTTGCCTTCTTTGCATAGATGGAGCGATCACATTGACATATAAGATTTCTTATCTTGACACTACTTATTATATCTTGCTACACGTTCAGGGTTTTCAAAGCATTCAGCCTTTCCCAGGATGTGAGTACTGATCTCTGCCTAAATGCTGTTTAGTGGCAGCACCAGCTGAGTTTGGACAACTTGCAAGCTCTCCTAAATCTACATAAATTGTGGAGTAGTTTTTTAAATTAGAAAAATTCCTAAAAAACCCTAACCCTAAGAGTAGGACCATATTTGTTGCACCATGTGATTTTTGAGCAAGTTTGGACTGTTTTCTTAGTCTGAGATGCTTGATAACTTTTTATTACCCATTTTGCTTTTCCAAAAGACACCACCACTTATTTTCATCTGGACCCTTATTTCTGAAAAACCTGTGTTTCCAAAAAATAGTGAAAGGTGTTCCCAGACCTTATGACTACTAATCATGCAAAACTGCATATGAAATGAATGAAACTCGGCTTTGGTACTGAACACTACTAGCGACCATGTAGAATTATAATGGCCAGACTTGCAAACTCCTACTGCCCTTAAATATATCAACTTACAATGGTGCCAAGAACAACAATGCCTTATTCCATGGGTGAATAAAAGAACAGCGGGGGGCCAAACCCCCTAGTTACAGGGCCCTGAAGCTGTGGAATGATCTGCCAGCTAATCAGTCTCGATGTTTAAGTCCAGGCTGAAGACTCATGCATGACTTTAGTCTAGTATACTCTGATCAGAGCTGCTGAGTAGCTGTGCATGTTGCATCTCTGCCAGTCATTTGTATAAAGATATGAGTAATACAATATTTATAAACCATTACTAACCTTCCTCTCTTCTGTATCTCTTCTCTGTTTCTTGATGTGGCACTTGGTGCCACTGCTCTACTGTATAATTATGGCAAGACAGCTGAGATGCTGGGAGCCTTGGAATCAACAGATAGAAAGATATTGTCATCAGGTTGGATGGCCTGCCACAGACAGTGCAACAGCCAGAAGGGGTGGTCAGCCAGTTGGCCAAAGTCTTCGGGGCTCTGACTATGTGGTCAGCCAGTTGGCCAGTGTCTTCCAGGCTCTGACTATGTGGTCAGCCAGTTGGCCAAAGTCTTTGGGGCTCTGACTGTATGGGCAGCCAGTTGACCAAGGTCTTCGGGGCTCTGACTATGTGGTCAGCCAGTTGGCCAAAGTCTTTGGGGCTCTGACTGTGTGGGCAGCCAGTTGGCCAAGATCTTTGAGGCTCTGACTGTGTGGGCAGCGCACTGTGTGGCAGCCAGTTGGCTAAGGTCTTCGGGGCTCTGACTGTGTGGGCAGCTAGTTGGCCAAAGTCTTCAGGGCTCTTACTGTGTCTAACTTTGTCTGGTATAATTGACTGTGGACCCGCCAGAGGTTTATTTTCTCCAGGGACACGGCTGACTGCCGTTTTTATTTTCTACTCTTACCAATTCAAGTGGCTCCAGCCAATAACCACTAGATCACAACACCCCATTAATGAGGCCTGCTATGAATCAGACCTTAATCTTTCATCTAACCTTGTATTAATATTTCTTTAAGCGAACCCACACAAACTGATTCATTTTAGATGTTAGGTGAATACAGTATATGGAACACCAGTGAACACCAGCGTGGGTAGCAGACAGCCCCCTTTTCAAACTGGAGTTTCAGGATATATCATGAATGGGCCAGTCACCAAGGTTGGTTGATAGCTTTTTGATAGGTAAATATCTAGTGATTTTTTTCCACTTCATATCTGTGCATCAAGGATTTCCTAGAGACCAAAATTATATTTAAGACACCTGTGACAAAACAGCTGCTGTGCTGTCTGTACTGCTCTCTGTCTTCCTTTCAGTGCAGCTGAGCAGTCCAGTGTTGAATAAAGTAGCCAATCGCCATATTTCACTAACAGTTAATAGATCTTTCTGGAAAGCAACTCAAGTCAAATTAAAAGTTCCCCATGAGAAAGCAACACAATAACAGTTGTAAAGTATCTTATGTGGAGCACAGCTGGGGCCCTTGCCTGGCCGGGACGCCTCCTTAATGGAAGGGCCCAGTGAGAGAGTGTACTCGATGGCAGCCGAACCTTGGCTGCAGCAGTGCCTCAGGACTTTGGCACAGCCCTGTTGGGTTCTGTGGGGGAGCCACACAGCCCAACTTAGTCGGGCTTCTGTCACACCTGGGAGTGCTTGTGGACCTCGTAATGAGCCACCTGGAGTAATCCCAGGTGCAGCAGAAAAGGAGGCCAGAGCCGGAGGGAGGAGGAGGAGGAAGAGGAGGAGGATGAAGCTTGCTAGAAGAGGAGTGGAGGCGGACAGAGACAGAGAGAAGTGCTGTACTGTGAATACTGTGCTTTACTGTACTGTGCACTGTAGGTGGGAAGCGATTGAAAGTGTTTCCCAGAGCTGCATAAAAACCGCATGTGTTGCTGGACTTGTGCCTGGTGTTTGCTTGTGTCGGGTTTGGGGAGCTGGAGCACCTCCTGCAGGCCATACTTGATATTTCATGTATTTAAGTACCAAAAGTACTGTACAAGTAAACCTAAGATCTCTCTTATTATACTGTACTGTCAGAAAAGGCTTTTAAAAATGTAAAATAATAGAGGCTGCCTTCTTTCTGCATGTGAGTCGTACCACAATTACTAAATTATGGGCCAAGTAATTGCAACTTGAAGCAGTGACATTCAGCATGAGTGGACATCTTCTTGACTGTATCCTAATTCAGTGGGGCAGACGCTAATAGAAGACAGATGACGGCTTCACCACTTTAAGAAGAAGCTAATCCGTTCCTGAAAACCCCATCGTAAAGAGAGGCCAACACTGAATTTCATTCATCCACCCATCTTGTTAAGCTGCTTATAGAGGACAGGGAAGTGGGGCAGCTGGAGCCTATCCTACCCATCATTAGGTGCAAAGCAGGAGCAACTGCTGGATCATAGGCTGAGGACACACACACACACTAGGGGACAACTCAGCAAAACCAATTCACATGGGAGGAAACATGAGTATCGAAAAGAAACCCACACGAACATGGAGAGAATTTGCAAATTCCCACCAGAGAGCACTTAGGACATGAAATAATTAATTTTAATGGGACCAATTTTTAAGTGTTTCTGAGGTGTCACCCATTGCATGGCTGCACTCAGGTCCTAATCTGAGATCCTGAGTTGGTTTCTCATGTGGTGGGTGCGACAATGTGCTGTATTAGCATGTGCTCCTAACCTCTCCATCTTTCTTTTTCTCTTGGTACCCAAAATGACCCACATTTTTCTTGAAATAACACCAAACTACATGGAAATGTGCAGAATCAGTTCAATAGCAATGTTAGGGCACTGGCAGTATGAGCTGGCATCCCATCATGCAAATGAGCAGCTTAAGCACCAGCAGCAGGGCCTAGAAAAAGGGCAAGCCTGGCACAGTCACAGACTAGTGCGGCAAAAGTGAGCGGTCATTTTAAAGGATAATGATCTACTGTACCTAAAAAGAGCAGGAAGCCATTTAGCCCTAGGCGTGGGCATTACAATAATGATAATCAACAAAACAAACTGTAATAAGGCATTGCCCATCATTAAATAATGTTTAATAAAGAACTTTACCTTGACTTCATCACTTGTAGATTCATGATCGGTGGAATGGCCTTTTGAGTTTTCTTGGGTTTTTCCCATTAGTTCCTGAACTGCTTTGGAGCCGTGATGCCCAGGATAGTAACATGAGAAGACATGTAAGCAACACCTGTGGCAAGATGAGTGAACCCACCACACATGAAAGTGCCATGGGATTCACAAGCGCACTTTGCTGTGGCCTCAGCCATTTATCAGGCTGCCATGAGCACAGATTTACACGCACAGATGCTGCACTGACTGCTATTCCTATTAGGTCTTCGCACCCGCCATATTGGAGAAGTCCTGATCCGCATGCTGAGTTCATATGTTAACATCAGACAATTTTCACAATTTTTGCTAGACATGTCAGTATACATAGTGCCAGTTTTCCAACTCACATGGTGGATTATTTGTAAAACATTTGGAATTAATACCTGCAAGAATCAGTGATGGTACAAGATAATCAATAAATATATAATATGTTCAGTTTTCTGAAAAAAACAATAATGTGATACCTCTTTAGCATACAGAACTGGGGAATCTAATAGACAGCAAACACTACAATAATAATACTAACAATAAAACTAGTGGTAGGTCACAAAATACGTACAGTAAATAAACATTGCTTGAAATAATATTCCGATTCATCCATGTGGAAAAGAAATTTAACGCAGCAACACAGAGTACAGTACAATGAATTTGTTTAATTTGGCAGACGTCCTGTGCTGTTTTAATTTCAAGCAATTTTTATTTATTTATTTATGTATGTATGTATGTGTGTACTGTATGTATTCTGGTACCTATCACTAGCTTTGTATTATTATTATTACCAGTAATGGCGCACTGCATGAATACACTTGAGCCATTCGTTTGCTCAGAGCTTTATACACTTGCTGCTTCCTGAGCAGCTCTTCTTCTCTCCACCCTAGCGACCCGCTGCTTCCCTTCTTTTGTCGGCATCTTTTCGCGTTAAAACTGATTCAGTGTTTGTGTTGAAATTACTTAGTTAATTTTCCTTAATTTTTCACTTAAGCTGGCACTTATGCCTCAAGAATGATTTACGATATGAAGAGGTAGGGGAAATGACGGCGAAGGTGGTAGGGATGAGAGTGGCGCATGCACTGCATGGCTGCCCTGCTGGCTGCTGCCGATAGTTGATTCTACAATAAAATAAAATAAAAATAAAAAGAGGAATAACCTTGGAGGTCAATCATCACCCCGAAAGCAGATAGTAGACGTCACGTAGTATATCTGTACCAAATTTCAGTTTAAAACGTTTTGCGAGCTACAGGTGATTTAAAATCATGGACAGACAAACGGACTGCCACGGTAGCATATTATATAAAAAGATTATTGTTATTATTATTTTCTTTCAAATTTGCCAGATATTTGAAGGGATTTCACGGTCCATGCTGTACCTCCATGGGCACTACTTTAATTTGTACTGCCGCCTTTTCATTTATGACAGTTAACTAAACCTAAAATCGACCGCATCTCAGATGCAATGACACAGAATCAAGTTAACTAGCACACTCCTTATACATTCTCTGTGTCAAATAAATAATAAAAACTCAGTGCATAACTAATCATTCAGATATCACGTCTTAAAAGACCTCTTTTAAGGGGACTAGGCAGTCTAATGGTCTAGAATCCCTACAGATTTTATTTTTTTTCTCCAGCCGTCTGGAGTTTTTTTTGTTTTTTTGTGTCCACCCTGGCCATTGGACCTTACTCTTATTCTACGTTAATTAATGTTGACTTATTTTATTTTCTTATTGTGTCTTATTTTTCTATTCTTTATTATGTAAAGCACTTTGAGCTACTGTTTGTATGAAAATGTGCTATATAAATAAATGTTGTTGTTGTTGTTGTCTTCACTCGAGTATTAGGTCAAGGTGGCAGTTGCACAGTTGTCACTGTCCTCTCAGGGGATTTGATGACTGTACTGCTGGCATGGCCGAGATGTCTGTACCCTTATATAGCGTACAGCTTTTTGTAAGGGTACGGATATTGTAGATAAACCCACTGAGGGTACAGCCCTTTTATTTTGCCCAGCAGTGGAAAGTGACAGGAGAACAGGCTGGTCAAGGGTCCGAGTCTATCCGAGGGAATACAGACAAGAAGAAAGAAGGGAACCTTCCCTGTTTAGCTTACTTACAGTGGTGTGAAAAACTATTTGCCCCCTTCCTGATTTCTTATTCTTTTGCATGTTTGTCACACAAAATGTTTCTGATCATCAATCAATCAATCAATCAATCAATCAACATTTATTTATATAGCACATATTCATACAAAAAAAATGTAGCTCAAAGTGCTTTACAAAATGAATAGAAAAATAGAAGACACAATAAAAAATAAACATAAGTCAACATTAATTAACATAGAATAAGAGTAAGGTCCGATGGCCAGGGTGGACAGAAAAAACAAAAACTCCAAAAGCTGGAGAAAAAATAAAATCTGTAGGGGTTCCAGACCAAGAGACCGCCCAGTCCCCTCTGGGCATTCTACCTAACATAAATCATCATATTTTCATGGAAGGACCTGATGATGATGGTCACGTAGACTTCTGGCTTTTAGTCCATCATTGTTGGAGCATCATGATGCTTTGAGTAGGTGGTGGTGGCGCAGGCCGCCACCACAAAGAAACCGGAAAAAGAAACAGAAGAGAGAGTAGGGGTCAGTACGGATTTTAGAGCCACCATGAATAGTTATTATGAAGAATTGAACATACAGAGTATCAGGATTATGTTAAAGTGAAGTTATAAAAAGGCCATGTTAAAGTAATGTGTTTATCAAATGTGATCATCAAACACATTTACCCATTAGTCAAATATAACACAAGTAAACACAAAATGCAGTTTTTAAATGATGGTTTTTATTATTTAGGGAGAAAAAAATCCAAACCTACATGGCCCTGTGTGAAAAAGTAATTGCCCCCTGAACCTAATAACTGGTTGGGCCACCCTTAGCAGCAATAACTGCCATCAAGCGTTGGCGATAACTTGCAATGAGTCTTTTACAGCGCTCTGGAGGAATTTTGGCCCACTCATCTTTGCAGAATTGTTGTAATTCAGCTTTATTTGAGGGTTTTCTAGCATGAACCGCCTTTTTAAGGTCATGCCATAGCATCTCAATTGGATTCAGGTCAGGACTTTGACTAGGCCACTCCAAAGTCTTCATTTTGTTTTTCTTCAGCCATTCAGAGGTGGATTTGCTGGTGTGTTTTGGGTCATTGTCCTGTTGCAGCACCCAAGATCGCTTCAGCTTGAGTTGACGAACAGATGGCCGGACATTCTCCTTCAGGATTTTTTGGTAGACAGTAGAATTCATGGTTCCATTTATCACAGCAAGCCTTCCAGGTCCTGAAGCAGCAAAACAACCCCAGACCATCACACTACCACCACCATATTTTACTGTTGGTATGATGTTCTTTTTCTGAAATGCTGTGTTCCTTTTACGCCAGATGTAACGGGACATTTGCCTTCCAAAAAGTTCCACTTTTGTCTAATCAGTCCACAAGGTATTTTCCCAAAAATCTTGGCAATCATTGAGATGTTTCTTAGCAAAATTGAGACGAGCCCTAATGTTCTTTTGCTTAACAGTGGTTTGCGTCTTGGAAATCTGCCATGCAGGCCGTTTTTGCCCAGTCTCTTTCTTATGGTGGAGTCGTGAACACTGATCTTAATTGAGGCAAGTGAGGCCTGCAGTTCTTTAGATGTTGTCCTGGGGTCTTTTGTGACCTCTCGGATGAGTCGTCTGTGCGCTCTTGGGGTAATTTTGGTCGGCCGGCCACTCCTGGGAAGGTTCACCATTGTTCCATGTTTTTGCCATTTGTGGATAATGGCTCTCACTGTGGTTCGCTGGAGTCCCAAAGCTTTAGAAATGGCTTTATAACTTTTACCAGACTGACAGATCTCAATTACTTCTGTTCTCATTTGTTCCTGAATTTCTTTGGATCTTGGCATGATGTCTAGCTTTTGAGGTGCTTTTGGTCTACTTCTCTGTGTCAGGCAGCTCCTATTTAAGTGATTTCTTGATTGAAACAGGTGTGGCAGTAATCAGGCCTGGGGGTGGCTATGGAAATTGAACTCAGGTGTGATACACCACAGTTAGGTTATTTTTTAACAAGGGGCAATTACTTTTTCACACAGGGCCATGTAGGTTTGGATTTTTTTCTCCCTAAATAAAAAAAAATCATTTAAAAACTGCATTTTGTGTTTACTTGTGTTATATTTGACTAATGGTTAAATGTGTTTGATGATCAGAAACATTTTGTGTGACAAACATGCAAAAGAATAAGAAATCAGGAAGGGGGCAAATAGTTTTTCACACCACTGTAAAAGAGGGCACTCAGAAGATGTGTGGAACTGAAGCCCAACTTTGAATACCCTCACTTAAGGCAAGTACAGCAGACAGCTCAGAAGTGCGTTAACAGCGGTACATAATACCCAGAATGCCTTGTATTTGTGTAGCCATCGTCAAAATATCAGCATCTAACTGTTGTGCCCAAAGTACTAGAAGCACTGTAGTATATTCTAATATCTTAAGCACTTTGTGATGTCTTATCAATTTTATTTAAAGGTACATTGCAGTGGCTATTATTATTTTGATGAGCAATACATGGAGGACAGCCATTTTGTTCTGTACCCCTTGTCCATCAGGCAGTGCTAGTGTCTTGTGCTGATGCTGTCCTTTTTATTTTTTATTGCTCAGATGTCTGTAAGCAATGGTGTAATTCCCTTCTGGACTGGACCTTCATATTTACCAGTGTTGAAATCTGCACAGTTCTGTAAGTTTTGTTATTTTTTTAATACACAACCTTGGGCCACATGTCTCTGAAAAGGAGCCATTTGCTGGCTGTAGGATTGTTGTCTTTGGCATATTAGATACTGTGTATCCCAGCTCTCCTTCCTTCTCTCCCTATTCCCAGTGGTCTGGGTATCGTGGCCACTGACCCTTGTGTTCATCTTGTTGAAGGCCACATGTATTATGCATGCTTTAAAGGCAGACTGCTGAAGTGTTCACTGGTACACAAAAATGGGGCAAAGTGACTTTAGTTTAAGTAGATTCTGTCTGTGGTGAAGGCACTTGTGGTTTACTGGACAACAAACTGATGAAGCGACACGGTCAGCATCAGTGATGGAATCTGGGCCAGCAAACTTGTTTCTTGTAGTTACTTCAGCTGCACAGCCACTGGAGCACACCACCTGTTGAAACGAAGACAGCACAGGTTCTGTCCATGGCTGGAAGGCATTATCTGCTTCCTCCACAATAAAGTCTGTAGATCTTGAAATGCTCTTGGTGTTTTGAAAAGGTGAATAAGTCAAATTGCACCTTGGTGGCAGTTTCAGATTATGATTTCCTTAAAAGAAATAATCTGTGTCATGTGGTTCAATTATTCCTCAATAAATCTATAATTCTGCACACCAGCATCACTTCCCTTGATGGGCTTACCTGATAATGCTACAGCACCACTTTTAAAGTGATGACTCATGAAGTTTCTGTTAAGAATTTCCTCTTGCCTTATTCTATTATAAAAGAGATCTGATATGATTTATGGCAATTTGTGACCAAGAGACAACCATTCCTGTTGTGCAGCTCTGAAATGAAACTGTTAACAGTTTTTCTGTTGTTTTTTTCACTAATACTTGTTGTTAGAAATCTCCCTTTCAATGTACTTATAGAAATCCAGAAAAGTGTTGCCAACATCATGGAGGTAAGCACATACTTTATATATATATATATATTTTTTTTTTCTTTTTATGTTCAAGAGCACATACAATGTATGTATAAAAACACCAACTAAATTCTTTCTTCTTTTTATTTAGAATCCATGTAACACTACACTAGAAGATATTTTTCATAATATGGTAAGTTTCTAAATTTTAAGCTTATACTATGCAATTTTTCTTATCAAAAGATGTTACTTGAAATAGAAAAATAGACGAAGCACCTTAGAGGCCGTCACCATCCAAGTACTGTGCTGGCCATCCTTCAGATCTGAGCACTGGTTGGCAGTTTCAGTCAGTGACTACCATTTCTGCGTTTTTGTTCAGTGGCTTTTCTCTTTTTTGATCAGCTGTAGAGATGTGAATGAGGTGTGCCTGTTGGCATCTGGATGTACACTGTGACAAGTGAAAGTTGCTGCTAGGCTTAATGAGGGCACTAATGCGCCACGGGGTAAAATTAGTGCTTGACATTTGCTGCTTGGCAGTGACTCGATGCTGGCTTTTACATATTCGATATGTTGATTGCTTTGATAACCATGTCATTGTCAGCTATCCATTTCCTGAGTCCACATATCCAGTTATGGCTTCTGTGTCTTTTAAAATGGGCCAGTGCAAGACATTTTATTTGAGTGTCTTCTTAACGTGAATGGCATCCCTGCTGGGACTGGTTGCATGACAGTGCAATACCAAAAGTAAATAAATAAAAAAACATATATTAAAAGCTTATATAAAGAAACACACATCAGGTCTGCTCATGTAGCTATCAGTAGAACCTGTCCATAAATCTGCTGGTGTGAATGTTAAAAATCCTCAGTGAAGGAGAGAGCACAATGGCTGTGCAGGATGGCTGAGTTCAGTAATAATACTTTTGGTCTTTTTCAAGACATTGTGTGTTTTATCTGCCTTGAACAGAAGGCAGAGCTGTCATATTATGAGCCGACCTCACCACCTTCTGCAAAGCTTTGTGGCACTGAGTTGAGCAGGTACAGTTCTAGGATGTTGTGGAGCCACTAAGGATGGACTCCACTGCCCACCTTGTAGAGGTCTGTGACCATAGATGGAGACTTCTGGGTTTTCCTGAGACATACTTTAAGAGAGAGAATGGGATGAAACCTGAATGTGTGATCAAATGGCTGATTTGTGCAAGCAGTGCCAATGCTCCCGATGGTGAAACTCTCACTCAGTTGCTGGATTACTGCCTGTGAGCAGGTAAAGCAGCCATTATTCACAGAGACAGAAATGGTAGCAAATGATGACAAACAGCAACAACAACAGCCAGGTTATGTAGAGCCTAACAGGGCATTTCACAGAAGAAAGGCAGTCATCCATTCGTAATAAAGTATCTTCAACTCCTTAAATAACATGCAGACTTGTATTAGAATTGTTTCATTTGCACATAGAAATCGCATGTCTTTAGCCTAACTGTACTCGTTGGCATGGGGTCATTGCTCCTGTCTACTCTGTGGAGTTGCCCACCGTGTGGCGTTTCTTGTGGTACTCCTCTAATGTGTGTTATGTCAAGTGGCCTGTCTGAGTGAGCGTAAGGGGTGCTCATAAGTCTGGCATGCCGTGGACTGGACTAATTGCACCTGATGCTGCTTGGCACCCCCTTATGGAAAAAGAAATGGATGGAAGTTTATGGAATTAGAGCAGATATTAAAGAAATCAATGTACTAACCTGGCCTAAAAATACAACTTTAACACTTTTGTTGTACCAATGTCAGTGATGTTTTGTGTAGAACTCAGGTTGCAGGTTTTCATTCAAAGCATCTTCTTCATTAGTGACCAGTTTTTGATTCTACTGTAATTAACTTCTTTAGCCTTAGTTTTAATTAACTTGGTTGTCTCTTGTTCCTTAATTAGCAGCCAAACAATAATGAGACACAAAACAAGCCGCCACATGACCAGCTCACCTGTGCCCATCACACAATATCTGAACATAAAGAAAGGTGATGGTCTCAGTAAGGTTGATCTCCGAGGTCACCAAAACATTTTGACGATGTTCTGAGAAAAAACAGAAAATCAACAGTTTTGGAATTGTCTGCTGTGGCAGAATGAGAGCAGCAACAAGCCATAGAATTAAATAACGGGTTTAATTAACAGCAAGAATCGGCGTCTCATTAAGAAACTGGTTGGAGTGAAATTGGCTGGAGTTTGATGCTTCAATTCATTTGTTGGTTTGTTTCACGTCTCATTTCTGGTTGGCTGCCATTTAATGAAGAAAGGAATAAATTCAGAGGGCTGAATCCTTTAAAACAGGGCTATTAAAATTAAGGGAAAATGTGTTAATTAGCAGTGAGAACTGATCACTGATTAGGAAGATGGTTAGAATGAAAATCTGCAGCCACTGCGGCCCTCCAGGCCCGGAGTTCGTCACCCCTGGTGTAGAGCCTTGATTAATGAGTAGTTCGATAAAAGCTCACTGAATAGCGATCGAGAGGGTAAGCTTCCAATTTGAATTCACACATTATTACGAATTTAAAAATGATGAATGTAACAGAATCTAGAAACAAAATATTAGATCATGGTGACCCAATTTCACTCCACACTGTAGCATACTCACATTTGTGTGTTAGCCATGAGTGGAGGGCTGGCAGAGGGTCTTGGTGATCTCTTCAGACCCTCTGATTCTTGGTTTCTTTTTGCAGGTCTAAATTTGACCATTTAACTGTAGTGGCTCTCTTATCTTTCAAGCAGGAAGTTGTGACTTCCGTGGTATCTCGCATTCACCAGCAGAATTTCCCACAGTGTTTTATTAATGCAAATCATTGTCTTCATCAATTTGTTGCTTCTTAAGCCAGTTAGAGTCTGACAGCCATCCTGACATTGTAGCACAAATTCAGCTTAAAACTAAAACTGACACTCACTTCACTTCATCAGACATTGATGACACTTGAAAGAGCTGAGGCCATTGAAGAAGAAGGACATTCTACAGACGATTTATCCAAGGCACACATTTTATAACATGGGAGGAAACCAAAAAAGTGCATTGCAGAAGTCATAAAGATACTCAGGGAGCCTGCTGAGCACACACAGACATTGGCTGGACTGAGACGTCAATGCAGTCTCTTGGACTAGAGGTAGCAGAGCTAACCACTGGGCCAACAGGTCTTTTTATGTGCATTTGGAAAATGGTGATAGAATATCTTAAGAACTTTTCTGAGGCCTTCAATCAGCTGGATTCCTGCTGAGACCTGCATTCTCGTATATGTTAGAGTTTTTCTGATCTGCTTTATAATATTAAATTGTATTAATTTAGTTCCCTTTATTCTTCTAAAGCAAGAAGAATAAAGAATGTCTAGAAAGACATAAAGTCAAAATCAAGCTTGCGTGGCTCAATAGACCATCCAGGCCCTCTGTTCTGGCGCCCATAATTGGGATGCTGGTTGCACAATGGTTTGATATTATGTCTACTGTTGTGACCAGCGATGACACTACAAAACCTTGAAGAAATCAACATTATGAAAAACTGAGTCACAGTGCATGTCACAGCTCTGGTCTAGACAGATTACTAATTGACATTTTTAGAATATGAAAATCCAACCAGGCTGCAATGATGATGATGCCATATACTGGTAATTTTTGGATTTTCAATTTTAATGGCAGTGGTGTGATGTAGATCATTTCAATGTGTGGTGACTCTTTTTTCTTTGTTTCTTCATTTTTGGCCATAATTCCATCCATTTACTGTGCACATTTTAGGCTTTCACGATGATGTGCCAGTGAACCAAAAGCTCCACTAATATGCACACCCGCACTCACTCACGTAAGGCCGATTTCAAGCTACCAATTAGGCTTTGGTCTGTGGAAGGAAGACAGAACCTGAGGAGAATGTGCAAGCACACAGCTAGAGACCAGGCCAACATTTTGCCAACCACTGCAACAATGTGCTGCCCAATTATGATAATAAACACAAGAAATGAATTGACATTTATTTATATTTTTGGACTTTGGCCATGCCATTGGATTCGTTATACAGTAGAGAAATTCTGAATGTGTAGACATATGCATTTAATATTAGTATAGCCGTAATAAGCATTAGCCTTGATTGTAAAATAATTAATGCTAAGAAATATTAGTATAATGCTAAGAACGCTAAGAACTTTTCTGAGTTTCTCAGTCCACAAAAAGGACCAGAGTCTTAGTGAAGCCATCTGTAATGTGCTCTGCATATTATTTGCATTTTTTTGTCTTTTAGGCACCAAATAAATCAAAGATATTGGTCTACGACATGTGATTTTCGTCACAATGATGGAAGTGAATAAAATAACTAAAGAAAATGCATAATTCACACTTTTAAGGATAGAGCAAAAACTCCAGTTTGCATTTATGAGAAGCTCACTTCAAGATCATAGAAATAAATAAACAGTGATGCCATGTTGGCCAAGTGGGCTCAACCTGGCACTTCTGCCATATAACCATGTTTGTCTGAATAGCATTTTTAATCTTCTACATGATATATGTAGAGTGGTGGCTAAGAATCTGCACTGGTATCTGGTAGGTTGTTGGTTCAAATCCCATTACTGCCAGAAGGGATCCTGCTCCATTGGGGCTCTTGAGCAAGACTCTTAACCTGAACATTGCTCCTGGGGTGCTGTACAATGGCTGATGCTGCACTTTGACCCTCAGAGTTCATGCGATAAGACAGTTTCCCATCGTGGATGAACAAAGTATATCCTTATCATCATATGCACTACTACACCTTCGGAATCTTTCTATTATGCCCTGATACATTTTTGTTGTGGCCTCATCACAAACTCAAGCTCACTTGCTTTTTACTTTCTCATATATGAAGTTTAGGGAAAGTATTGTAATCATCCAAAGATTCAACGTCAAGATTTTGATGAATCTCGGCATTTTAGACCTCCTTGAGTCTAAAATGACATTTTTGTAATTATGTCTGTGTGCGTGTGCGTGTGCGCTTAAACACGATAACTTGAGTACACTTTCACTTAGGTCAACCAATTTCGCATACAAGTATTAGGTACAAAATGCAGATTTCTATCAACCTTTGAGCTCTTTCCATTAACCGAAAGTGGTACTTTACCTTTTACTCATGCAGCTGCAGAGTCCAATTTATTCAACTTTACTTTTATAGTAATTGTTCAGTATATAATTAATTTGATTTGATTTGTTCTTGATGGTTCTTTAATGTACACAATACAAAAATATAATCGTTTTCTTGTGGCTTACTCCTCAAATATCCATCCCCATATCTGAGTATACATGAAAGTCTAGGGGAGACCACTCCCGATTTTCCTTCTGCATGTCGTTTTGAACCAATGGGCTGTTTTAGAGGATTTAGTTCATAATCCCATCAAGACTTGACCATTTAAATGGCAGCACGCGCCCCAAATGTGGCAGCAAACTGGGACACTGGACGTGTCATTTTACAAATTAGAGCTGAAGCTACCAGACCTTGACACCACTGCTTGACACTGAAGTTGGCAGAAGCTTCAGCATTTCCAAATTTGCTTTGGTATCTGTATAAAAAGTGGATAGCTTTCTTGATTTAGATTGTGATGTTGTAAAATAAAATATCCACACACGTTTCATCTGCTGTCGCAAAGGTGACACTTGGATTTGGCCTTAAACCCTTAGTCGTGTCCGTAGCTGGTGATGTGCATTTGTTTTCCTGTCACATCACCTACTGATGGGTCGATGTGATCTGAGGTCTCGACGAACTGAGAAGTACATCTTTTTTTGTGTAACAAATTTCAAAACGATCAAATGAACAAACCATGTTGTACGTTATCTTGAATTTGTGACCAAGCCAGTGTGGTTAGAAAGTGAATATCCAGTCTCCAGCATTGCGTCCTTCAAAATGGACGGGGAAGGAGTTGGTTTAATTAAATGTAAACTGGTCTCTCTTTTTACCGCATTTTCTACTTCTGTACTGTAAAATGAAAACCTGCAGCCACCGGAGTCCTGCTGGACCAGGAACACCTTCACTGGAGAAGCTGTTCTTCCTGAAAAGGCCTATTGCCGACTGATGCATTTGAGTTACTATTAACAGAATTGTGTATACTTGTTTGTTCTTAGTCATAAGTGACATTGTGGTGGTTCAGAGGTCTCAATCTCCAGTCCTGGGGGGCCGCAGTGACTGCAGGTTTTCATTCCAACCCTTTTCTAACTTAGTGAAGAGCTTTTGCTGCTAATGAACTTCTTTTATCTTTTTTTTAATTTTGAGAATCCACCCCTTAGGGCGGAGTGGTGGTGTAGTGGTAGCGCTGCTGCCTTGCAGTTAGGAGACCCGGGTTCACTTCCCGGGTTTTCCCTCTGTGGAGTTTGCATGTTCTCTCCATGTCTGTGTGGGTTTCCTCCCAAAGACATGCAGGTTAGGTGCATTGGCGATTCTAAATTGTCCTGGGTGTATGACCGGGGTTATTTTTCCTGACTTGCTGGCTGGGATTGGCTCCAGCAGACCCCTGTGACCCTGCAATTAAGATATAGTGGGATGGATGGATGGAATTAACCCCTTAATTATTTCTTGTTCCTTATGTAGAGGCCAAATAATAATGAGACACAAAAACATGAGCACAAAAACATGTGTCCATCATACAATGTCTGAAAACAAAGAAAGGTGAAGGGCTCAGTAATGGTGATCAGCTCAAGTCACCAAAAGATTTTGGCGGCGCTCTTAGAAAAAAGAAAATCAATTGTTTTGGAGTTTTTAAGTGTGGTAGAAGGAGAGTAGCAACAAGCCATGAAAGTTAAATAACGGCCTTAATTAATAACAAGAATCGGCTTCTAGTTAAGAAACTGGCTGGAGTTTGAAGTCCTGACTTAGCTGCTCATCTGTTGGCTCACTTTACATCTCATTTCTATTTGGCTGCCATTTAAGGAAAATAAAATGAAACAAATTCAAAGACTGAGTCTTAAAACAACAAGCCAATTAAACTGACGGGAGAAACTGGGCCCTGATTAAGAAAAGGGTTAGAATGAAAACCTGCAGCCACAATAGCACTCCTGGAGCGGAGATGGAGACCCCTGTGCTAGAATCTGACAGTTATCACCCACAGGGGGGTCTGCTGAAGGATTATGGATCATTGATTCAGATTTGACCTTTTGTTTCTCTCAATCTAGGAATCAAATTGGACATCCTTGGCTGGAAAGACGTTGACAGTTTTAAAGAGACTCCACAAGTCAAATCACTGCCCAAACATTCACTTGGACCTTACATTGCTGATTAGGAATTTAGTATCAGTAAAAGTAAGTACTTTATTGACAGAGTATTGCATGTGAATTTTACTACACTGCAGTGCCTTTTATTGCGTCTGTTCTCAGACATCACAGAGTTTATGTTATGGGAGAAGCAAACTGCAACATTATTCGGTGTTAATGTTTTGTGGAACTTTGTCAACAAACTAGTTGTTCTTAGACTACTAAAGCATAAAGATTATTTAATGGCATGCGGGGCAGAGATATCAAACTCTACACACTTTTGCTCAAACAAAAGATGAAGTTTCTAACAATCTTTATGTACCTGGGTAATCAGAGGAGCATGACAGTGTGAGAAATGGCCTGATACACTGGCAAGGCTTTGCTGTCAGGTTGGCTGCCTTCCCTTTTTCTTAAGCAAGAACCTTAGCTTCCCTGAAAAAACACTTTACATCTCTGTCTGGAAGCCTTTTGTGCCTCGAGATCTGTGCTTGGCATTTACTGGTGTAGCCTCTTCACTCCCACATAACTTACCGTCAGGCAGCATTAGCCTTTTGTGTGAAACAAAATGGCAGATCATCACCGCTCCTGTTTGTGTATGGGTGGGAGATTTAAACGGATGTGATGTCCTGCCAGTGCGTGTGTATTGGGAATGGCACAGCTAGTGTTTTTGTGCATGACATTTTTGTCAGGGTGTGACCTAAAACACACACATTCTGGTCAGAAATGGTAAGGGGAGCCTGTTGAGGCCAATGCAATAAGGTGTGATGCAGATAAGGCAGTCAATGGCCATAGAGATGGGCACCGGGGTCCACAATGCAAACCCCAGACTTTGGAGGACAGCAAAAATAAAAAAAATCATCTGATGCTGTGCTGCAGACGTGTTCAGACTACAGACAGACGGATTCATTGAGTAAATTATATTGCCTGCCCAATACTTTTTGTAGGTTTTGTTTGTCATCAGGGTGGCACAGGGGCGCAGCGGGTAGTGCTGCTGCCTCGCAGTTAGGAGACCCAGGTTTGCTACCTGGGTCCTCCCTGCGTGGAGTTTACATGTTCTCCCCGTGTCTGCGTGGGTTTCCTCCCACAGTCCATAGACATGCAGGTTTGGTGCATTGGTGATTCTAAATTGTCCCTAGTTTGTGCTTGGTGTGTGTGTGTGCCCTGTGGTGGGCTGGTGCCCTGCCCAGGGTTTGTTTCCTGCCTTGCGCCCTGTGTTGGCTGGGATTGGCTCCAGCAGACCCCCATGACCCTGTAGTTAGGATATAGCGGGTTGAATAATGGATGGATGGATGTTTGTCATCACTATCTCTTTTGTATTTTACTTTTTAGTCCTGCCTATTATTCCTCATAATCAGATTCTACAGACATGTATGAGAAATCCCCAACCGGGGGAGTCTCTGTGTTTCAGTCTTTTACGCTTCTCTACATCTGTGGCATCAGCAGTAGAAATGACTCCATCTGTAGCCATGGAATGAATGACAGATGTGGTTTAAAGAGGTAGCAGATGAGTCACACTGATTTGGAGACGTCACAGAGTCACTTAGCAGACAGCAAGGGGGCCGTTTTAGAAGACACTTCAATACAGGAGCTAACCAATGAGTCAGCATGGTTTTATGTAACGTCATGGAAAATATCTATGGAATTCATTTCATTTGTCATTTGATATGAAATAAATGATTAGCTTATTGAAATTAAGACAAAATGTTCAATATGGGGCAGCACAGTGGTGGAGTTTGCATGTTCTCCCTGTACTCTGGTTTCCTCCCTAGTCCAAAGACATGCAGGTTAGGTGCATTGGCGATCCTAAATTGTCCCTATTGTGTGCTTGGTATGTGGGCATGTGTGTGTGTGCCCTGCTGTGGGCTGGCGCCCTGTCCGGGGTTTGTTTCCTGCCTTGCACCCTGTGTTGGCAGGGATTTGCTCCAGCAGACCCCCTTGACCCTGTAGTTAGGATGTAGCAGGTTGGATAATGGATGGTTGGATGGATAATGAATGGATGTTCAATATGTGTGCTTTTAGAGGATGCACCACTGATCTGCATCACAGCAACAGAGCACAATATTTTACAAGCTCCCAACTCTAATTCAGCATCACAGGACAGTGTGGAGGCGCAGAAGTTAGCACTTTGGCCTCCTTCCTCCACAACACTGTAAGTGAATTCTGGTCCCGCCATTATCCATATGGAATTTTCACATCTTTCCCAGTGTTGTATCTGTTTGCTTCAGTTTTCCAAAAATATGTTAATGCGCTCTCTAAAGTGACCAGAAATGAGTTTGGTTTGACTGAACTGGTGCTCCTTGGGGGGTTTGTAAGCCCATGACCCTAAAATGAGATTTTGTTAATTCAATAAATAGATACATAGCAGGTGTGCTCTTAACCTTTTTGCTGTTTAACCTTTGGGAAAATGTAATACCAGGACTGGTTTGAAGAAAGCGAGAAACCAGGACTCCTGCCCCATAGACTTGCCTGGGTAGCAGCATCCTGGGCATACAACAATACACCGTAGAGCAGGCTCTTTTGGTACAATAATGGGTCTGTCACTCTAATGTCCCCTTCCAAGACTAGGAGGGTCACAGTGGGAGCAGCAATCAGCACCCCCATAGAGAGACCAAATGAAAAAGAAGCAGAAACAGACGATTAAAGCCAATCCTGCCATTACTCAAATGCAATATGAGCAGCTTGATGAGCAGGCGTATGCTAGGCCAAGTAATGCTTGTTCAGCTTGGATTTAAACATTTCGACTGATGGGGGCTTCTTTTATGTTGGTAGGTAGATCAGTGCAGAGGTTGGTGGGCCCGTACTTAAAGGCTCTAACATTACTATTATATATCTTTGGTAAAGGAATGTCCAAATAGGACATTTTCTAGGAAGGAACAAATTGTACCTGCAAGGTCAGAGCCCCTCTGCATACTAATGTGAGAACACAAAGGGTCTCTAGTGGAAAAAGGAGTTTGTTCTTGAGAGTTGGGTCCAGGGAGTATAACTTTTAGGGATAACAGAGGGAGAATAAAACCATAGATGATTGATAAGCTTTTCACAGACCTCCATACCGTATCATCACATGTGCAGGGTACAGTAAAATTCATCCAATGTGTGACACATCACCACCATTGAACACCGTGATAAGCAGGAATGTATGAAGATACAGACGGCATCTCACCCAGCAGTAGTTGCTCAAAGTGAAACCATGGGCGCCATTGTGTTTTCATGTAACATTATTTTTGGGAAGGGAGATGGAAAAGACCTAATGGCTGCGATTGTTATTCATCCTCACACTTCGTTCTCTTAAGCATTTAGAAACTGAGATGATAATTTGCTGGTAATGTATACATCATCTATGCAAACAGTTTTCTTTTTATTAATTAAAAAAATTTTTTTGCTTTATATTTTCTCATTTTAGGAAATTAAAGTGGATGTTAAAAGTCGTATTCCTTTTTCTAAATTCTTCAAAAACTTCAAGACTCGTGTACAACAGCACTACAAAGTGAGAAACTGAGATCAAGGATTTCTGATTGCCTATTATTTAAAATGTAATTGTCTGCAGTATTGTTAACTATATTTTTTATATTTTTATGTAAAATAAATATTTATTTTCTATTTTTATTAATATTTGTATAACAATTTATTCAGTAAACAGTAACACTCTGATTTCTCTGCATTTATTTGTCTTATATATAAACGTCTACATGTGGAAGTGTGTCTGTCTGTCTGTCTAGCCCGGAAGTGAGAGGTGGAGTCGGGGTAAGGGCTCCACCTCCAAGGATACACAAACAAGGCCAACATGTCAGCAAAACGAAACCTCATCAAGGAAGACAAAGTCGCTTAGCCGCTAACATCGGCAAAACGGTATCCCTTTTACTTTTCCTCCCGCAGCTAATACACAAGCGAGGCCAGTATGTCAGCAAAACAAAACCTCCGAAGAAAGACAAAGTCGCTTAGCCACTAATACACAAGCGATGCAAGCACAACTAATCCTCCTAGGAGAGAGACGCCCAGAGTAGTTCCTTTCAGTTACCGGACATCTCTAATTTCTTTTCTGACGATTTCAGTAGTTTCTAGGACCCCGGGCTTTTTACAGTATGGGCTTACACAGCTAGTTTTATATAATTTTGAAACCGTCATTGCTGCCAGGATAACTTCCTTTGCCCCCCTAACCCTAAATTAGACTAAGGTGGGTTTCAGAATGTTATGTACATAAGCAATTCCAACACAAAAGCAGGACCGCCTTAAACTTGTTAAAAAAAACAAAAAAACAATGCGCATACCTGATAATATGAGATGGAAAAGGTCCCAATTAATGCTTTCATTGCAGTGCATGACTTATAAAAATCAACTGTTCAGCGTTAAGTGAAACGGCCGTCACGAAAACAACAATTTATTTCTTGTCAGCCCAAAATCACACAAAGAATGCATCAGAGCTTTAATTGGTAGCCCCCCAGCCTTGACTGTCTAAAACTCCCCAAAAAACTTACAGGATAAAGCAGCAGAAATCTTGGGAAGGGCAATTCAAAGAGAGAGAGAGAGAGAGAGAGAGAAGACCCCCGTCCAGGTAGGCTGGGCATGCAGTGGGTGTCCACCTCAGGTCTGATGATGGCAGAGCCATGAAAAGTGTGTGACTTGGGTAGCAGCAGTTCAGACAACACGGCACTATGGAAGACAAAAAAAAATGAAACAGCCTGAGATGCGTGCAGCACTTTACCAATCTGGAGACCCTGGCTCTGGGCAGGCCATGTAGTACCCACTCAGGCAGACATCCACATCATGATCTCTATATGATGGATCTTCAGGAATACTGGGGGAGCCTGAACACTGGGGGCTTTCATGTGTAGCAGTGAAGCTGCCTGCCACACACCTCTAACAGAAGTCCCATCAACATGACATCGATGAGAAAGGAGGGTGGATGGTGGAAGGATAAAACAAGGTAAGGCCAACATCTCATAACACGTCCAAAGCTTTTTATTGCCTAAGCACTCATGAGTGAGCAGCCTTACAAAGAGAGGAATTGGATCAAATATGCTTTGGAAATAACAATTTTAAATCCGCATGGAAGCCAGTTCTTCTGGAGTAGTAATATGTCAGGTGGGTTCTGTCAAAATTTAATTGAATTTGATTGATGAGATTAAACCCCGCCCCCTTTTAATTGATGATCAGAAGTCCCGCCCCCACCAACCATCTGTTGTTTGTTGACCTTTGATGACCTTTATCCGCCCCGTGTTGATTGATGACCGGAAGTCCCATCCCCCACCCATCTGTTGTTTGTTGACCTTTGATGACCTTTAGCCCGGCCATCTGTTTTCCCAGGAAACTGTCAAGGGCAATTTGATGGATGCCCCCTGCCCCCCTTGAACCCATCACCACCCCAACCACTTCCCAGCCCCCCCTCTTCCTAAGACAAGTTCAGGCATGTTGCAGCCGGACCCTGTACAAGTTCAGGCATGTTCCTATCCATACCCAGACTGAAGGGCCTGCCTAAGCCTCATCGATAGGCAGCACCTGATGTCTGGCCCCTCCACTTCCTGGACCACTTCTGAAACTGGTGTATAAAAAGCGATGCATTTTCCTCAGTTCTAAGCACTCTGTAAAGAAAAAATGGAATCTATGACCGATGCCCCAGTGAAGTGTCAGTTCCGTAGGGTCTATTCTAAGGATCGTTTGAAAAGGGTTAAGATGTTTGGTTCCCGAGTTTCTTCAAGCTGGAGCGGCTGACGAGGATCGGGTCAAGTTGTGCGAAACAAGGGTAGAATCATGCGCGGAACATAAAGGAAAACTGTCCTCCTCCGCCTGTAGTATTCAAGGACTGAATTCTGCAAGCTTAAGCAACAGGCCGGTAATGGTCTAACTGGTCTGAAACATCGTTCGAATCGAGCGATGGCGAATTGTAAAACCCCCCTTTATTTACGCCACGCCCCATACCTCTTACCATAAATACTCAGTCTGTCAACGGATCCAGACGAAGGATCAGACAATTTTAGAATTCGTTGAAGCTTTTAAAAGCTCTCTGTATATCATCAGCTTTGGACTCTGAAGTGACCGAGGTCGGCGTAACATCCTTAGGGTTTCCGCCTAAGACTCCAAAGACTCCAGCTTCAAGACCTGAATCTTACCAGTTCTATAACTCTGTCTGGATAGATTGCATTCAGGACAACCAAAAATCTGACCCGCGTTATTTTACTATACGGCCTGATTACACTCTCTGGTCAAGAGACCTTGAGACAGACACCGGATTCCAGTCTCCTTGGTCGAGTAGGGCCTCACCCGTCACACCCAATGGTGATCAGCCGGACACTGTAGTCTCTGTTAATGGCGATCAGACAGAAACCTCTCACCTAGCTCCAGGGCAGCCTTGGGTTCACAAACAAGTTCCACAGGAACCGATGTCGATCGGACTTTCTGAGACAAATATGGATTGCCCCAATGGTGTACTGCCTGAAACCTGGAAAAAGGCCCTGCAGCTTGTTAAAGGTCTGATGACATCTCTGCTGGACATTATTGTCTACTACGACCAGAAAAAAGAATGTCAAGGCTGTGGTATAAATCATCCTGCCCAGGTAAGACATACCTGCCTCTTTGAACCTGAAATCACCTACCGCCAAGGTCGCTTTCAGAAGATTCTGAAGATTTTCCGTAAATATTTGCTGAAACGACTAGCTGTGAAAGTTCTCGGTATTTTAATATTCTAGTGCCGATTCCCAAAATATATGTAGTGATTGAAAAGACTGTGGATGAATTTGAAAGTACCAGCTCTATTTATGATACTGTAATGCAGTCATTTTATGAAATGGATGAATACTCCTACTGTGTAACCCGCCGTGTGGCAAATGAGTTTTGTAAGCGTAATATTAATCATGAGGGTCATATAAATCTGTGGACTAAATATGACCTGGAATTTGATGATATGATAGAGCTGATGGGTCTTTCTGAGCCTGAAACCACAACCGTCTGAAAAATTCAGACTCCTAAATAAAGGTTTTCAAATTTTTTAACTGGTGTCAGTATCTGTTTTATCACCGACGATGGAGCAGGTCTTGGAAAAAACATATTATAACTCTGAGAATCCCGGGTCCTTGGGGGGTAAGGATTCCTTGAAAAGAGCTCTCTCGCAAGCGGGTCACCATATTGGGTCCCAAGAAGTGGCCGATTGGTTATCCGGGCAATACACCTACACGATACATAAACCGGCCAGAATCCATTTTAAAAGGAATAAGGTGTATGTTTCCAATATTGACGGGCAATGGCAGGTCGATCTGGTGGATATGACAAACTTGTCCGAGTATAACCGAGGTTACAAGTATCTACTGACTTGTATAGATATTCTTTCTAAATACGCTTGGGTCAGGGTTCTGAAAAACAAAACGGGTGTCTGCCTCAAGGTCTCTTGACCAGAGAGTATAATCAGGCCGTATAGTAAAATAACGCGGGTCAGATTCTTGGTGGTCCTAAAAGCAATCCATCCAGACAGAGTTATAGAACTGGTAAGATTCAGGTCTTGAAGCCGGAGTCTTTGAAGTCTCAGGCGGAAACCCTGAGGATGTTACGCCGACCTCGGCCATTTCAGAGTCCGAAGCTGATGATATGCAGAGAGCTTTTAAAAGCTTCAACGAATTCTGAAATGGTCTGATCCTTCGTCTGGATCCGTTGACAGACTGAGTATTTATGGTAAGAGGTATGGGGCGTGGCGTAAATAAAGGGGGGTTTTACAATTCGCCATCGCTCGATTCAAACGATGTTTCAGACCAGTTAGACCATTACCGGCCCGTTGCTTAAGCTTGCAAAATTCAGTCCTTGAATACTACAGGCGGAGGACAGTTTTCCTTATCGACCGCGCATGATTCTACCCTTGTTTCGCACAACTTGACCCGATCCTCGTCGGCCGCTCCAGCTTGAAGAAACTCGGGAACCAAACATCCTTTAACCCTTTTCAAACGATCCTTAGAATAGACCCTACGGAACTGACACTTCACTGGGGCATCGGTCATAGATTCCATTTTTTCTTTACAGAGTGCTTAGAACTGAGGAAAATGCATCGCTTTTTATACACCAGTTTCAGAAGTGGCCCAGGAAGTGGAGGGGCCAGACATCAGGTGCTGCCTATCGATGAGGCTTAGGCAGGCCCTTCAGTCTGGGTATGGATAGGAACATGCCTGAACTTGTACAGGGTCCGGCTGCAACATGCCTGAACTTGTCTTAGGAAGAGGGGGGCTGGGAAGTGGTTGGGGTGGTGATGGGTTCAAGGGGGGCAGGGGGCATCCATCAAATTGCCCTTGACAGTTTCCTGGGGAAAACAGATGGCCGGGCTAAAGGTCATCAAACAGATTTGGGTTCAAGGAGGGTGGGGGCATCCATCAAATTGCCCTTGACAGTTTCCTGGGAAAACAGATGGCCGGGCTAAAGGTCATCAAAGGTCAACAAACAACAGATGGGTGGGGGATGGGACTTCCGGTCATCAATCAACAGGGGGCCGGATAAAGGTCATCAAAGTGGGGGGCGGGACTTCCGATCATCAATTTAAAAAGGGGCGGGGTTTAATCTCATCAATTAAACTCAATTAAATTTTGACAGAACCCACCTGACATATTACTACTTTCTGGATTTTCTCTAGTTGGCTTTAGTTGACTCATCTGACAATAAAATACACACGTATACCCCATAATGTTTCCAGTATAAGGTGCACTTTTTTATGTGTTTCCAAACTTAAAACTTGGAGTGTATATTAAATTTGAGGTATTTCAATCTGTGCGTTTATGTGCACACACATAATCAGGTTAAGGTGAGGCAGAAACCTGGCTTCTTAATAATCTGCATTTACATGCACAAGTAACCTTCTAGAGCTCTCCTTTAGCAAAATCCTCCAACATCATTAAACTGCACAAAAAAAAAAACAGTTAAAGGTCATTATTGGCCACAGTGAATCTGAAAATAAGCATGAGGTCTGTGGTAATTTTCTTGTATTTTCTAAATATGTCTAGTCAAACTGACACTTTATTTATAGGTTTCTGTTACCGCATTGCACTCAGTACACTCTCTTCTGCTTGGCTGTGCGACTGAGCCCTGCAAAAGACCCTTACGTGGGCTTCTTGCCTTACACACAGTGCTGCTGGAATAATAATAATTCATAAGATAAACATTTGTGTTAAGATCCTCATTACAAAGTAATCAGGTTGTGTAACGCACATTACTTTTAAGGTATTGCCCTACTGCTCTATAAAAAATATTTATCAACTTATATACAAAATTTCACACCTCAACACTCCACCCCTGATAAATCTTTAATACAATGACTTTGTAATATAATTAAATTAAACAGACTTAACTGTTAAGGAATCTTTTGCACAATGTGTGCTTTGCATTGCAGTGTTAAAATTTGTGCATGACCATTTGTTCATTGCATATCTTCTTTATTTCAAAGACTTCCTGAAGAACTTGGATGCGCTCCTGATGACTTGTATCTGCTCCAGCTTGCTTCATCTGTTTCTTTAGCTTTTTGCAGTCTTCATATGTCATCAGATCTGGGGGTTCAAAATGAGACAAGTCCACACCATCCACCAAACTACCCCACTGCCATTTTAAGTCTATTGTGTGAATTCTTTTCTTAATTTGTGCTGGTTTTGTGTCTGCTAATTAGACCCCTGTCCCAAACAATCCATTTAAGCATTTGCAACTGTACTATTAACATAAAAATTTGAAAGGTAACATACCACGGGTGCCAGTACAACCACTTTTGCCCAAGTGAGAGCACATGTGACACTGCATAAACTGTTCAAAAACCAACATTTGTGGCCCCTCTTCACACATTTGTGGTTGACTTAGTTGCCTCTTGTGCTTTTCCACTCATAGTGTAACCCTTCACTGCCATCAGCCTTTACCAGTATAGGCTGGCATCACCACCATGAGACATCATAGCTATGCAAACCTCATCATTCCCCCTGTAGGCCACCTCTAGAATTGTTTGATCACCATATGCATACCAACTGTGCTAAACACCTTGGTTTACAATTAGCCCACTGGTCCAGTGTTTGTACCACAACTGACAACAGCAGCAGAGCTTCCATGGTTTCCCAATTGGACAATACCTAAACATCGGAGCCCATATGACTTGCAAATGTATCAGCTGCACCTGCTCTTTAGAAACATTTCATCAATTTGCTCAGTATACCTTTTCTTTAATAACAGTATTAATTATTCCAATTAATAAATTAATACCCAGAATCTACACTTTGAGACCCAAATTAATGTCTTATTTTTGGCATTCCTAACTGGTTTGCACAGTTTCCACCCTTTGGAATATAAATGTGCTGCAGTAATGAATAAACCTTTTTTTTTTTAACTATAGCTATTGTGACTATCATCATTGTGACCTTGAGCCCCTCACTCACAGTGGTCTCTTTCATCCTCTCGTCATCCTTTCTGTTCAGCCTGTGGTTTTATTTCTTATCCAACAGTCCCATATTGTCCATTCTTTGTTTAGGTCTCAACTTTGCCCACATCTTCTTCTTAAGAAATAGAGTTCCTAAACACATAAGTCCCAAAAAATACAAATCAAAATGACCACAAGATGGGGGAGCCATCAAACCAGATTAGTCACCAAAAATGCTCTAAGGCACAAAATAAACTAAAAAGAGCAAAAGAGTAGTTGCTTAAAACCACAAAGGTATTTAAGGCCTTCGATGTCCCAATACACAAAATCCAAGAATGGTAAAAAAACATCCAAACTCCAGCAGTGAAGAAAGCACAAGAATAATCACAAATGAAGATAAACTCATCACAGCACAAATGCATTCACATTTGCATTTGCACTAGTCTTATTACTGCATGACTTGTGGACTTGTTATTTACTTAAACCCCAGCAAGTGTCTTTTCTTTCTGTCTCTTCAGTTCTTCTTCATGTCTTTGTCTTTAGTCTTTGCTTGCTGTCTTTTCTGCTATGTAGGCAGGTCTGCAAAATGGAAGGTGACATAACAGTTTCTGTCCATCTCATCTTCATGGTTGTTGACCTGGTGCCAACACTCAAACTTTGCTTCCGGGCATTCATTTGAACAGCTTGGCCATTAGTGCCACTCCACTCCAATGTTCTAATTTATAACCCGGTCCTGCATGGATTTTACTCAGCCAATTGCCTTCACTATTTATTACCTGCACCAACCCAAAGTCTGTAAAACCTCACAATAGAAGTATCACTATTGAAAAAGGTCAGAAAATTGAAACTGAAATAATTATTTTTCCTTTCCTGTCTTCCTGCGCTATCCTACCATTTTTTTTTTGTCAATGTCTGTGTGTCCTTTTGTTATTTTATGGTTACTGCTACCTGAAAATGTGGGCTAAAACCTCTCAAAAAATCAAGTGCCAAATCCAGCATCTCTTCTAAAAGTGACTTTTGCTCTTTGCACACAACCAATTCACTTTTCTCCATTTTATTGCAGTAGGCTGTCTTTTTAATGAACTGGTTAGTCAGGTTTTGAATTAGTGAACCTAAGTGTGTGTGCTTTTTAATTACTGCCGGGCCTAGCAGTGCTGTAAGGACCCTCACACTCCAGTGCATTCCTGACTTGCTGCCTGAGCTTGCAAACCTTCCTACTGCACCGTCCCCCATCCTTTGTTCTTTTGCTTGTCCTGTTTCATTCAAACCAACTCCTAAACCGGTGCACTTTCTTTCCAACTCAGTCATTCTTGCACTAGCATTTTTAGATTTTTCATACACCTGCACTTGAATCTCTTTTATTTCCACTATTTTTTGTTTTATTTCCACACTTTCTTCAGTCAGTACCCATATTCCATTATCCAGTTCATCCCCTGCAGTCAACAATTGCCATTCAAACTCACCAGCTTCTCTGCCTTCTATCTGATTTCTTTTTCCTTAATCAAATTTCAATGCAGTACTTTCCTAACAGTGTCGAAATATCTATCAGTATAGCATGTTCTTTAAATACTGGACAGTCTTCAGAATTACTTTGAGATTATGGTGCAGTGGGGAATAATGGAAGGACAAAATCATTTGTCATACAAAAATAATGTATACCTTTAGAGACTACTATAAGCCCTTATATTTTACTGAGTTTAAAGAAGACAAGACACAACCTAATGTATTTCTGGATGCATTACAGATAGGACAACTAGATACTCTCAGCGCAGAGTAATTGGCTAAACCACTGGCACTATCAGAGTTACTAGATTGCTATAAACTCACTTCAGAGTGGGAAAGCAGCAGGCCCTGATGAATACCCTGTCAAATTTTATAAAAGAATTCTCAATTAAGCTAGCTCCCCTTTTATTAGCAACATTTACAGAAGCTAGAGACAATAAAATTCTACCTCAAACTTTTCATCAAGCATTAATTACCATCTTTTCTAAGCAAAATAAAGACTCATTACAATGTGCATCATACAGACCAATCTCACTTTTGAATAATGATTTAAAGATACTCTCCAAAGTCCTAGCTAGAAAGTGCTTCCAACGGTAATATCACAAGACCTAACTGGATTTATTTAAGGCAGACACTTAGCTTCCATTCTCCGACGCCTGTTTAATTTAATATATTCACCCACAAAGTCAAACACCCCGGAGATATTATTATAGTTGGATGCAGAAAAATAATTTAATATGGTTTAATGGACCTTTTCACCATATTGGAGAAATTCAGATTTAGCCCAAAAATTTGTATACCAATCCAGCAGCTTCAGTTTGTATTAACAACATTAACTCAGACTACGTCAAATTAGAACGTGGTACCAGACAAGGATGCCCCTTGTCACCACTGCTGTTTGCAATCGCCATTGAGCCACTAGCAGTTCACTGTTGAAATGCTTATGAGATAAAGGGGATTATCAGAGAAGGACTGAAACAGAAAATGTCTCTATATGAGAGAATCCTGCAGAGAATCACTTGCCAAACTGGTTTTAGGCACTTCCCCCAACCCTGTTATAAAATTACAAACACTCAGTCCTTAAAGGGGAGAGTATGGTTCTTAACCATCAAACCATTGTTGTTCTTATCAGTGATATAACACTAATGTAAAGTTACAAATAAAGACATACAAATTATTTATCAACTTATATACAAAATACACAACAGGCCCATTCTGCCTACTTTTCTAGATAAACAGATGACGAGAGAAATAATAATCCTTGTGAACCACTTAGAACAGTGGCTACTCTGACAAATAGAATTCTGCACTGCACTGTTGTGGACAGTAGTTAGCTCTCTAGCTCCCCAATCACAAACAGGCAAAGACACAGTTTAAAAGGGAAGGAGACTTTTGTTGTGGGAAAGCTCTTCTTTTATAAAGGTTTCGCACCACCAGAGCCACAAGTACACTAAGCATAATTTAGCACGCTCTTTTGTCTTCTCTATTTCTCTCACTGCTCCTCCACTCCTCTCACAAGCTTTGCCCTCCTTCCTGCGGCTCTCTGATACAAGGCAGGCAGTCTCTTTTACTTTAGATGTCCTAGAATTGCTGCTGATCTTCTGCATACATGGTCTGTCTGCACTTCCAGGTGAGGCAGAAACCCTGTTCAGCTCCCTCTGACGTCCCACCCTAACCCTAACCCAACAAGGCTGTCCCTCATGACTACAATACCTAGCATGATCTGTGGGCCCCCATGTGGAAATCTGAGCCTGGGCTCTGTGCCATTTTGCATCCTGGGGGAGACAAATCTCTATATAAGCTGTCTCCCACTGTCCTTCCATTCTGAGGGTGTCCCGGTTGGATAAGGACACTGGCTGTCCTTCATAAATGCAAAAGAACAACAAACATTTAAAGATTTTTTTAAATAAAATTGACAATATGAAATCCCAGATTTTAGCGTCACCTCACAAACTAAATACTGCATCGACAAACCCAGTATTACCTTTTACACGCCTCCTGTACTTTTACACAAGGGATGTTCAGGCAGCCCACATTCTTAGCGTTATCAGTACTTCATTAATGAATGGCGCACTTCCTGATGCATTAATAATGTCAGTTATCAAACTGTGAATCTCACTAAATAGGCTATGTGTAATATAGCAACACAGAATGTAATAGGTGCAAATTGGTCCCTGCTACAATTATCCCACCCCTCAGGTTCTACTATTTCTGATTTCCGTGAGTTGAATCACACATAAAATCACAGGAATTGGCATTGCAATGTTTTCCACACCACTTGGAGTAATTAGTATATTATCTGCACCACTTTCAATGTCAAGAAAATAGAAGATAGCACAGTGTGGGTGAAGAGTATGATCTTGAAATGAGACATACCAGACCCAACAATGTATGAGAATAAATAGTCAATTTTGTTTGCTTGATTATGAGATTGTACCAAGGCTGTAGCTCAAAGGACAGCATGGAACTTGACTGTATATGAGGTGCTGTCCAGTAGAAAATAATGATGTGATCAGAGTATTCATCTGTCATTAAACAACTGTGTCTGTGTGTGATGTAGTATGTGTGCCAGCACTGCATTAAAAAATCTCATTTGAGTACATATGACACATAAGAAAAAAATATCTGATCTGAGTACATAGTGCTGCCGGGACTGGTACATTATTTGAGTCATGTACAGTCAAAAAAGACTGACTGCAGATACATCCTCACCTCAGACAAATTCATACCATACTGACTGCTCTGCTGCTACAGTATATCAGACACTCGTCACACTTCTGTGCAAAGCTTCATATGTTACAGGCCATGGCAGAATATAACCATTGAAGAAACAGAACTGAACAGACAAAAGGAGGAAGAACTGCAGCCAGAAGCAATGGTGTGGTACAGGACAGTTGGGGATTGGGAGTGTGTCTATGAAAATGATGAAACTAAACCCATGATGGCCACTGTGAGCAGACAAGTGAACAGGAATTGTATCCATACCACAAGAAAATAATAGTTAGAATCTGTAAAAAAATTGATTACTAATGTGAAATAACCAGCCTTGACACACAAAAAGGTTTGGGGTAGCCACCCATATTTTGTCCCTGGCACCGATGTGCATATAATGGAGTTCAACACTGAACTGAGCAGAGAAGGAAATGGTCTGTTATTTAAGGCAGGGAACCAGAAGTGATGTCATTGAGGGCTGAAAGTGGAAGTGACATCAGTCTTGGGCCTGGACCTGGAAGTAGTGTCTTTGAGGTTGAATCAGGCAGAATGTCCCGTATTTGGTCTGCAGTGGCAACAGAAAAAGGTTTAGTGCAACCCGCCTCCCCTGGCGTGGAATTACCTTCATTTGGTCCATTCAGCTTCCACCTATGCTCACATGTGTGACACCGTTCAGGTAAAGCTTTTCTCGTCACAAGCATGCCACAGAAACATGGAAGGCTTGTTTTCTTAAATTTGAGATTTAAGGCTTTTGTTTCTACGTTGGATCCCTGCTTTTAGAGCTCCATTATAAAATTCAAGGGAGCTTTGCAAATTTATACAAAATGCTTCACAATACAGTAGAATACAATTGTGTGTTTCAAATTAGCTCATATAAAAAAAAAAATATTTATGAAATAAATTTGACTTGAAAAAAGCAAAAGGCTCTCTGCCTCTCCATTACAGGATTACTTTGAATTTGTGCACTCCCTCGGCTACACAGTTTTAAAGTCTTGAAGACCTTTAGTATCTCAGCTTTTAGAGATCTTCATACTGATAATGTGTGTGTAACTTCTGATCAGCTGTTATAGTTATGGAATTCTTTCAACACACTTATATTTTTCTATTTTCAAGTTAGGAACTTTGTAAAAATAAAATTTGCCTAACTTTCCTAATTCTCTACCAACGCTCACACTTTAAGTGACCTGCGTTTTAATAGAGAATTGGCAGACTTTGCCCAGGTATCCTTTAGAGAGATAGTGTGCACCACCAAGTCACAAGGCATAAGGTATAAAGGGTGCACACTGTCTGGGGGCATCAACCCCAGAATCAGAAGTGTCAAACCGTCATCATGTCCTTGTGGAGCTGGACAGTGTCTCTGATAATTCTGAGGTGGTAGGCAAGGATGAGGAGCCCCAACGGGCCACATCAAAACCAGTTCCCAAAAAGAGAGAGGTAGTAACAGTTGGGGACTCAATCATTAGGGGGATTGAAGCGCAGGTGTGCTCCAGAGAGAGAGAGTCTCGCACGGTGTGTTGCCTTCTGGGAGCACAGATGGAAGACCTCCCTGGAAGGATGGATAGGCTCTTGGCCAGAGCGGGGGTGGATCCAGTTGTCATTGTCAATGTTGAAACAAATGACATATATAAGGGCAGTCTGTCACTTCTGTGATCCAAATTCAAGCTGAGGAGCAGAACTGACAAGGTAGTCTCCAAAGTTCTGCCTGTGCTACGTGCCAGTCCAGGTAAGATTGAGGAGATTAGAAGGCTCAACACATGGCTCAAATCTTGGTGCAGGGTAGAAGGGTATAGGTTTATGGGGCATTGGGACTCCTTTTGGAACATGACAGGTTACATCTGAACTGAAGGGGCACCAATGTATCGGGGAGGCGTATGTGTAGGCTAGTCGAGGATTGTTTAAACTAGGGAATGGGCGGGGCAGGGAGTTTAGGACCGGCCAGGTTTATATCTATACATGGAAGAACAAGCAATGGTGTAGAAATAAAAATGTGTAGTAATGTAAATTTAAGCAAACATAAATGTAGAAGGATTAACACATTAAAATAGCTTGCCTTAATGCTAGAAGTATCAAAAATAAGGTAAGTGAGTTGGAGTTGTATGTAGCAGAGCATAATTATGATATTATAGCAATAACGGAAACCTGGCTAAATAACAAAGATGGGGATGAGTGTAACATAGAGGGATACACAATTTTTAGGAAGGATAGACAGAACAGAAAAGGAGGTGGGTTTGCTGTTTATGCTAAACGGGATTTAAATGTAAGTCGTCTTCAGTTGGATGATGAGCCCCATCTTAGTGAGGACATGTGGCTTCGCCTGGAAAATATTTTAGGAGTGTGTTATAGACCACCCAATTCAGACAGTAATTTCAACACACATTTTTCTAGTACTATCAAAAAGGCAAGTTTACAGGGGATATTATAGTCATGGGGACTTTAATTATCCAAATATTAACTGGGATAACCTTGCAGATGGAGGAGCACAAGAGCAGGAGTTTTTAGAAGTAATCAGTGACTGTTTTTAACACAGCATGTTAAAGCACCAACAAGGGGTGAAGCCTGTCTGGATTTAGTATTCTGTAATAATCAGGATAGAATTGAGGGTGTAGAGGTGATTGAACCACTAGGGTCAAGTGACCATAATGTAATACAATTCTCAGTATTTTGTAAGAGTACAGATGCAAAGACTAAAATTGTTAAGTTGAACTTTGGTAGGGCTAATTTTGAGCAGATGCGACAAAGTCTAAGTAGGATAGACTGGGATAAGCTTTTAAATGTGGAGACAGTCGAGGAGCAGTGGAACAGGTTTAAAATGTTTTACATGTAATGCAGGACAGATACAGACCTAAATTTGGAATTAATAGGAAACTAAAAAACTCCACGATGGATTAATAAAGATTTAAAAAAGAAGTTGCAAAGGAAAAAACTGCTGTATAAGGCATATAAGACTAATGACTGCAAAGAGAATCGTAGAGCGTATGAGAACATGAGGGCAACCATTAAGAAGGATATCAGGGAGGCTAAAAGACAGTTGGAGAGGAACATAGCAGATAAGGTAAAAGAAGACCCCAAGAGATTCTTTCAGTATTTTAGTAGTAAATGAACAGTTAAGGAGGAGGTCAAGTTCATCAGGAATAGTAAAGGGGAATTAAAAGATACAGACAATGAAATAGCGGATGCCCTAAACTTGCATTTTTCTGAGGTCTTCACAAGTGAGAAAGTGGATAATCTCCCAGAGGTGAATCAGACTACTAAGGAGGTACTGAGGGATTTGGAAATTGTAGAGGGAGAAGTGCTGCTCAGATTAAATAAGATGAAATCAAACAAATCACCAGGACCAGATAATATTTATCCTTGTGTTCTTAAGGAGGCTAGTGAATACATACATATACGAGTAGGAGGATGTTGTGTGGACTGAGTAAAGGTAATTCCACATCAGGCCAGGGGAGGGCGGGCTGCACTAAACCTTCTCCTGTTATCTCTACAGACCAGCTGTGGGAAAACTTATCTGAGTCAGTGATGACACTTCCGTTTCCGGCGCCCAGAAAAATGTCACTTCCGGTTCCGGCGCACAGAGTAATGTCAGAAGGACATCACTTCCAGTTACCCTACATCACTTTCGGTCTCATCCCTTAAAGCCGCCATCTTTCCCAACCCTCGTCAGTTCTACCTTGGACTCAGTACTGTCAACAGCTCTGTATCATTTGACAAAACCATTTGTAGCCAGGAATATTATACGGGTGGCTGCCCCAAACCTTTTTACGTGTGTCGAGTCTGTTTCTTTTCACAATATATAAACCCTTGACACATATTTTTAGGAAGTCATTGCACACTGGACAGATTCGGAAGGACTGGAAAATGGCAAATATCATCACATTATATAAAAAGGGTGACTGGGCAGATCCAAGCAACTATAGGCCAATAAGCTTAACATGCATCACAGGAAAATTACTGGAAGGAATTATTATTATTATTATGAGCAACACATGGCAAGGACAGGAGCTATTCTGAACAGTTAACATGGATTCAGAAGAGGGAGGTCATGTTTTACTAACGTGCTGGAATTCTATGAGGAGGCAACAAAAGGATACGATCAAAGTGGAGCTTATGATATCATTTATCTGGACTTTCAGAAAGCATTTGATAAGGTGCCACGTGAAAGGTTGGGCATCAAATTAAAAGAAGTGGGAGTTCAGGGTGATGTTTTTAGATGGGTGCAGAATTGGCTCAGACACAGGAAGCAGACGGTGATGGTGCAAGGAACCTCATCAGAACTGGCCGATGTTAAGAGTGGTGTTCCACAGGGGTCAGTGCTAGGGCTGCTAATATTTTTAATATATATAAATGATTTAGATAGGAATATAAGTAACAAGCTGGTTAAGTTTGCAGATGATAGGAATCCATTATATCATTACAGAAGGACTTGGATAGCATACAGAATTGGGCAGATTTCTGTCAGATGAAATTTAATGTCAGTAAATGTAAAGTATTACACATAGGAAGTAAAAATGTTAGGTTTGAATACACAATAGGTCGGAAAATCCAGAGTACACCTTATGAGAAGGATTTAGGAGTCATAGCGGACTCTAAGCTATAGACTTCCTGACAGTGTTCAGAAGCCATTAAGAAGGCTAACAGAATGTTAGGTTATATAGCATGATGTGTAGAGTACAAGTCCAAGGAGGTTCTGCTCAAGCTTTATAATGCACTGGTGAGGCCTCATCTTGAGTACTGTGTGCAGCTTTGGTCTATAATATAATATATAGATATAGATATACTGTATATATATATATTTATGTCGGGGACGCCCCTTCAACATATGTTCCGGGGGATCAACCATGGGCTGCTCAATACCTTCCCTGGGACACTTGGTGGCAGCCTCCCTGGCTGACGGTGGTGCCTCAGTTTTCCACAGGGCTCCATGGGGTATGGAGTTCTCCACAGCCCTGTTGGGATCTGGGGTGGCCGCCTGGGGGTGCTGCATGAGTCCCTAAGCCTGACTGGACGAGTTATCAGCCCCACCCAGAGGTGCAACCGGAAACAGGTGATCAAGCACCTGGAGCACTTCCGGGTGGGCTATAAAAGCGTCCAGCAACCACCCAGCAGCTCCGTCACACTCCCTCCCAACTTCAGCTCTCTTGCTGGGTCTTCACTAGTCCTTTATATAGTCCTTGACCCGGATGTGCTTCTGTCCTTCCATCCATGTGATTCACCAGCACTTCCAGGACAGATGGAGACTTGTATTTTCTTCAGCCCGGAAGTACTTCTGTCCTTCCGTCCCCATGACTTGGGAGTACTTCCGGGCTATATAAGAAACAAAAATCCCAGCGTCTCCCTGCAGCATCACCCCGCGGCACCCACTGTACCCAACAGGGTTGTGAAGCTGAACTTCATCTCCCATAGTGCGCTGAGTGAATCTGGGGCACCGCTAAGCTGCAGGGAAGTCGCCACCTAGTGTCCTGGGAGTGTCGGCCGGGTTGAGCTGCCGGCTCCATCACTATATATATATATATATATACTGTATATATACAGTGCATTCATAAAGTATTCACAGCGCATCACTTTTTCCACATTTTGTCATGTTACAGTCTTATTCCAAAATGGTTTAAATTCATTTTTTTCCTCACAATTCTACACACAACACCCCATAATGACAACGTGAAAAAAGTTTACTTGAGATTTTTGCAAATTTATTAAAAATAAAAAAAACTGAGAAATCACATGTACATAAGTATTCACAGCCTTTGCCATGAAGCTCAAAATTGAGCTCAGGTGCATCCTGTTCCCCTGATCATCCTTGAGATGTTTCTGCAGCTTAATTGGAGTCCAACTGTGGTAAATTCAGTTGATTGGACATGATTTGGAAAGGCACACAACTGTCTATAGAAGGTCCCACAGTTGACAGTGCATGTCAGAGCACAAAACAAGCATGAAGTCAAAGGAATTGTCTGTAGACCTCCGAGACAGGATTGTCTCGAGGCACAAATCTGGGGAAGGTTATAGAAAAATTTCTGCTGCTTTGAAGGTCCCAATGAGCACAGTGGCCTCCATCATCAGTAAGTGGAAGAAGTTCGAAACCACCAGGACTCTTGCAGGAGCTGGCCGGCCATCTAAACTAAGCGATCGGGGGAGAAGGGCCTAAGTCAGGGAGGTGACCAAGAACCCTATGGTCACTCTGTCAGAGGTCCAGAGGTCCTCTGTGGAGAGAGGAGAATCTTCCAGAAGGACAACTATCTCTGCAGCAATCCACCAATCAGGCCTGTATGGTAGAGTGGCCAGACGAAAGCCACTCCTTAGTAAAAGGCACATGGCAGCCTGCCTGGAGTTTGCCAAAAGGCACCAGAAGGACTCTCAGACCATGAGAAACAAAATTCTCTGGTCTGATGAGACAAAGATTGAACTCTTTGGTGTGAATGCCAGCCGTCACATTTGGAGGAAACCACGCACCGCTCATTACCAGGCCAATACCATCCCTACAGTGAAGCAAGGTGGTGGCAGCATCATGCTGTGGGGGGCAGGAACTGGGAGACTATCCAGGATAAAGGGAAAGATGACTGCAGCAATGTACAGAGACATCCTGGATGAAAACCTGCTCCAGAGTGCTCTTGACCTCAGACTGGGGCGACGGTTCATCTTTCAGCAGGACAACGACCCTAAGTACACAGCCAAGATATCAAAGGAGTGGCTTCAGGACAACTCTGTGGATGTCCTTGAGTGGCCCAGCCAGAGCCCAGACTTGAATCCAATTGAACATCTCTGGAGAGATCTTAAAATGGCTGTGCAACAACGCTTCCCATCCAACCTGATGGAGCTTGAGAGGTGTTACAAAGAGGAATGGGCGAAACTGGCCAAGGATAGGTGTGCCAAGCTGGTGGCATCATATTTAAAAAGACTTGAGGCTGTAATTGCTGCCAAAGGTGCATCGACAAAGTACTGAGCAAAGGCTGTGAATACTTATGTACATGTGATTTCTCAGTTTTTTTATTTTTAATAAATTTGCAAAAACCTCAAGTAAACTTTTTTCACGTCGTCATTATGGGGTGTTGTGTGTAGAATTATGAGGAAAAATGAATTTAATCCATTTTGGAATAAGGCTGTAACATAACAAAATGTGGAAAATGTGATGCGCTGTGAATACTTTCCGGATGCACTGTATATGCAGGTTCAAGTATGTCCTATGTCCAATCCCAGGAGGCAAGCACCCTCTGCAAACGACATCGGTTATTGAAGCAAAGCTTTATCTTCTGATTCTGATATTTGGTTTATGATTTGGCTCTGATGTTCTTCCTTTCTGACTGTTGGTTTTGACCCTCGCCTTTGCCTTGACTCTCTGCTTTCTCTCTTTCACTGTCCCTTTTTACAGACAGGACGCTCACATTGATTATCTCACTTGGTGCAACGCATCAGTGGTGCCCATAATGAAAGCAAGATAATACAGAGGGGAGAACATACAGTATTTACTTTTTAACACCATTTAAAATGTGTCAGATTCAAAAAACAATGAAATGACGAGATTCCTTGATCTGTAAAACCCCCAAAATGAAATGTCAATTACTTTTAGAGGCCAGGGACAACCTGTAAAAAAGAAAGATAAATGCTGCATCATGTCAATAGCGGTGTGGTTTCCTGTAACTCATTTTGTGAATGCTGCAGCTGTGGTTTTTCTTTTGAGAATGAGTCAGGTATTTAAGGTAAGCTTTTCTCAGGATTTAGGCAAATAAGCTGTCATTTGTATCAATGAAATAGCCAACTATGGAGAAGCAGAAAGTCAGTGTTGTGCTAAACAGCTTCAGGCATTTACACGGTTCTGTTATTTTACTTCCTAATTTATGTGAAAACTCGATCCACAAGAGTGGCAGTTAACAGGCAAGTAAACCGGAAATGTTCCTTACCTCGGGAAAAACAGCGCCAGGAATATGTGATCAAATTGATTATTTCCTATTGTTTCCTATTGTTGTCGCAAACCTACAATACCCCCGAAACACAGAAGACATGTCTTCTGAAATCAAAAACCTTTGTCACTTCAAAGTGAACGTAGTCAGTAAGTTTTCAGGCTTTTGTTTTCACATTTGGGTTTGGTGAATCCCACTTTTTAAACCAGAAGACAAGTGGTATTTTTTTATTTTGCAACCATGGCAAATTAATTTATACCATAAATGTACCAAAAAATCCTTTAAAATATATACCAAACTTATTCTTTAAATCTAAACGCATGGATCCTGATTGAAATATTACATTTTTTATCAAAATCTTAGTTTCATATCTAGCTGATCTCAAAAGGTAGCTATCAGTGTTTTTATTGTGGAAGATAAGCAGTTTGCTATAGTCAGAGAGATAATTCAAGAGAATCTCTAAGACTCTCCATAATCAAGTGAACCATATCAGTGGTTCTTACATTAAAATGAGAGGTACTCAAAAAAAATCACTAAGGTACTTCTCACGCAGTGATCATTCATTTTCCATTATTGCTTTATTGGTCTACTGCCCGTATGGAAATGATTTGTAAAAGTCAGTTTTGATGTCATCTCTAGTTTCATGTCCAAATTAAAAACCAAGGAAAGACCTCAAAGATCACAGACCTTAATTTGTGCTTGTAGCTTCTTCCATTGATCAGACTTCCATTGATCAGACTTCCATTGATCAGACTGGCACGTCACTTTGATGAACTCTAGTCCCACATGTGAACAGTGATGGTGCAGGATAGTCACATACCAAAAAGAGAATCGCAAACCCAGGTATACAAGACCTTAGCAATGGATCATAACTTCTCTGGCAGAGAAGAAACCACAACTTGTGTGAAAATCTGAAAATATAGACTGGATATATTCAGACTCAGCAATATGGACAACATTGGTTCTGAAACCAAACCCCTCAATCCAGAGTGGTCTTTCTCTGGAGTTTCCCCAATGGGGAAAAGGCCCTCAGAGGATTTGAGGGCACTCACAAGCCCCTGGATGCTGTGCAGCCAGAGTTTCTCCTGAAAGAGTCACCTCCTTGAGCTTCTAGCTACAATGAGAACAATGTCAGGTGCTTTTGTGTGGATGTATTGAATAGCTACTATAAGCAGACTTTTTGGATTTCTCACTTCCTTCTTACACTGACATATTTTCTGTACCTTTGTCAACAAGTCACCCAAGTTCTCCTGACCTTTGAATTTGAAGTTTCATCTCTGCTATTTTCATTCAGAAAGAACACCCGGAATAGTGTCAATGGGTGGAACGCCTTCCTAATTTGATTCTGAGTGGTAAAATGTTGCTGGAATTTTATGTGAGTCATGGATTGCCTTTAATGAACTTTTCATCTGAACACAAGGTGTCTCATGTATAAATGGTGCGTATGCACAAAAATTATGTGTACAAACGTTTCCACTCTCAAATCACAATATATAAAACCTAAACTTGGTGTAAAGCCACACACATTTCCACAGTAGCTCATACCCTGGCGTACGCTAATTCTCAGCTCGGTTTTGCAGACTGGCGGCACCCAATGTCAAAGCAGTGCTACTGTTCCTGTGTGGTTACCCTTTCTTTTTCAGATCCACATCCCTGACGTGGCTTTATAAATACACTGAAATTAACCGCATATTGTTTATTAGTTTAATGCATCTGATTGTAATTAACCAGTAACAATATAATGGTCCACAGAATGGTCAAACTATTCTAAATACAATAGCTGCTTTAGCATTGTTACTCACCTTCTTCTTCTTCTTCTTTTAGCTGCTCAAGTTAGAGGTTGCCACAGCGGATCATCTTTTTCTATATTACTCTTACTGCACCACTCAGAGTATTTATATCACTGTATCTGAGTGGGAAATCAAAGATCTACATAATCTGAGAAACAGAATTATCGATATACAGCATCAAGCACACGCTGCCTCAGCCATGCTGTCTATTGAACTGCTTTCACACGGCAAACGTTTCAAAGCCTTTCCTGTATGGACCTCGCGGTTCAGAAACAGTTTCATCACAAGAGCTATAAACGCACTCAATCAGTCCATCAAGTGCTCCTTGTAGAACTATCTGTACTTATAAGTACAATCACCTCACTGTAAACTTGCACTTTATAAAGCGTGTATTTACATATGATGACAATATCATTTTTAAGATAAAATGCAGCAAAATATTTTTATTATATTATACAGATAAAACTTAATGAAAATAATCTATATTGGAGCCAATCTTAGCCAACACAGGGCGCAATGCAGGGAATAAACCCCAGGCAGGGCACCAGCCCACCACAGTAATCTATATTGTTAATATTTAAACATGCCAGTACACAGTGCCGCAGTGTTAGGGAGGAGCTGGCGTTCCATTCCGGATTGTTCCTGCCTCGCGCTGTATTCTTGCTTGTGCTGGCACGACACCGGAAGGATAGATGGATAGAATAATTAAACACGTACTATGAAGTTATTTCAATGTTACTTAATAGTTTTGAAGAATCGGCATTCTAAGCTTACAGATGGCTTAACGTCTATTACAGAGCTGATTGTGTGGCGATTGGGTATTTGGAGAAAGAAAAGTAAGGACAGGAATTGGAGGTTAGTACGTTTGAAAGAGACAGTACTGCTGCAATAAAGTATTTCATTGAAGGTCGCGCATGGCGCAGCAAGCATCTTGCGTGAGACATGAACAATCACTGCGCCACCGTGTTCTCATGTTTAATAACATGCTTTAACTCCTATCATCATGAAAATGATATCACGTATACATCTCAATATTTTAATTATTCAGAGAGCTGTAATATCACGAATGTAATGGATTCTGTGTCCTGTCAGAGGAAGAGAAAGCCCGGAAGCACATAGTGATTCACATACATAGAGCACATAGAAGATCAAATACAAAACAAAGCATTCAACGTGCTACTTTAGTTACGATGGGATTTGAGAAATTAGTAAATTAAATGATTTTAAGATGAGGTTTATGATGTTCTACTTTAATGACAAAATAAACTATGTGATTAAAGTGGAAATGTCGTGATTAAAGTTGACATTTCCTGTTTTTTTCCCACTGTGTGCCTATTGTTTTTGTCTGTACCCTAATAAGCTTTCATATGACACTTAGTTGGTGGGCTACGACTCGCCTTTTCACGGCGACTTTGATATGTGACTTCTTTTTTATTTCCGGCACTGTGCGACGTTGTGAACTTGAGCTTTCAAGTTTCACCAACATGCTATGTCACTCGATCATCTTCCTTTTGTTGATTATACCACGGTTTAAATAAACAAATAGTATGTTTTTCCTTTACCTCCACTTGGTATTCACTGAAATTCTTATATTTTCCCCCGTTTTTTTCCCATTGCCTTTTCACAGAAGGCTGAGCTTAAGGGCTATTTATATTGATTTGCATAATCAAAGAGGCGTAATTCTGGGAGGAGTTGGGGCAGAACAGCAGGCACGTGCACGTGCGTTACTTTTCACACTGACCAGGATTTATGTAGCGTACGCACAGATTTATGCATCTGGACTTTTCTGTGTGTACGCACATTCCCGCTTTTGTGCTTATGCCATGTTATAGTGTGAGTTCTATGCACACTGTTATACATGAGGCCCAAGGTTACTGTTAAGAGTCAGCGGTCAACTTACTGAGAACTTATGCTGTCTGATCTGAGACCCTGTGTTCTGGATACTCAGGTAGTCAGTTGATCACTGCTTGGCAGACTTGGATTAATAGTTCACCTGCTAGAAGACCAACACAGATAGTGTTGGGAATGACTTATTATTGCCTCTGTTCAAATTAATTTAATTTCCACCACCAGAAGAACCTTTACATACTGGTAATGGTCAGGGGAGTACAGGACAAAAGGACTTTGTTCAAGACCTCAGTAGTGAAGACATTTGCCAGAAACAGCAAAAGGCTGTTTGTGCCTGTCATGGCAGAAACCCTAGGGCAGTGTCCATGTGTCTAGCTGAAGAAAGTGGGCCTTCATCCATTGCTAGTAAGAGCCCTTTCAGATTCTATATAGGCATGTTGATGGGGTTTGAAGAGACCATGGAGAACAACTTTCAGATAGCCTTGAATATGTTTGGGCAAAAGATTGGACTCTTCAGGAAGGGTAGGCTGTAGACACACTGATGATGAAAATAACCAGAAGATGGCTACATGAGGTAAGAATGAAAGTCAGAAACAAGTCGGGCCATAAAAAAACCAACAAGGGAAAATCAGGAATCAGAAGTCAGTCAAAAATGGAGATCAAAACAAATACAATACCTGACACATGTCCTACTTTTAGTTGAAACTAACTATGCTGGAGTTCATGAACAAGGTGTTTTATCCACTGAGGGATAAAGTATAATGGAACTGCAGCCATATTTGTGGTGTCGAATCCTATGATATAATTGACGTGATGATCATAGTCGCATGATACATTTAGCCACATCTCATAAACACATACATAAAACAGAATAAAATTCACTTTAAAATGATCAATCTTATTAATGGAATACTACAGGGTAAAAAAATAAAGTAAATACACGTGTGACGTGTGTTAATTGTTACATAGATGAGATATCCCAGGCTGTTTTCTGCTAAGGGTTTTACCTCTACTGGAGGTATTGCGGACAGATGGAAGGAGCGCTGTGAGAAATTCATCAGCCCACTTTGGAGATAACAGTACCAAAATCATTGCTTGGACTTGTGTCCAGTTCTGTCACTGAGGTTGGCAATGGTGATTAAAAAGTTCTATAATGACAAGACTACAGGGATGGATGAGAGCCGATTGGAAATGCAGAAAGCTTTGGCTGCTGTGGTAGCGTTTTGGCTAATGCACCTGATGTAATCTAAATTTTCGAAATTTCCAATTCTTGTTTTATACTTTTTGTGTATTTGTGGTTTGTTTATTCCACTTTTAAAATTTTAATATTGCTGTTGAATTGTATTCCGCTTTTGGATGGTCCCCACCATTTTGTGACGATTTTCACAGCCATATTGTTTATGATTACAACTCTTGTGTGTCATCATGACTTTCCTATAAGAGATTTGACTTCTGCCTGAATTAGGACTACACTCTCTTCCTAGTGTTTCTATCACACTATGGTTGCACATCCATGTTCCTATCTCTGGGCAGTCTTCTTCAGTTCCCTACTTTGTACATCCAAGGAAGCTGAAAGACACTTCCCAGAAGACTCCAGCTTAGGGTTTTCTTGTTCAATATTCCTTTCCTGTTCCAAGTATTCTATATCTCCAACTTGATCTTGTGCAGAACACAAAAGATACATGGATCCTGCCACGGAGGTGGTTTGGTAAACAATGGAGCAAATGCAAACTGAACAGCTTGAATTGCCACATCAGCTGGGGGCTCAGACTACTTGTGTTGACCACTGGTGTGGTGAAAATGCCAATCTGTCCCAGCAGTTCTAATCTCTAAAAGAACTCCCATGCACTGCACAACAGGAAATGTTTAAGCTTTTGTGTCCAGTATGGTAACTCCAGTCATATTGTTTTGACATGCCAAACATTGCAGACAAAAGAAAAAGAATACCCAGTTGGTGTGGGTTATGCTAAAAAGCACAATAACAGTTTTAATGGTGTCTACGTATCTGAAGTATACCACTGATTTATTAGCATGAATCGATTTTGGTGCCGTGGAGAACTTTATTAGCTCTGATCTTTTTCAGTAATCTAACATCACAAAAATTCTGTTACAGTTAAAACCATGGATCAGCGCTCTAGTTGGGGATTCCGATCATATAGGCACAGTAGAATAAATCTACATTTACGGACAGAGTATCTGCACAGAGAAGAGATTTCCCTGTAAACTATTGGAACATCAGAGCTCAAAATAATCTTGGCATATCCTTCATTTTGCATTACCTCTCTTCATTAATCTATGGAACAGAGCACTTAGGTTTAACTTGCCACCTGTGGTATAGTGGGTCCACAGCTCACTGTGCAAAGGCCATTTATTTTAAATAAATGATCACCGCGCTCGCGGCTTAGCAAGGGGACGTTGGGCCATAGCGAGCCGTGGGGCGATCCGTAGGGTGTGGGCATTTCTCACCGAGTGCACAGGTGAGGAACTGCCCACATTCGTGATTGTCCCATGGCTAATGCTGCAGCTGCTGTGGCCCGCGTCATTTAAAAAAGCGCGAGGCGGCTGAGATAAGGAGGAATGTGAAGAGAGGAGAAAAGAAAGAAAGGAAAAGAGAGGACAGAGTTTACAGGGAGCGAGGAAGCAGGCGGTGCGTGTGTGTGGTGAGCGCGCGATCGAGCGCTCGAGGGCAGCTGCGAGGAAGTTGGGTGTAAGGCCGATACCCAGGCGTTTTGAGTTGATGTTGCTCCCGCTGAGTGACCACGTAGCGGGAGTGACCAGGTGAAAGCGACGAGTCGCAGAAGGCCGCGGAAAGGCAGCGGAAGTCGGGAGGCTTGGTGGTGGAGTCCCCAATGTGTGCGTCCTGGTCATTGGTGGACATCAAGTCTCGGGGAAAGGGATGAGAGCCAAACCGAAGTCAGGGATCGGGAGGTCTCCAGTCTCGCGTGTGTGTAAGAGGAGGGCAGCTGCAGAGAGCGTCTTGCCTGCTGCTAAGCCCAAAAGGGATAAGCAGGTGAGAGGCTAACAGAAAAGAAGCACCGAGCTTGTTTGTTGTTTTTAAGACTGCTTCCATGAGAAGATTTTACCTCTGGTTTTAAAGGATTGTTTGTTTTTTTCTATTTATTGTTTTAACCTCCACGTTTTCATTTTATGGATTATTTATTTAATGAAGAACTTTTGAACTGCACTATTTATGGAACACTGTTTGTTTTGTTGGATTTTAAATAAAAGCACTATTGCACTTTTTGCACCACCCCTTGCTCAATTATTGCCTTCACTGACTAGCTCACTCGGTTACGTTATCGATGGTGTTGGGTTCAAGTGCTTCCAAAAATCAGATGGGAGTGTGGAGCCAGAACCCACATCGTCACACCACCTTCCAGGTTTTCTTTGTTACCTGTTTCTTACAATTTAATGAAGGCATTGCCAGAAGAATATGAATCATTGTCAGGTATTTTTAGCACACAAAAGTCACAAGAATTACCCTCACATTGTCCTTATGATCGAAAAGGGTAACATTTATGTACTTTCACATGTAAAAAGTAAAGCAATGGATGAGCATGTTTGTAAAAGAAAAGCATGGACCTTGATGGAGAAGTGGCATTAAGGTGTGCTTTGGCCAGTAACTTGCACTAAACACCACACTAGGAAAAGAAGTTGTCCTGCCTCAGAGTAGGATATAAGGAGCATTTACGAAGAATTGTAGTCCTATTCCCAGCAGCAAGTAGGAGGCAACATCTGAGAGCAAATGATGCCTTGACTTCACGACACTCTGAGTCGTATTTTGGAAGTCACAATGATGTTTTCTCATGCACTGAGGTGTCACCAACAAATACACTAATAATAATGACAATAATAGAAATAGCAATCAAAGCAGAAAGTAGGAGTTTGCATTAAGCTGCACATAACTGTTGCCATTTTGCAATATTATGAATAATATTGTAATGAACACTGAGATGCAAAAACTGACACAAACCCATAACCAAGGAGAGTAAAACCAGATAACGGGTACTTTGATTCAACAACAAATACTCAATTTTAATTTCATGCTTTGCACCCCATACTTGCTGCCAGCTGCCCCACAACTCTGCTTATAAGTAAAGTGGGTTTAGAAAATGAATGGATAAATGACTGATTAATCACCTTCCCACTCTTATGAAAACATCTTGTAAAGTGACAGTGTCACAGAAACTAGCCACATCTATTCTTGTGCTGTTTCTGAAGTCACCTTTTCTATTCCAGTGTCCTTAGCATCTTCCACTGTGCTGTGCCCTGCCTCTTCTACATGATCTCCCCTTGTCTTCTGCAAGGATCTGTTTATTGAATACCTCAGGAGTCTCCTCCTGACTCCTTGAATCTTGCTTGTAAAATGTAATGGTAATGTTCCAGGGGTTGGTGGAATTTCTAATATACAACTGTCAATCACCCATCCAGGGTAATCTGCTGGCTATACAGTGTAGTTTGAATCCATGACCACTTGTGTGTTTATACTGTGACATCCGTTGTAATTCTCATTTGCACGCTCATCCACACTTGGGGCAATGATAGATAGATAGATAGATAGATAGATAGATAGATAGATAGATAGATAGATAGATAGATACTTTCTTTTTCACCAAGGGGAAATTTGGCTTTTTGCAGAAGCTTGTTTAATAAATAAATACATAAATGGGTGATCTTTATGAGCATGCAGATTTACATGAAAGCAGCTTGTTTTAACTTTATCTCACATGAAGCCATCATAAAATGTATAAGCCTTTGTATTACCTCAAACTTTGTAAGGGCATGGTGTAAAATTCAAGGAATAATTGGATTTGACAAGCACGAATCGTTGCTATTACAAAGGTGCATTTTAAACGTAAGGCTGACAGTGCTTTACTTCTCCACATACAGTAGATGGAGTGACCACATAACATATAAACTTTGTATGCATATTTTGTATTTTTTTAGGAGCTCAGTGTTACACAGCGTTTCCAAAACATTTGGCCTTTCCTGGGTTGTGTGTGCAGATTTCTGCGTGAATGACATTTTCTGGCAGCTCCTAGCCAGTTAGAATAGCTCATGAGCTCTCCTGAATTAATGAAGCTAGGAGTAGTTTTCTAAATTACAAAAACTGATAAAATGGTTTTACTTTAACTCCTAAGAGAAAGACCAGTCTGAGATTTTTGAGCCAGTTAGGACCATTTTCCTACTTTAAGACACTTTATAAATTCAGACACAAAATTTCCAAAATAAAGCAAACAAGTCCTAGAGAGTTTGAATTTATCCGTAATCTTGTGCACAACATCTGCTTAAAATTTTTAAAATATTTTAAAATAATTTTATAATATTTAGTAAAAAAATTTTTTATAATTTTTTAAAATATGTTTTCCCCTGGCAGCCACATGTTGCTACATGGAAACAGCTCACCAAAACTGTTGCACCATCAGAAATATAAAATGGTGTCACAGGAAAAAAAACCTAATTTCCTCATAATGAAATCAAAAAGATAAAAACTAATAATCAATTAAGAATTAGCTCCCTAGAAATCAGCAGAGAAAACCAGAAAGGCTAGAAAATAAGGAGCATAACATTTTTCAAATAAAATCACATCATAACAAACTTTTTTTGCAACTTTTGGAATTTTTATTTTGTTATTCTATCAAGACGATTTTGTGTTTTGGTTTTGGGTGTTCCCCACCATTTTGTGACCATTATTATATGTCCATTGCCTGCCATGTAATGCTAAGGTCACGTGACAGTGTGTGTATCATCATGACCCACTTATAAAAGACACTCTTCACACAGCTGCAGGCACCCATGTATTGGGTTTAATTTCAAAACAACAATCTCTATTAGCGTGACTTAGGTGTAACAGCAATAATTAGGGCAAGGAACATTCGCAACACTTTGACTTCATTTTTGGTTTTCCGAGCTGGCTTTGGTGAACAGTTTTTATCTCTTTTTTGATTTTTGACTCCCCACCTGATTCAAGAAGGGACTTCCACCACCCAGTCACATTCATGTCAGAGTGCAGTCATCTTCAGCTCTCTGCTTCTTAGAGAAGAGGAAGGTTAAAGGTGCTTCCAAGAAGACTCTAGTTAAGGGTTTCTGGTTTAGTATGCCTTTTCTTTGTCACCTATCTCCCTCTTCATCTTGGGCAGATTGTACAGCAATTGCATGTATGGAAACAAGGAGCAGCAGACATTTCTATAAAGGGATCCGAGAAACTTTGTTCTTGTTACCAAAGGATTAGCGTTCCAAGAAAAGCCCATTAGCTCAACCGCACATTCTGAAAGAGCAATGAGCATTCTGTCCTGGCCATGAAACAACACACGGACCCTTTGCCATTTGACAATGTCTACAGTACATGTGCTTTATGGGTTTCATGAAAATTAATAACTATGCAACTTGCAGTATTTGTCTGAAGGTGTGGCCATATTTATTAAGTGTCTCGTCTTTGAGTCTTAGCAGTCTTTGAGTATTAATAATTCATCAGGGTTTAACACCAATTGCCTACAGTTTTACTTTTCTGACAGACCCATCTAAAATGTCTGCTATATTTGTTTTCAATTTTAATTGGATGGCTTTTTATCACTGGTGAGTTCTCATCAACCATATTTAAAGACTAACTTAACCCCAGCTAAGAAGTGAATGAATGCCTGAGGAAAGACAATGAAGTTGTGGGCAAAAGAGTTATGGTAATGGAGGTTCAGGTAAGGAGAAAGTCAGGGAGGCTGAGATGGAGGTGGTTGGCTGGATGAAATAAAAGATTTAAAGGAAAAGGGTCTGACTAGGAAAGGGGTGCAGGATTGAGCTGTGTGATGGAGGCTAAACAAACACATTGACCCAACAAAGAAGTGGGAACAGAAAAAGGAGAAGAAGAAGAAGAAGAAGAAGAAGAAGAAGAAGAATGAGTGAGCTGATAATGGACTGTGTTATCTGAAACAGTGTCTGGTCAGTTCTAAATACTATAAACCTTAGGTCACTAATAGGCGGACTGAGGTCCGGGTCTGGACCCAGACTCTGTTCTGTCCGGACCCAGACATATCATTGAGTTTTATTTAGTTTTGGCGGATATTACATTTTTACCGGCGACTCTTTTCTGACAGTGTTTCTACACCGCTACTCAGTGAAAGGGACCTCCTACGTGTCTCTGATTGGCTAATACTTGTTGACTTCGTGGGTTCGAGTTGGTTGGGTTTAAGCATGAAGACTGATATTGGTCAAAGTGAAGGCAAGAATGTCAGCCAATCACAGGCAGAGTAGGGCGGGCCTTAACTGAATAGAGGAGCGGAAAATCTGCATTCTGAATGAAAACAGCTGGCACTCTTGTGGCAGCGGCATTGACATGGAGAGAAAAATTTACAGGAGTGAGAAGACAAAATGTGCCATGGCTTTTGTTAAATGGTGAAAAACTTGACACTGAAAACCGGGCTTTTAATCCAGAATGGACTGAGGCGTTTATGTTCATACTTCCCGTAGGAAGCTTGAAACCGCTGTGTCTCATCTGCTCTGAGATGGTGGCAGTGGTTAAAAGCGGGAATGTGAAACACCACTACGAAACTTAGCACAAAATTACATTTGAGAAAAGTTACCCACTAAATTCGCCAGTTAGGCTACAGAAAACAAGTGATCCTAAAACCAACTAACGATCTGTCAACGAGGATTTTAACACATTCATTTACTGGCCAACAACTCGCTAACGAGTCTTACCTCAGAGATGCGTGGATTTTGGGACGTCTGAAAAAAACATTCCGTGACGACAATCTTCACACATGCATGAGAATGGCACTGACACCATTCCAGCCCAGATTTGTAATCCTGGCAGACAAAGCAAGAGCTCATTTCTCTCACTGAACAAGAGAAAGTAGGCAGTGGGATACGAGGGAGAGAAGGAGGAGAAGATACGTTCAGTTATTTAAAGATATTCAGATTTACTTGTTATGCACATATTAAAAACTCATATATTTTATTTTTATATGAGGCCAAGTCTTTTTTTTTTGTTGAAACGTTAAAACTTATTATTATTATGAAAGTACTTATTATTTATAATTCTCAGCAAGTTACCTTGCTTTTACTGTTATTAATTTTTTCTTATTTTATTGTATGTAGCCCTCCAGAGTCCAGAGTTGCACTGAAAATAAATATTGTTGAAATGGCATTGAACTTTCTTCGTTTGATTTGAGTCATTGACTTCACACAGAGCAGATGTTTATACATTGGCAATGCTATTTCAAAATATATAAATTAATTGTAATATAAAAATTATCATCAAACTTAAACATGATGATGCTGCGGACCTGTACATGAGGAAATTTTCTCTATCCGGACCTCCTTAAATCATAATTGACTACCCCTGCTATAAACAGACATACTGGACATGGGGAACTGCTTGAATGGCAGGATGATGGACAAAGGTTCAAAATTTCTCATGCTGCATAGTCCTCAGGCCTAACACAAAGAAGAGAACGACAAACTAACCAGTGCAGCAATGTTTAATTACATATATAGAGCTAAAAGATGAGGTCTTATTCCAATTTATCAGAATGTAACAGATTGTATAGTGAAATAAAAGGCTCATATATTGTATGGGCAAGTGCCAGAACACTGGAAACACCAATAATGGAGTGCTGCTGAAACATTTTTCAGACCTGCCCAAACCAATACAGTGGATTCAGAAAGTATTCAGACACCTTCACCTTTTTCCCGTTTTGTTATGCTGCAGCCCTCTGATAAAATCATTTACAACAGAATGACAAAGCAAAAACAGGATTTTAGAAATTTTGCAATTTTACTAAAAATACAAAATTGAAATCTCACACTGAGACAGCAATTCAGACCCTTTACTCATTACTTTACTGAAGTGCCTTTGGCAGAGATTACTACACTCTGAAATCTTCTTGGGTATGATGTGCCAAGCTTTGCACACCTGGCCTGCCATCTTCTCTGCAGATGCTCTCAAGCTCTGTCAGGTGGGATGGAGACCATCAGTGGATGGCTATTTTCAGGTTTCTTCAGAGGTTTTTGATTGGATTCAGTTCCCTGGCTCTTGCTAGGAGTCTCATGGGCATTCCCAGAATTGTCCCCTAGCCACTTTTGCATTGTCTTTATTTTGTGTTTAGGGTCATTGTCCTGTTGGGAGGTAAAACTACAGCTGAGTATGTCGTCCAGATTACTCTGGAGCAGGTTTTCATTAAAGATTTCTCTGTACTTGGATCCATTCAGCTTTCCCTTGACCCCATCTAGTCTCTCAATCCCTACCTTTTAAAAACAACCCCACAGCATGATGTTGCCACCACCATACATCATCGTTGAAATGGTATTGTACAGGTGATGAGCGGTGCCTGGTATCCTCCAGACATGATGCTAGTCTTGACTTCCTCTAAAGTCAAATCAAGAGAATCTTGTTTCCCTTAGTCTGAGAGTCCTTTAGGTGCCTTTTCACAAACTCTAAGTGGGCTTCCAAGTGTTTTTAACTGAGGGAGGGCTTCTGTCTGGCCACTCTGTTATAAAACCCAGATTGGTGCAGTGTTGCAATCATGGTTGTCATTTTGGAAGTTTCTCCCTTCCCCACAGAGGTTACCTCGATTACCAGAGTGACCATTGAGTTCTTGGTCACTTATCTTGCCATGGCCCTTCTCTTCCAGTTGCCTGGTTTGGCCTGTGTCATTTAAGAATTATGGAGGACACTGTGCTCTTGGGAACCTTCAATGCTGCTTAAACGTTTTTGTTCACAATCCTGTCTTGAAGCTTTTCAGGCAATCTTTTCAATGTCATTGTTTTGGTTTTTGGTTTTCTGACACACGTTGTTAACTGTGGGTCCTTCTGAAGACAGGTGTGTGCCTTTCCTAATTGTGTCCAATCCATTGAACTGACCACAGGTGGGCTCCAAAGGTTAAGAAACATCTTAGGGATGATCAATAGAATGGAATAGACCCGAGTCAAATTTCAAGTATCATGGTGATGATTTCACTTTTTAATTTTAAATAAATTTGCAAATATTTCTAAAATGTTTTATCTTTGTCATTCCAGGTTCTTGAGAGTTGCTCAACGAAAGAAACACATTCATTTAAATGGTTTTAGAGCAAGGCTGCACCCTAACAAAATGTGAAGAAAGTGAAGCATCGAAATACTTTCTTCAAATGTCAAAACTCTGAAGTGCCAATCAGTTACCTGTATGTCTTTGGGATGTGTTAGGAAATCAGAGTGTCCAGAGAAAGCCCACACAGATATACAAGCTCCACATTGTCAGAGTCCAGGTGGGGATTAACTCCTGGAACTGTGAGGGAGCAAAGATATCCACTTCAGCACCGCATGCTGTGGCATTCAATCTCCCCACATTTTAAATATTTCAGTATTTTGATAACAAAGTCACTGACAGAAGTTTTAAACACAGCCTGAAATGTGAAACCTGGTGGGGCTAAGAGCTGGTGACTTATTAATCAAAAGCACATGAAGAAGTTCATTGTCATGCTACAGTACTTCCTAAATCCAAACCCTTGCCTATCTGTGGCCCCACACATTCCCACACATTTGAATTGGGCTAAATCAAAGTACTCTGGTTTTCCTCCTACATTCCAAAGACATGGAATTTTGCTAGCTGGCAACTCTCATTTGGCTCAATGAAGGGGTGTATATATATATATATATATACAGTATATATATGGATTGTCAGATTTCCAATTCTTGGGTGGTTCTTGTCTTGTTAATTATGCTGCTAGAGATATGTTCCAGCTACCCATAACACTAAAGTTAAATGAAATGGATTTAATGAATGGACATATTGTTTTATATGACTTAGTGCTGCTGTCTCACAGTCAGCTCATTTCACACCCTGTGTGTTTCAGCTTACACATTCTCCGCTTATCTGTGTATGTTTTTCCACTACTCCAGTTGTCTCATGTGTCCCAGTGATTTGCAGATCAAGTTAATGCATGACTCCGAGTTGATCAACTGTCATACCAGTCACGGTATCTAAACAGGATCTGCTGGAATAGAGCAGAGACAAAGTCTGCCAATTCTTTTGATTCCAGATGACCTAATGAGAATTGACATTAAGTGGAGCAGAAGGTGTTTACACATTTAAGAAACTGAGATGAGTGTCTAAATTTCAGAGAGGGTGCTACCAAAAACAAAAAATCTGAACTGTAGACAAAGTCAGAGCAAAAGTTGACAGAAATAGTTAACTAAAAGACATGTTGTCACCAGAACTGAGACTCTAAAAACCACAAACCAAGGTAAGAAGCAGAATGCTTTCAGTCATGAACCACAAGATATAAACTACTAAAAGCACAAGACTGAAACTTTTTGAGGGATAAATCCGTAACCTCGGATGCAGTACTGCATGGAATTAATCATACTAACATTGGGCAACACACATAGACAAAAATAAATAAATAGTTGCTTAGATGGAAAGTTAGCAGAGAAAATGGGTGGACTAAGAAAAATCGAAAACCTAGAGGTGTATCATTAGGACATATCAACAAGCTGTGCAGTCACAGTTTGTACAATAGTACCAGTAAACCAAAGCAGATCATTGCATATTTGTGAATTCAGAAAGTATTCAGACCCCTTCACTATCTGCACACTTTATTGTGTTGTAGATTTAATTTTAAATGAATACATTTTCCATTTTTGCAATCTACTTTCGATAATTCAAAAACTGAAATCTCTTCTTCATGTAGATATTCATACACATTTCTGTGATGCTCCAAATTGTGGTCAGGTGCATCCTGTTTACTTTAATTATCTTTTAGATGCTTCAAGAACTTGATTGGAGTCCACCTGTGATAACAGAATTGACTGGACATCATTTACAAAAACACTCACCTGTGTATATAAGGTACCACAATTGACACTGCGCGTCAGGAGAAATACCAAGCCATGAAGACCAGGGAAGTCTTTGTGGACCTTTGTGATGAAATTGTGAATTGTGAAATAGATCAGGGCAAAAGCATATAACTATTCATAAAACTTTGAGTGTGACCGGGAGCACAGTGGACTCAATAATTGTGAAATGAAAGATTGGAGCCACCAGGAAACTTTCTAGACTTGCCCACCCAGACAAAGTGATTAATTGGGCAAAAAGGGCCTTGATCAGGGAGGTGACCAAGAACTCAATTGTCATTCAACTAGAGCTTCAGAAGTCATTTACTGAGATGGGTGAACCAGTTGGTAGGACAAATATCTCAGCAGCACTCCATCAGCCAGGCATTTATGATTGAGTGGCTAGATCTTTCTTGAGTAAAAGGCAAATGGCAGTATAAAGGACTTTGAGAGCACGAGGCCAAGAATGAACTCTTTGGGCAAAACTCCAAGCACAATGTCTAGAGAAAACCAGGCACTGTGCATCACCCGCCTAACACCATCCCCACAGTAAAACATGGTGGTGGCAGCATCATACTACAAGTGTACTTTTTTGCAGCAGGGACAGAGAGACCGGTCAGAATTAATTGATGGAAGAATGCAGCCAAATACAGTGAGGTCCTTGAAGAAATCCTGCTCCAGAGGACAAACAACCTCAGACTGGAGTGATGGTTCGAATTTCAAAATGACAATGTCATGAATAATGCAGCCATGAAAACCCTGGAGTGGCTTCAAGACAAGTCTCTGACTGCTCTCGGGTCACCCAGCCAAAGCCCAGACTTACATGATATGTAACATCTGTGGAGAGACCTGAAGATGGTAGTCTACAGAAGAGTCTCATCCATTCTAACAGAGCTTGAGAGGATCTAACAGGACGACTCGGATAAACTTCCTAAATAAACCCTGTGAATCTTGTATAGACCTTCCCAAGAACACTCAAAGCAGGAACTGCTGTCAAAGGGTCTTCAACAAAGTACTCAGTTAAGGGCCTGAATACATCTATAAACGAGAGATTTCAGATTCTGACATTTTATAAATTTGCAAACCTCTCTGAAAACACATTTTCACTTTGTCTTTATGAGTTATTGAGTATAGATTGATGAGCAAAAGAGGCAGCTGTATCCATTTAAAACTGATTCTACAACACAATAAAGTGTGTAGGGGTCTGAATACTTTCTGAGTCCACTTTAGTTGTTACCTTTAATTAATCTTGAAAGGTGGACTTTCCTTTTATTTATAGAGACAAATCAAGTGTGTAAATGATGTTAAAATATCATTTGATTTACAGTAGTCTCACAAAAAGAAGTCATCACTAACCACAAGAAGAAGACTTGCTATGTTACAGAACTTTATGCGGAAACTACAACTTGGATTTTCACCTTTAATAAAAAAATAAAATATTATAATAATAACAATTAAATATTTTCTCACACAACATATGACATTATAAATATAAAACAGCAATGTATTGTGTTGAACAAAGCAAAGCCTAATTCTACAAACATGTTAGGATGTCATGTCCCATATTTACACGTCAATAAAATTCTAATATCAAAACACATTCTTTTCCCCCTGCCCATTACGCCTTTTATTTTCCTGTGTGTTTGAAGCATGGTCTTATCATTTTTTTGTGAATTAAAAGTCAAGAGAGATTTTTTGGGTAAGTTGCTTTATGTCTAGGAACAGAAATGAGATGCTGCCTTAATGAATCACAGTGAGGTATAGTTCACATGTATTACCATTTTTAGAATTTTTGACCAAATCTGGAGTACTGACATCAGATATGTACATCAGGTTGCTTATTTCTTAAGAAGAATTTCCTGCTTTGGCTTTTCTGAAAACCAAACACAGTTCCTCTGTCTTGCTGTCAGTTTTTCTACTGTGCGGATTTGGCAGATAAGGAAACATTATGCAGACTCATGGTGAATGATTTCCCTTACAAGTTGACATTTAAAATATTTCAAATCTGTAAAGAAATGATTCAAGCAATGAAATAATTTGATCTATTTAATTCTGTTTTAATTGATGAAATGACGAATACATGATCTGAGAGAAGAAGCTTACAATTACCAGAAGTGTTCAGCTAACATTTTGTGATGTTTGGAGCTCTAAATGGCAAAGTTCTGTCGTCGTTTCTAAAGCTGTGGACAAATTGTCTCCTTTAAAGCTGCTTGACTGATGATGGATCGTTCCTTTTTGGTCCATTTAATATACATTACAGTCATAGTCAAAGGTTTAATGTCACTTTTTTGGTTGTAAGAAACCCAAGATATTAACAGTAACTCTGGGCACACCATCATATCATTTTGAGAATGTCACTTTACTCCTGGAGGGTACGCACTTATCATCATTAGTCAGTTCTATAAGTTTTGGGCTACCTGAAAGCCAGATGGAGCAGCATAGCAGTATTGGGCCTTATATGTGAAAGGATCAGGGTTCATATCCTGTCCTGATCCTTGTCTATCTGGATTCTGTATGCTCTCCCAGTGTCCATATTTATTTTATTATTCTGGCACTTCATTATTTTATCTTCAATCCAACATAAATTGCCTAACATATATGAAATGGACAGAATCAGTGTGTGTGAGAAAGATTTTGTCCTAGGATGGTCTCTTATAGCCGATGCAGCTGTGATAGGTTCTCCACAATTTCATAATTCAATATGTGGGTCCATAAAATAAAAGAAATGGTCCAATGAACTCACACGGTGGCCCAGCATCCCATTAACTTACTTACTATTGTCTGTTATGCCTTCTCCTGGCATATAAGAGTAGCAACAAAAGTCTTCCACTGTTGCCTGTCTTGGGTCAGTTCCTCGATGGTGCCCCATCTGTGGTTTATAGACATCAGCTCTACTTCGATAGTACACCACCAAGAGTTCCCAGTCTGGCCTCTTTTGCATTTCCCTTCAGGAGTTCAATACAGGGTAGTCTGATGATAGAACTTCCTTTGCTTCTGATGGCATGGACAATCCATCTACACTGTGTTTTCATTGTGCAATGGTGGCTAGATTCACTAGATGGCAACATTCTAGCAGATCTTCATTAGTGAAGGTTCTTGACTAGAAAATGCACAGGATTCATCTCAGACTTTTTTGTGTGGAATGTAACCATCTTGTTCAAGTCGTTCACTCTAACCCTCCAGAACTCTGATTCATAAAGAAGGGTCCCCTCTCAATGGGGCTCTATTTTTGCTGTTATGCTACAGAAGCAGCATCCCATAAAAGGGGTTCTTATTGATGTCTCCACCTTAGACTTTGATGTCTAACTGGGGAAAAGCAGGATCCAAATATATGCAGAGGCAAGTGTAAAGATTTGTATGAATCTTAACATTTTCGATGATTAAATGGATTCATATTAAGAGTGGACTGAAATTTTGTCTTTTTATATAGCGATATGTATGTGATTGTTGCATTACAAACTCTTTCATTGTAATGCACACATTTGGAACTAAATCCATTTAAATTATAAAAAATAAAAAAATAAATGTAGGCCCTGTGAGGGACTGCTACCCCATTCAGAGCTGTTTCCTGCCTTGTGCCAAGTGCTGCCAGGATAGAATGTACTCATAAATGTGTTTGAATAAGATAAACAGAGAAAAGAAATGGATAGATGAAAATGCTATTAAAGTCATGGCCATGTGGACTGATTGTGACATACTTTGTTTTTATTCTGATCACACATATTATTTTCCTGGCTTTGCAGTGTACATATCGCATTGCTATAGCAGGTTAAGTTCTTGACCAGGCCTGCATTTCTCAAATGTCTCAGAGTAGGAAAACGGTCCTAACTGGCTCAAAAATCTCAGAGTCATGTTAATTTGGTCCTATTTTTAGAATTAGCAGTAAAAGCATTTTATCAATGTTCCAAATTTAGGGAACTATTCCTAACCTCACCAGGATTTAGGAGAACTCATGAGCTGTCGTAACTCGCTAGGAGCTGCCAGATGATGGTGTTCAGGCAGAGATCAGCACACATTCTGGGAAGGGATGAATGTTTTGGAAATGCTGGGCAACAATGAATTTGTAAAAAGATATCGATTTGACAGAGATTGAATAATATTTGTAATAAATCTTGAAAATTACATAACCACTCCATCTTGTAAGAGGCCATGTGCTACCTACCAAAATGAAAATGTTGTAACATCCATCCATCCATCCATTATCCAACCCTCTATATCCTAACTATAGGGTCACGGGGGTCTGCTGGAACCAATCTCAGACAACACAGGGTGCAAAGCAGGAAAAAAACCCCGGACGAGGCGCCAGCCCACCGCAGAGTGTTGTAACATTACAAGTAAAATGCAGCCATGCCTTAGGAATTTTGTTGCGTCACAATCAACAATTTCTGTAATTTTGCACCAAATTGGCCATTATAACATATAATTTAATATGCAGATTCATATGTTTTCCCACCTCTTCATGTGAGGTAATGTTAAAGCTGAGTTTGTGAAAATTGGCCTGCAAATAGATCATTACCCCAAGTGTGAATGAGCACCATACGTGAATCACAAGTAGCATCACAGGTGGTCATGGATGCAAACTGTATTGTAATAGCTAGCATATTTCCTTGAAGATGAATAGGGAAGGATGTGTGATAGACTGTGAAATGTCACACAGGTACGCTGAGCTCTGGAATCCAATAACCCCTGGAACATTCGCGTTAACACTTTACAGGTCCAGAAAGACTCGAGAAGACAGGTGGAAGCCCCTGGGGCACTGGCTAAATACAGCCACAAGGAAAATCAGAGGGGAGCATGCAGAGAAGCATGGTGCTCAACTCTAGAAGATGATCGAGAATACATTTACAAGGCATTTCATAACAGTGGAAGCTGATTAAAAAGTACATCTAAGGATCATTCAGTGTTAAATATACACACGCCTTATAGAACTTAACTCTCATTCAGTGCGTGTGTGTTGGGGCTGCCATTTCGGTGCTCATTACACCATTTTTCCTGATGTTGTGAAGTGGCAACAATTATGCACAGCTTTGTGCAGTATACTACTTTATTATGTTTTCTTTCTTTTTCTTCTATTTTTAATATTATTGTTATTATTATTATTATGATTATTATCATCTTTGTGGTGAAGATAAACTACATATAAGAAAAATTATAAAAGATCATCATGAGTGGCAATTTGTAGCTCAGGGTGCCATAAAATTGAGATTCATTCATTCTCAAACATGGCCTCCTACTCTTTGCTGGGGTTGAGTGTAGGGCACTTCTTCACTATTTCTCATGTTCTACTCAGGGTTACGACACATTCTCATCCTTATTCAGACTTTTAGTGCAATTTCTAGGAGTAATTCTGAGAGGTTTGATAAATACATCAATTGGTCACTGTCTGTGTTGTACTTCACATTTGTTCCTTCTCCACAGCTCCTCTTCCTGCACAAGTAAAGTTGATAGGAAACTCTAAGATGGCCTGGCTGACATAGCTGTGTTCTGTCTGCTGTAGGCTCCTGCTTCACACCAACATCCAGTGAAAAAAGCAGGTATGAAAAATTGAGTAATAAATACCCGTTGGCTTAACAGCTAGCACATACAGCAGATGGTACAACAGAATCTCAGGCTACACTCACATCCACTAATACTGGAAGAATTTTAAAATGATCAATAATTATAACATAAGAGCAATTCTGTGATATGGGAGGAAAGAGAAGTACACAGTGGGAGAAAACGAAGTGGCCCATGGGGAGAGCACGTAGACTGAACCTGCATGTCTCGAGCTCTGAGGCAGTGCCGCTAATCTTTGTGTTACTTATATTTACACAATATCATAACATTATTAAAATAATCCAGTCCAGTGTCATGGGGGGGCTGAAATTTATACTGGCAGCACAGAGAGCAGGAACTGGAATATCTGACGAAAAGTTTGGGGACAAATGCAGACTCTATAAAGGTAGTGACAAACGATAAGACAAGAAATCCATGAGGATTATAGTATAATATAATACATGGATCAGCCACAACATTAAAACCACCTGCTTAATATTATGTAGACCTCCCTTGTGCCACCAAAACAACTCTGACCTATTGAGGCATTGTCTTCACAAGACCTCAGAAGGTGTCTTGTCATATCTGGCACCAAGACATTAGCAGCAGGTCCTTAAAGTCCTATAAGTTGCGAGGTGGACTTGTTTTTCTAGCACATCCCACAGATGCACAATTGGACTGAGTCCTGGGAATTTGGAGGCCAAATCAATACCTTGAACTCATTTTCATGTTCCTAAAACACTTCCTGAATAATTTTTTCAATGTCGTTGGACACATTATCCTATTGAAACAGGCCACTGGAAGCACAGAATACCATTGCCTTGAAAGGGAGTACATAGTCTGCGCCAGTCTTTAGGTAGGTGGTATTTGTCAAAGCTTCATCTACATGAATGCCTGGAACCAAGAATTCCCAGCAGAACATTGCCCAGAGTTTCTCATTGCCTCCACCGGCTTGCCTTCTTCCCATCCTGCTGCCATCTCTCTACCACATAACTCATGCACATGGCCTAAAAACATTGTGATTCGTCACATCAGGCCAACTTCTTCCATTGCTCCATGGTCCAGTTCTGATGCTTGCTCTTATTGCCATTTTAGGGGCTTTTGGTGGTCAACAGGGGTCAGTATGGGTACTCTGACTGGTCTGTGGCTACACAGCCCCATGTGCAGCAAGCTGTGAAGCACTGAGACCTTTCTCTCATGGCCAGCTTTAAGTTTTTAAGCAGTTTGTGCTACTCTAGCTCTTCTGTGGGATCATACGAGATGGGGAAGCTTACCAAGTGCATCAGTGAGCCTTGGTCGCCCATGATCCTATTGCCAGTTCACCAGTTGTCCTTCCTTGGACCACTTTTGGTAGGTACTAACCACTGCATACCAGGAACATTTCTCATGACCTGCTGTTCTGGGTATACTCTGGCACAGTCATTTAGCCACCACAATTTGGACCTTGTGAAAGTTGCTCAGATCCTTATGTTTGCCTATTTTAAGGCTTCCAACGCCTTTAAGCACTGACTGTTCACTTGCTGCCTAATATATCCCACCCTTGACAGGTGCCATTGTAGTGAGATAATCAATGCTTTTCACTTCGCCTGTCAGTGGTTTTAATGTTGATTAATGATGTTTTAATGCTGACTGGTGTATAATAATATAATATAATATAATATAATATAATATAATATAATATAATATAATATAATATCCATCCCTTATCCAACCCGTTACATCCTAACTACAGGGTCACGGGGTCTGATGGAGCCAATCCCAGCCAACACAGGGCACAAGGCAGGAAACAAACCCCGGGCAGGGCGCCAGCCCACCGCAGATAATATAATATAATATAATATAATATAATATAATATAATATAATATAATATAATATAATATCCAGCCATCCATTATCAAGCTCACTTAATGTAGTTCAGTACACTTGAACCAGCCCTGTAAGGGATACCAGTTAATTATAACCTGATACAAAACAAAATGCAGTGCAATAAGTACTTATGTAAGTACATGACTATCAGGTTAGAAAAAGGATGGATGGGTATACATATGTGTCTATAGACCGACTCCTGCAGGGTAGCACAGTGATTAGCACTGTTTTCTTTCCATCTTCAATGACCCGGAATACTTTACCAACCTCATCACTCCTTCTGCCCATTTCTTTCCTTCTCCTATCATGAGGTTCTGGTGTAGTGATTAAGCTTTGAACTTCAAACCCAGATGTCTAAGCACATTCCATGTCACATAGAATTGACTTTAAAATACTGATAATGATTTAAAAAGCCTTAAATAATCTCCCCCATCCTATATTTTGAAATGTTTGTCCCCTTACGCTCCAAGTCATAACCTTAGATCTTCAAATGAAGGTCTGTTTATAATTCCAAGAGCCAACCTGAAAAGAAGCAGTGAGTTGGCTTTTTTGCTGTTATACACCTAAAATCTGGAATTCTTTACCAATAAAAATTCACCAGGTTAATACTATAGAACAATTAATAAAAACTGCTAAAAGCCCATAATTTTAAAATGGCTTTTTCATAGGAACATTTTAGTTGTATCCCTGTTAGTCTAGCTGGGCACTGAATTATCATTTTCGTTTTCCTCTGGGTTCTGCAATTCCCTACTAATCTGCACTATTCTCTGCTGTCTTTTCTGGTTCTTCTGTAGTGGTGGTACCATGCTGCCCCTTGTGTTTATTGATTAAATTGGGGGTGTCATAGATGTCTACATCACTACCATCATCATCAATTTCTTCCATGTGAAGCATGAAAACCATAAGGACTGATTTAGACCGTCTGCGTTAGGTAGAATGCCCAGTGGGACCTTGGAATCCCTGCAGATTTTGTTTTGTTCTTCTCCAGCCTAACTGTAGTTTTTTTTTTTTGTTGGTTTTTTCTGTCCTCCTGGCCATTTGACCTTACCTTTTTCTTTGTTATATACTTTATTATATTATTGCCTAATCACATTTTGTGTTATATTCTTTTTATTTTATTTTGTAAAGCACATTGTGAGTTCAAATCCTGCTATTGACAATGTGTGTCCATGATGAAGTCACTTTACCTGCCTGTGATCCAATTTATATAATCAAAGAAATGCAAACCATTGTATCTCAAATGTTGGAAGTCACTTTGGATAAAATATCACAGTGAGATTGATTAGAGACTGGTATGAGTGTGATTGGGTCCTGCCATGTCCCTAGTGCTTTTGAAGTAGCCTCTCTGTGAGAACTGAGACCCTGAATTGGATTTAGTAAGTAAAAAAAAATTAAAGGGAAAAAATGCACATAAAATTTGCAGTACATATTTGTTAGTTAATATAAAGTACCTTCCGTTCAGGCCAAGTCTGAGTTAAAATCCAAACCAATTATAACAAGAACTGAAAAGATAAGTCACCAACTGAATAAGGAGGCTATTTCTCCATAAGCTGTGCAATTTCTTGATTTAAACAATAAATGAACAGATGGTGGGGTGGTGCAGTGGATAGCACTGCTGCCTCCTCAGTTAGGAGACCCAGGTTCACTTCCCGGGTCCTCCCTGCGTAGAGTTTGCATGTTGCCCCCGTGTCTGCGTGGGTTTCCTCAGGGTGCTCCGGTTCCCTCCCACAGTCCAAAGACATGCAGGTTAGGTGCATTGCCGATTCTAAATTGTCCCTAGTGTGTGCTTGGTGTGTGCGCCCTGCAGTGGGCTGGCACCCTGCCCGGGGTTTGTTTCCTGCCTTGCACCCTGTGTTGGCTGGGATTGGCTCCAGCAGATCCCCATGACCCTGTAGTTAGGATATAGCAGGTTGGATAATGGATGGATGGAATGAACAGATGAGATACTTCACAGAGAATTAAAGCATAAGGATAGTTAAAGTTGCCTAATGACATGTCATTTTATTTACTGTGTGTGTTAGACATGACAGAGTTTCAGAGCTGATTTTTGGATATCTTTGCTATGTCACCATATTAAGTACTAGTAAAAACTTCATAATAAATCTTTATTTTTTTAATCATTATGTTTATTTCTTTCTTTGCTTGTAATGAGTAACTTATGCACATATTTGGGAACAGATTAAGAATTATTTGGGTGATAATCAATTCTTGACATCAGTATTTTTTATCTTTGAGATAAGAGACCACAAACCATCCTTCAAACTGCACAGGTCAAAATTACTAGGGAAGAGTGAAGCACCAACAAAGAAAAGCGACAAAATCTCTCATCGGTGCCACCATCAAATTTGGTTATTCACCCAAGTTTCCTTCCTATGTTACGTTTGACACAGCTAGTGGGGTTCCGAGATTTTAGAAATGTGGTTTGTGATTAAGTAATGGAGTTTTTCTTTTGCCCAAAATGATGTGTAGGATTTTGTGAATTTCCTTGCAGTTTCCTTAGCTAGGAAATTGGCCCCTATATATATCCAAGAGGCAGCCAGTCTAGATCATCACTGACCTTCAGGCAAGACGTGCTGCTCACCTCGAGAAAGAAGACTCCAGTAACCATGTTCAAGCTATTTGTGTGCTCCTTTCTTATGATGCTGCTGCGTGAATTTGTCACTGGAGCATCCATTAACAACTTAGACAAAGAAATCATAGAAAAAATTCAAATTGTGATCGAATCCGAGGTAAGACTTCCTTTTTGTACTTTTTGATTACATTTTATGCTGTGTGTGTTTGTACACTTTAAAGGTATATTACTATGTACTTGTCATATCCGCCTGCTGTGTCCACGCCACTGAGAGTGCTCATTATAACTGACGTCTGTCCTTTCTTTGTAGAAATGTACCGAAAGAACTGTTCCTCAAGCTTTCTCAAACTGTGAGGTAAATTTATCTTCCTTAATAATTTCAGCAATCTTGTTAGTCAGCTGATCTAATATACTTAATGAATAACAAAGGAGGGACTGCTGCTGTCTCACAACTCCAACTTGGGGGATTAACATCTCAACCCAGGCAACTAAAATGCCTACCTTGGTTTGCATGGGCTTTCTCTATGCACTCTGGTTTTTCCTCACATGTCAAAAATCAGGCAGACTGGAGACTCTAAATTCACACGGAATGTGCCCTTGGATACACTAGAATTTTGTTTTGAAACTTCCAGAACAGGCTCCAGCACATACTGGAATAACCACATTTGGATGTTTCTACCTGTGGCTGAGTGGGTTTTCCTCCAGTTAGTCCAAGGTTTCCACCCATATCCGCAAAAACATGCAGGTTATTGTTAATTATTGTTAAAACTCCAAATTGAACCTGTTGTGTGTTTGTGTGAGTTGGCCGTGTCTAGGTCTGCTTCCTACCTCATGCTCAGTGCTGCCAGGACAGGCTCCAGGCCAATACATTTCTGAATTGGGTTAAACAAGTTTAGGAATGTTCTGTCAAAATGCCCCACCAAACCGAGCCAAGGCCCATGAACGGGGTGAGGGAAGACCTAAATGTTTTACCACCAGCTTGTTTTGAGCTGCTTTATTACTTGTGTAAGATGTTGCAGTCTGTACTGTTCATTGTCACATAGGAACATGGTGAACTTAATGGTGGGGAGTTGTCCATGGTAAATTCTCAAAGAGAATGGGAGAATCTTGATGCCACGTACATAACACAAGTGATGAGACACGTTTTAAAAAGTGCCCAAGAGATCTCTACTATCTTTGGTGGTTGTTGATTTGGAAGATTTAAGGTTAACTGAAGAAAACTGGCCTGGCTTTATGACATTTAGTGATGTCATCTTTAAAAGCAGGGACATTTCTTTTAGATATTACATGAATCAGCAGAAACAAAAACTGTTTCCTAGTAAATCAAGTCATTCAGCCGGTGAAGCAAGTGGGCATAGGGTTAGCAAAAAACCAAAGGCAGCCAATGTGCTGGTGCTACACTGTCTAATATCGGAGTAGAGACTTTGTCTGATTTTGTGAATATGCCGATGTTTGCACACCTTCAGTGTATGACCCCAGCCCTCCGTGTATTAAAACTATGCAACTAAATCTGTGAAGGCCTAATATAAAAAACAAATCTTAAATCTAATGCTCTGTTCTCTTGCAGATGTATAAAAGCGTTTGTCAAGTACAGAAGGCTCTGGAATCCTTGCACGACTGTGGACATGAAATGAACACACTGCTTAGGCTCTTGAGTAACAACCAGGTGTGTATCTCTAAACAAGGGCAGCACATGAAAAATACATTGTGGATATATGGATTAAAAAACATGAAGAAGGAATTATGGTTTTAATCTACATATCTGTATGAATAAGAAGGAATAGAGATGAGCTCAGCTGCTTCACAGCTCCTCGGTTCAAATCCCAATTTGGCCATCATCTAGGTGCAGTTTGCATGTTCTCTTTATGCTGGTGTGGGTGTCTCTCCAGATAACCTGCTTTTCCTATCCACATCCTAAAAAGATGCATGGCAAAGCTATTGGTAGCCCAGTTCAGTGTGTGCCCAGGAGTCAGGGTTGGTTTCCAGCATGCTCCTTATGCTTAATGGTCTCTGACTAATGGCTGATTAATGAATACTTAGAGGACTCCTCCAATACAGTCTATACCATCAGCGTCAAGCATAAGACAGGAACCACCTTGGCGTGAGGCATTCAGTTTAGACTCACCAAATACACAGAATGGAGTAATCGGAGTGTCATCAAATGTTTCAGGTAGCGTCTTACCTGCAATACATCGCCACCTTCGGGAGTGAAAGATTACCTGGAGTAAAATGAATCCAGGCCCAGGGGAAAACATGCAAACGCCACACAGACAACAACTGGGCACGAGGCAAAAACCAAGCACACGTGACAGAAGCAATATACACTACAGTTCTTGGGGGTGGCAAGATGGTATAATGGGTAGCACTGTGGCCTCTCAGTTTTAGAACCTGAATCCTGGCTCTCTGTGTGGGTTTTGTACATTCTCTGTGCCTTCATGGGTTTTCCTACTATAATGAGTAGACTGCCATGTTAGCTTAATTGGTGATTCTGTGCAGACCATGGAAGAGTATTCTGCTATGGTGTGGCATCCCATCCAGGGCTGGTCCTGAATGCTGCACACTTAAGGGCCCAGATTTCTGAATTCTGATCTTCAGGTTTGTTAACACAGCAGTCAGATGTTTGGAAGACTCCCTTAGAGGTGAGGATTACAAGCTCAGTTGAATTTCAAGCAAATGCACAAGATGAGCCTCAGCCTAAACAGAACTAGCAGAAATCATTCAGTTTTTGTCTTTGACAGTGAGGGAATCTAAATGTGGCCATTTACAGTCGATGTTCAGTAAAGTGCAACTGGCCACGCTATTCAGGATTGTCCAGTAAAGAGTTTCATGTGCCTTTCAAAAGCTTCTTTTATTATATTTATTTTTGTCAACACACTGCACCCCAGTGCACTCAACAACATGCAGAATTTCTACACGAGCCTTCAATTCTCCTTGCATTATATTGGATTATTTTCTCTGGTTGATTATTTTAAACAACAACAGAGTCGTCTTGTTTTACTGTTGTGTTTATTAGGCTAAAATGTGATTTTTTTTTTTTATTTCTTTCTAGAGCTGCACCATCAAGTCTGACAGTAAAGTTGGGTTACATGAATTTCTGGCCCTGGCCCGCCGCTGCATCCAGAAGTCAGTTTTTGGATAATTTAAAGCTCAGCTATTATTTAATTACAGTGTATCAAAGCTACATTTTTCTATAGTATTTATTTGTGATGTTATATTTTTAAAAAATTATACTATTGTAATTTATAAACAACTGCAAAACTTGAATTTTAGAAATGTGTTTTTTCTGAAACATTAAAATAAAAATGTTTACACTGAATACATTTACTTGTCATGTTGGTATTCATTGCAAGGCCCAGCGTCTCAGAGAGTGTCCAGCGGGGAGCATCAGCTCCACAAATGGGTCAAGTCAGTGGTGCTACTGACAGTAGCACCTGAAAGCCACAACAAAAACAAGACAATAATCTGTTTATACTGGGTGGGAGATCAGCCCGACTTCAGGCAGACACCAGGACACACAGACGTCCAAACTCACGCTTTTATTTTCTTTCTTCAATACACAGTCCTTTGCACAGCACACACAGCGCACAACCCACCAACACAGCCTTTTCTTCTCCTTTTCTTTCCTTCTTCTCGGCCACCCTCACTCCTATTCTCGCAAACTCCGTCCTCTGCCTCCCGACTCTAGCTGCCCGAATGGCATGAGGCCGGCCCCTTTTATACTTCACCCGAATGTGCTCCAGGTGCTCCATAATGACCCGGGTGCCTGCTTCCTGTTCCGGCAGCACTTCCTGGTGTGGCGGAAGTGCTGCAGTCCATGTCTCTGGAACTATCCAGGTGCCCCTTGGTGGTGGCCATGGACCCCCACAGGGTTGAGCGTCCAAGCTCTGTGGCCCCAAAGCAAACCATGGTGGCTGTCCTTTTGTGTCCCCTGGTATTGTCCTTCGCTCGGTCTTTCCATCCTCCAGGCACCCCAGCTGGGAAGTAGCCCCAGCCGTCCACCAAAACTTATTGTACTCAGTAATCATTATTATATACACTGTGTATGTTGTGGCACAGTAGTGTAGCGGTCAATTAATGGGTCAAGCATTCTGGGCTTGAATTCTACACCCACCAGACATTGTCTATCTAAATATTCTCCCTGTGTCTGCATGGGTTTTCCTTTAACTAATCTGGCAACTGTCTCAAATGTTAGGGTAATTGTGGACTCCAGATTGGTTCAGGGTATGCATGAGTAGGCCCAGAGATGGACTGACACCCTGTCTTCTTGGGGAAGTGCCTATCAAAAGTATTCACCCTTTGGAACTTTTTACATCGTATTGTTATACAACATTGAATCACAGTGCATCACATTTCTAATCAACAGAAAAACATTCTTTAAAGTCACAGTGAAAACAGAACAGAAAATTGGTCTAAATTAATTACAAATATAAAGCACAAATTAATTGATTACAGGAGCATTCACCCACTTTATTATGACACCCTTAAATAATCACTGGTCAGGCCAACTGGCTTTAAAAAGCGTCTAATTAATTCAATGGAGATGACCTGTCTGGGGTTTCTGTTGATTGGGGTCTCTAAATACAGTGCATCCGGAAAGTATTGACGGAGCATCACTTTTTCCACATTTTGTTATGTTACAGCCTTATTCCAAAATGGATTAAATTCATTTTTTTCCTCAGAATTTCACACACAATACCCCATAATGACAATGAGAAAAAAGTTTACTTGAGTTTAGCTCTCCCACCATTTAAGTGGCACGTTACCTATGACATAGGATGAAATTTCACTGGTGGGATCCACATTAAACACCTCCCAATAAACTTTAGTAACCAATGGGTCCAATGAAAACAATTATTATTTATATTTGTTACACAATTTCAAAGTAATGATTTGTAAACACTCACTCCTTTTTATTAATTATTTGAATGCAACAACCATGTAAGCACTTCACACAATCATGGATAGAAAACAACAAAAAAAAAAACATAAAACACATTTATTTAAACACACCGCTTATGGGATATTATCACAGTTCAACTTGACTAGATTTGTCTGAGTTACAGCACAAGTAAGGTTCACACATTGAAATCAACAATAAATATATAGGTACATATATATATATATATATATATATATATATATATATATATATATAAATCGTTGGCGCGCTTAGTTGGAGCTCATATGAAGCACATAACTTCACGTGTACTCACGGTGTCCTTCCAGAACTTTTCCCCACACTTCTCATTTCCCCCCTTGGTTAAACACAGGAATCTCACAGCTCCGTCTGAGATGACGCCAGCAGCTTCGTCTTGATGCGGGATTTATTTGCACTCCCTGATTAGTTGTTGCCTCCTGTGATATTTCTGACACTGCTTATTTGCATTTTCTCCTTCTGGGATTAATCATGTCAGACGTATTGCGTGCCAGCTGTGCCTCTGTGGAATCCGGCTGTGGCGGTCCTCCGAAAAGTCCTCACCACCAAGCTCTGTATCGCTTAAAAGGGAGAGCGCGCGACAGCGCAGCCGCGATTTTCCTCTTCAACAGGTGAGGCGTGAACCGGCTTGGCGCGCGAGTCCTCCCGCGGCGCCGAAATCCGCGCGCGCACTTAGCATCAAGTAAACACTTCTGAGTTTACTATTATACCCAAGTAGGTGGGTGCTACATGAGGTTTTTGCAAAATTATTAAAAATAAAAAAATTGAGAAATCACATGTACATAAGTATTCACAGCCTTTGCCATGAAGCTCAAAATTGAGCTCAGGTGCATCCTGTTGCCCCTGATCATCCTTGAGATGTTTCTGCAGCTTAATTGGAGTCCACTTGTGGTAAATTCAGTTGATTGGACAGGATTTGGAATGGCACACACCTGTCTATATAAGGTCCCACAGTTGACAGTTCATGTCAGAGCATAAACCAAGCATGAAGTCAAAGGAATTGTCTGTAGACCTCCGAGATAGGATTGTCTCGAGGCACAAATCTGGGGAAGGTTACATAAAAATGTCTGCTGCTTTGAAGGTCCCAATGAGCACAGTGGCCTCCATCATCCGTAAGTGGTAGCAGTTCCAAACCACCAGGACTCTTCCTAGAGCTGGCCAGCCATCTAAACTGAGCGACCGGGAGAGAAGGGCCTCAGACAGGGAGGTTACCAAGAACCCGATGGTCACTCTGTCAGAGCTCCAGAGGTTCTCTGTGGAGAGAGGAGAACCTTCCAGAAGGACAACCATCTCTGCAGCAATCCACCAATCAGGCCTGTATGGTAGAGTGGCCAGATGGAAGCCACTCCTTAGTAAAAGGCACATGGCAGCCCGTCTGGAGTTTGCCAAAAGGCACCTGAAGGACTCTCAGACCATGAGAAGCAAAATTCTTTGGTCTGATGAGACAAAGATTGAACTCTTTGGTGTGAATGCCAGGCATTACGTTTGGAGGAAACCAGGCACCGCTCATCACCAGGCCAATACCATCCCTACAGTGAAGCATGGTGGTGGCAGCATCATGCTGTGGGGATGTTTTTCAGCGGCAGGAACTGGGAGACTAGTCAGGATAAAGGGAAAGATGACTGCAGCAATGTACAGAGACATCCTGGATGAAAACCTGCTATAGAGCGCTCTTGACCTCAAACTGGGGCAACGGTTCATCTTTCAGCAGGACAACGACCCTAAGCACACAGCCAAGATATCAAAGGAGAGGCTTCAGGACAACTCTGTGAATGTCCTTGAGTGGCCCAGCCAGAACCCAGACTTGAATCCAATCGAACATCTCTGGAGAGATCTTAAAATGGCTGTGCACCGACGCTTCTCATCCAACCTGATGGAGCTTGAGAGGTGCTGCAAAGAGGAATGGGCGAAACTGGCCAAGGATAAGGTGTGCCAAGCTTGTGGCATCATATTCAAAAAGACTCGAGGCTGTAATTGCTGCCAAAGTGCATCGACAAAGTATTGAACAAAGTCTGTGAATACTTATGTACATGTGATTTCTCAGTTTTTTTTATTTTTAATAAATTTGCAAAAACCTCAAGTAAACTTTTTCACATTGTCATTATGGGATATTGTGTGTAGAATTCGGAGGAAAAAAATGAATTTAATCCATTTTGGAATAAGGCTGTAACATAACAAAATGTGGAAAACGTGATGTGCTGTGAATACTTTCCGGATGCACTGTACATGCGGTGAGACAGTATGGTGGGCTAACTTACACAATGAAGACAAAAAGAAATTCCAGGGAACTCTGTGAAAAGGTGATTGAAAAGGACAAGTAAGAGGAAGGAGACAAGAAAACATGAAATATTAAATTAAAACATTAAGAAATACAAAGAGTCTGGCAGTGCTGTAAATCTGATACAGCAGGCTGTCCAAAAAAGATGAATAAATAAACTGTGTGATCCTGCAAGAAGAAGACAAGTGAGGAAGGTCACCAAGAGACTCTGAAGGAGTCACAAGCCACAGTGACTGAGAGTGCAGAGACTGTACTCATGACCACTGTTGCCTGAGTGCTTTATGGGAGAGTAGGAGAGAGGAAAAATGCACACGGCATCATGGCTACAGTTTGACTGAAGGCACATGGGAGTTTTTTCGGTGCTCAGAATAAATGTCTGAACACTGCACATTATCAAAAACACATCATCTCCACCGGGAAGTGTGGTGGTTTGAGCCTCATACTTTGGGGATGCTTCTCTGTGGCAGACCCTGGGAGGCTTGTGAGGGTAAAATGAATGTAGCAAAATAACAGAGAACTCCTGGAAGAGAACCCAATGTCATCTACTAGAAACCTGCACCTTTGGGATAAGACTTGTTTTCCAGCAAAACAATGGCAAGCATGAAGCCAGAGCTACACAGAAATGGTTTTGAAACAGTAATAGCAATATCCTGGAGAAGCCGAGTCAGAGTGATCTCAACCTAAAAGAATTTGTGGCTGGACTTGAAAAAGGCTGTTCAGTCCCGATTACCACACAGTCTGACAGAGCTTGAGCCGTTTTGCAAAGAAGACTTAGGGAACAATGGCAGAGCACATTAAGAGGGACCAGTGCACACAGACTCCGTGCTGTCATAGATGCATCTACTAAATACTGACCTGAAAGGGTAAATACTTACATGATCAATTATTTAGTGTTTCATAGCTGTAATAAATTTTCAGAGATCTGTTTTCAATTTGACATTAGACTATTTTTTTCTGTTGACCAGTTTCAAAAAAGGCTAAATAATCCACTGTGATTACCGTGTTGTGTATGTACAGAATGTAAAAACTGCCTTTAATTACTTTTAATATGCACTGTAAATCATTACTTTAGAAGACGTTATTTCAGTGCCTCGTCTTATTTTACTCAGAGCATGAGTCTGGAGTAATCGGTAAACACAATCATAAAGCTGCTAAGTCAGAAACTAAGATCAGAAAACTCATTATGAAAGTATGGGTATGAAAGTTCCAGCTGTTTATTTTAAAATTGATAAGATTGTTGGGGGCTCACGCAGAAAGTAGTTAGGGGAAGATGTCAGCCAAACCTATTTATTCACTTTCCAAATATGTCTACTCCAGCTCCAGGTTGTGGGTAGTCAAAGTGTAATGCTGGATGTGGTGCACATACACAGGAGGATGCCAGAGAAGCTGATATGGGACAGGACTCTTGGCCAGTGAATGAGAGGGAGGGACAGATCATCAATTCAGAAGCACAGAATTATGGGAATGCCTTTCCTGTTTATGTTGTACTCTGAATTTCCCAGAAGTAATTATTAATACAATTTCAGCATAAATGCACATGTTTTGCACATTTTGAACATACAACTGGATAATGAACATGTGTATTTTATGACATGAGTAATGTGAGACTATTTTTGTTTTTTCCATTGACGTTTTTCACACCGTTTGTCATTGTACAGTGCTGGTCATCATTAGGTTCCATTATGCCAAAAACTTTTTTTTTCTTTGCATGAATAAATGAGATTATTTTTTTTCTTAGTCATCACTACAAACTAAATTGGGTGCGCATCATATAGAAAATCACCTTAAGATGGAATATTCCTTTAAGATTACTTATAAAAAGACAGCTGGATCACCTTCCAGGCTCATCTGAGGTATGCATTACCACCCAGGAATGAGGGGGGCACTATCACTAATGGCCTTGTTCCCTTACAGCATAGGAAAGCTGCCAACTGAGGACAATGGAGCCTGAGAAGCCCTGCCCTTTCCGGTCCAGATGGTATAAAGGTGGTGTCACATTTTGGACAAGAGCATCCAATGACTGAAGCTCCCCAAAACCTGACACATTCACTTTTGACATCACTAGAGGGCAAACTCGCGCCGATTGCCTGTTACTTTAGTTTTCCTTTTTGAATTAAACGGGTTGGCACTCCAACTACATTTGGGAATTGTTCTGAACTTTGATACTAGTGCCACAATAGATAGATAGAAAGATAAATAGAGAGATCTTTATTTATCCTGAAAGGGAAATCTAACTTTATACTGAAGCTCAAGAAATATTATAACTAACAACATCAGCCCCCATTCAAATACACACAAAGAGTTACAAAAAAAGAAAAAAACTTCCTCAATTAGGGAGCAGTCATAGTGAGGAGCTCCAGTAGAGTTTCTTCACACACTTCTGCTGAGTAATTTTTTGGTTGAAAGATATTCCAGGATTTTAGTTAATTGTAAAAAAAACGTCTTTATCAAAGGTAGATGTACAATTGGAGGAATAAAAACTCATATTTTAATTATCCCAGTGGATTGATGGCGGCGGTGTTGTTTATTCCATGGCCACAACTGCCCAAAATCACATAAGGAATGCTTCAGGAATGCCTTACTATCTACACATTCAACTTCACCAAGGACAGTCCCAAGCCTAGCTGAAAAAGGAGGGAAAACCATGGAAAATAGGCTGGAAACCACATGGATACGAACAAAATGAATTTATCAACTAATACTACCGTATCCCGCATCAGGGACTTGGGGTGTCGGAGAGAAGTGGACTACCAGTCAAAGCAGAAACAAACTTATACAATTGAATTTGGAACTTTGTATTTCTGGGTTTCAACGCCCGCATCTGTGAGGACAGATCCAGATGGGAAGAAGTGGTGGGTAACTTCAGCTTTAGTGAAGGAATGACAACGGACAGCATCTTTTGTCCTTTGCCTTGTCTAACAAGCTGATTGTTGGTAACAGCTTCTTTTGTCATCCCCAGAAGCACCAGCTTATGTGGTGGAACCCATCTGGTAAAGGCGCAGCCGTTCTGGACTATATCCTGATCAACTTCTGCTTCCAATCATCGCTCCAAGATGTTCTAGCAATGCGGGGACCAGACTGTGGCTCTGACCACTGTCTCCTCTGCGACAGGCTCTGGCTATGACTAAAAAGGGTGAAACCAAAAATCCGCCCCTCTGTCAAGTGAGACTGGGCACGACTGAGTATCCTAGCCACCAGCCAGTCATTCCAGATCGCTCTATTCAACAAATTTGCATCGCTCAATCCATCTGATGACACTGAAGTATAAGTAAAGTGGATATCATCAATCATTCTGGAATGCACTGTCCCCATATGCCCACTGATATTGTACCGCTCTCAGCCTTGGATCTCGACCTGGTGCTAGAATGGAAGAGAGTCAAATGTCAGCTTCGAAAGGTACCAAAAATTTAACCAACAAATTAGACAGATTATGAAAGAAAGAATATTGGAACAAAATCACAGCTGACCTCAAGGAAGCAGTGCCTCGGAATGAATATTACCTCCTGGATCAAACCATCAGACTGCTGAGTGGCCGAAGAAAGACAGCCAACGATAACATCAGGAAAGTGGACAGAACCTTCTTAAAGTCAACTAACGAATGCCCGCAGAGATGGAAGGAATTATTCCAAGAGCTGCATCCACCATCATGACCACTGTCAGAGACGCTGTCTATCATTCCACCCAGTCTACCATTTCCCAGTGATAGATTGATGGCCAGTGAAGTGGCCCTTGCCATAAAGTAATTCAAACATGGTAAAGTGCATGGAGTAGAACAAATCACTGCAGAAATGATTGAGGCTGGCGGCGATGTCCTGTATGATCAAATTCACCTATTGCTTAGGACGATTGGAAACACAGAGCACATCCCAGCTACATGGAAGAAGACTATCATTATCTTAATCTTGAAGAAAAGTGAAAACCGCGAGTATAAAACTACTGCAGCATTAGCCTCCTTTCCATCATTGGCAATGTCTGTATGAAGGTTATCTAATCAAGGATCCAGAAATATAAAGAAAGGATAAGCTGAGAAGAACAAGCTGGCTTTAGACTAAATCGTGGAAGTTGCGACCACATTTTTTCAATTCGTCAACTTATGGAAGAAAGAACCAGATGTGTTAAGCAAATGATTATTGTCTTTATCGACTTCAAGTCCTCCTTCGGTTGCGTCCACTGACCCTCCCTCTGGCGAACGTTGGAGGCCGAGAAGATCATCCACCACCTACAAACCTCCAATGATGGCTCAGCGAGCTGTATTCAAATCCAAAATGAACTGTCTGAAGAATTCCCTGTGCAAACAGGTGTCCAGGAAGGAGATATTATTTCTCCCCTACTATTCAACACAACGATCAGCGGGGTCAAGGGGGTCTGCTGGAGCCAATCCCAGCCAACACAGAGCCCAAGGCAGGAAACAAACCTAACCTGCATGTCTTTGGACTGTGGGAGAAAACCGGAGTACCCGGAGGAAACCCACACAGACATGTGGAGAACATGCAAACTCCACGTAGGGATGACCCGGGAAGCGAACCCAGGTCTCCTAACTGTGAGGCAGCAGTGCTACCAACTGCGCCACCGTGCCGCCCCCAAATATTTCCATTTGATCTAAATATATGCCTCTTCTGAACGCTGATTCTACCAATCCTCCTAAATGGATCTGAAACTTGGACTATGCTTAAATCTGAGCTGAAAATGCTCAAAGTCTTCCAAATGCGCTGTCTACACCAGATTCTGGGCATTTCCTTCATTGATCGGCTTTCAAATGAGACCATACTAGCACAATGAGACAACCAACTGATGGAAGAAGTGGTAATCCAGTGGAGGTGGCTACACTGGTTTGGGACATGTCTGCAGAATGGACAACAACCAAATGCCATTTAAACTCTTACGGTGGGAATGACCTTGCACTTGGAAGGTGTAAAGGGCAGTACCAAATAAAATATGGATTAAACAAATTGAAGACAACCTAAAGAACCATTGTATTAACCTTCTGGATGCCAAAGTCATCGCATTGGACCGTCCAGCATGGATAAAAGTTATCAAGGAAGTTCAATCCCATGTGGCACCCACAGCAGTATACAGAGTAGGAAGGAAACCCTGATCCATCGCCAGCTAGGGGCAAGAGAGACCTACACATTCACACCATCCGCTCCACCTCACACTATTTATTTGGGGTTATGATCCTCAAGAAGACTTCCCAGTGGCAACTCAGCTGAGAAAAGGGCCCAGAGTGTTTCCAGGTCACTGCTCTCTATCTGCACCTTATCTTCCACACTCTGCACTGTCTTTTCTCTTGGCCAGGTGCTAATCCCAATCTTTCTGCTACATGTTATTTCTTTTCTGTAGCTTCTACCTTCTTTATAATTTGCATTTTAGTTTCTAAGGATATTTTTGTATGCATATTTGTTTATTCATTACTTTATAAAAATATTAAAATAAATTCAGTACATGCAAGGAGGTTACATAATGACTACCATAGAGGATTGGTACATGAATTTGCATGTGCACCATACTGTGTTGTATGCTAGTTTTGCCATATAGGAGCTTTGTTCTCAAAGGGATTAATAACCTGAGGTATAACTGTAGTCATGTACGTCCATTCTATAACCGATTTTGTGCCAGTGTGTCTTTCACTCTTGTGGTGTACCCACTATCATCTGAAAGAACGATTATCCAAGTTACCTGTAATGTACTAAACTTAACTGCAATGTTAGCAATCAGGTTTACTTACCAAAACGTTGACCATCACGCAGGTCATTACCCTGCAGTCTGTTTCCCACATTACCATCCATCCATCGATTATTCAACCCGCTATATCCTAACTACAGGGTCACGGGGGTCTGCTGGAGCCAATCCCAGCCAACAAGCTTCACTTTGCTGCAAGGCAGGAAACAAACCCCGGGCAGGGCGCCAGCCTACCGCAGGGCACACACACACACAGCAAGCACACATTAGGGACAATTTAGAGTTGCCAATGCACCTAACTTGCATGTCTTTGGACTGTGGGAGGAAACCGGAGTACCCAGAGGAAACCCACGCAGACACGGGGAGAACATGCAAACTCCACACAGGGAGGGCCAAGGAAGTGACCCCAAGTCTCTTAACTGCGAGGCAGCAGTGCTACCACTGCGCCACTGTCCCGCCTTTTCCCACATTATAGTTTGATAAAACAAAAGAATTGTGGGCTGAGCTGGGCCACCTCACAACCACAGTTAGTCAGACATATTTGAGCATCACATATTGATTGCATATTATTTGAATGAAACTGCTTTCTGTTTACAAAAGCAAATTCATTTTGGGATGGTGCCTTTATCACAGGGGCATAGCCAGGAACTGATTTTAGGGTGGGAGTGTGTAAAAATGGGTGTTTTAGTTTTTAGTAGGATATAAAAGGGCATTTTTCTTAACATACTGTGGTACATTCACTTAACTGAATTATTAGGACCATATAAGCTAAGCAAAAATTATCAAGGTAATCAAATGCTGTGCCATGGCGGACACACAACAAAATCAGCCCCTTCCTGTCCTGTAAAGTTGCATGCCAGACGCAGGCGTCAGGGATTTAAGATTGAACTGGTTGAAGATTTCATCATTAACTAGAGTTTCAGCAAGATCATGTTCAGATGATAAGAGAGTCAAGTAGCTGAGACAAACTGATAATACTGATGATCTCAAACATGTCTTGATTTGATTTATTGATGAGAAAAACTCAGCAACACTGCAAGTTGTACTTGGAAGTGTTACCATTAATGCATTAATATCTTTAGTTGTCAAGCACCTCCAAAAGAGCTGCTGTCTTGTTTCCACTTTTCTGTTAATTTGTTGGACAAACACTGTGTATTCTGCACCCTGGATATTTTTTCCATATAGCTAAGTGAAGCTTTTTAAAAACCTTGATATTTCTGATTATTTTGCCATGTCAGAAATAATCATACAGAATAAGAAGCTATCTATTGGTGTTTGTTGAAAATACTCAATTAAGCAATTTAAGGCTCTGTCAACTGTTTAATGACTACTACCACTCAGATTACATGTACACCATAACACTGCCCCATTTATTTATTTATTGAAAATTTAGTAAGCCAATGTGATTTGACATAACTCTTTGAAACCGAAGGAAAGATAAATACAATGAACTGATTGGCTGGGCCTATGGCCAATCAGGGCGCACACTTCCCTGTACTACTGCTTTATCAGCATAAGTGTGCAGTCACCTGCACTGATTATATAAGAACATCAGCAATTGCTGCAAATTACGTTTTAATCTTGGCCAGCTCACCCTGAAGGTAAGAATATTGCATGTATCTGGGTAGTATTTTAATATTTCCATCCCATACAGATGGCATGGCACAGCTCGGGGATGACTGTGAGATTCCAGTCCATGCTGAAATGTGCCCATCACTAAATACCCTACAGTTATTAAAAGCTGTAATGGAACAAGGATTGTGTTATTTCTGTGTGATGGTGCCTGTAATGTAGGCTCTTTAATTCAGCACACAACTCCAAGAGGACATCTCTAAGAAGTCAAAATTGGCTTAAAGGCCAGTCATCATCATGACCCAAAAAATCATCACAATTCCTGAAAGCTCACCTCTTGTGTATCCTGCCATTGGTGACATCTTTCAAAAACAGCCAGTGCTGCATTGCCAGTTATGTTATACAACATACGGCGCTTCCCTTTTATTGACAAAACCGTCAGGCTGCATACTAAAGCAACTAACGTTAAAAGTATGCATTAAGTGTTACTACCAACACTGAAGACTGCTGTACTGAGAGGACATGTCACGTAAATGTGATACAAGAATATCGGAATATGACTAACATGCCATTTAAACAAGATTTTACGTCAGTTGAGTTTGTTCAATGAGTACATATAAGTGCTGTGTTCGTTTAACCGTTTTCTCGTATATTTAAAAAATATTTGAAGAAAAAAGAACATTTGACCTTTTTTGGTGGTGGGGCGGATTTCTTTTCGTTAGGTTTTGGGTTGCACCGATTAAAAGAAAGAACCACACATTTCAAAGGAAGAAGAGAAAATGAGGTATCAGCAAAGATCGGGATTTAACCTAACAAACGCTGCTATACTTTTAATTAAAAGGAACCACAGATCATCACTTGTTCACCCAGTTATGTACGGGAGTAAGGTGTGTTGGCTGTTGGACTATTATTTGGACTCACCAGTGAGATTGTTTTAGTTCACATTTCAGTACTAGTAGGGTGTTGTACCGTGTTAGTCATTAAGGATGCAATGAAAAGTTAAACAAAATGTCACCTATTATTGGCTAACTGAACAGATTACAATATGCAAGCTTTCGAGGCAACTCAGGCCTCTTCTTCAGGAGGGTTGTAATAATCAGAAGAGGCCATGAGTTGCCTTTTCATTGTTCACATTTCAGAAAGCCCCATACAAACTGTGTTTCCACTGTCACTTCATCATTTGGGATTTTGCCAGCTCTCATCCGTTTCCCAATCTTTACAGGTACAGTGATTTCATGGTGAACTTGGTGTGTATGTGGATGTCTGTTATTGGCTTTGTAAATATTTAGATTTTCATGGTTAAGACAAGGGAGGGCTGGTTCAATTTTGTGTTTTCTTTTCTAGTGGCATAAATGTTTGTGTTTACATCGGGATCAGGGAATTTGGGGTGTGTGTAACATTTCATCTTTTTCTGATATATTCATTTTAAGTTTACATAATCTGTTATCTCTGACATTTTTTACTTTCTCATATACGAAACATAGAGAAAGTATTGTAATCGTCCAAAGATTCGATGTTGAGATTTTGATGAATCTCGACGTTTTAGACCTCCCTAACTTTCTCGTATATGAGGTATAGGGAAAATATTGGAATCCTCCAAAAATTCTATTTTGAGATTTTGATTAATCTCAACATTTTAGACCTTCCCTAGTCCGAAAATACCATTTTTGGAATTATGACTGTGTGTGCGTGTGTGTTTAAACACGATAACTTGAGCACGCTTTCACTTACGTCATCCCAACTTTGCATACAAGTATTAGGTACAAAAATGCAGATTTCTATCAACTTTTGGTCTAATTTTGTTAACTGGAAGTGGTACTTTACCTTTAAGTCATGCAGCTGCAGAGTCCTATTTATTCAAATTTACTATTGTAATAATTGTTCAATATATTATTAATTTGATTTGTTGTTAATGGTCCTTTAATGTACATAATATAAAAATATAATCATCGTCTTGCAGTTTACTCCTCAAATATCTATCCCCATATCTGAGTATATGAGAAAGTCTAGGGGAGACCACTCCCAATTTTTTTATGTTTTTGTCTGTTGATTGGAGGGCTGGTGAGAAATCGATGAGTAAGTACGGGTTGACGTCACCCAAAGTCCGTGTAACCTGCTCCATCCAAGCATGAGAGCACTTGTTAGAATTCCCTGTCCTGGAGCTGTTGAAATGTCAACACCAAAAACATCTGCATAGGACTTATGTAATTTGCCATAAGGTTAAGAAAATGTTCATGTCAAGTTCGACCCCTAGACTTTCATTAATTCCACCAGTAAGTGTGCGCCCTGGCTTTGACTTATACTCCTAACACTGCTAATGTCTCCTACAAAGCAGGAAGCAACCCTTGGTGAGGCACCAGGCCATTGCAGGGAATGCTCTCTTATAGTGGGATGTGGGATGAAAATGTGACTGTCCAATGAAACCCTCACATAGACAGAGGGAGAGTGTAAAATGTCCACACAGACACAGTGATCCACCCAGGATTTAAATAGTGCCGGTGAGGCAGGAGTGCAAACGACTGGGTCATACTACTGTAGATGTAAGAGTAAATTTGTCTCCAACTCCAAACACACATCTCAGTGCTTGGTTCTGCTGTATTCAGTTGTGCTCTTTGCAATTTGTCCCTGTAATCTCATGGGCGGCCCCCTTCATCCAATGCTGTTAGGATGACTGGATATTCAGATTTGATCTATACTCACACGCACACACTGCAAGCATCTCTGAGTTTGAACCATCTTCCTACCAGATGTTGCTTCCTACTTTGCACGGCCCATGTTGGTACTGAAATAGGCTTTGGCTCAGCCTAGTATGGAGGAAACAACTTGAGAAGATGGCTGGAGGAACATGTGGATTGTTCAAGCCTGTTGCATACTTCAGCAAGCCATGCATTAGCAGTTCTTTTTGTAAACTTTTATAATTCATTACCATAGAAAAGTACTTGGGATCTGATGGATGCTTTAAATAGGGTGCAGATTAACTTTATGGAGTGCATAGCATGGTGTTCTTTACATGAATGTCAAGCAGTTTAGCTGTTGATCAAGCGGAAATAAATATCTGAATTATAGATCACTGCAACCACTATAAAAAGGATATGTCTTCACATCACATACTGCTAGCAGCAATTTGAATAGAGCTCAGCAGATAAGAGTCTGAAAGGCTTTCTCTATATCTCTGAAAGCCATCAAATCATGAAAAGGTTAAGCTAATGATATTAAATAAATGCTGAAAATTTGTTTCAATTTTACAGACTCAGGAAGTGCACATGCTTACAGCAAACTAAGTGGTTTGGCCTTGGATGGTTTTGGAGGACGCAAGGCCTAAAAGGTGCTTTTATGAGAAGGCTGTACATTACATTCACATCAGATCGTCATTAAAGGTGAGGACGGGGGTCTGGAGAGTTGTCCAAGTAGCATATGGTGCACTATTAGCTGTGGGGGGCACTCCATGTAGGTTACATTAGTCTGAAAAATCACATAGTACAGCAACTCTGAAAGGTATTCAGGCCTTTGAAACTGATCAACAGAAAAAGACCCTAATGCCAAGGTGAAAGCAGATCTCTGCAATGTTGTATATCATCCATTTTTCAAACCCGCTATGTCCTGAGCATGGCTGCAGTCACCGTCTGCCATTACTTTTGAAAATGGTATTTCAGTGCCTCTTCTTTTTTTACTCAAGAACTGCAGAAAGCCTAGAGCAAGCGGTAAACACAAAGCGTATAAATCAGAAACCAAGATCAGAAAAGTCATTCTGAAAGTATGGTAAGCACCAGCTGTTTACTTTAAAATCGATAAAGATTATAGGGGGCACAAACAGAAAGTAGTGAAGAGAAAATGTCACACAGACCTTGCCTTCATTTTCCAAGCATCTTTAATCCAATTCTGGGTTGTGGGTAGTCAAAACGTAATGTTGTATGGAGCACCAATCATATTGTCCATCTTTGAATGTGGGAGGACATTGGAAAAGTTAATGTGAGGAGAACATGTAAACCACAAGCCAGTATCTCTCCTCTGCCTTTGACATGATCAGCCGTCAGATCCTCCCTGCCACCCTCTCTGACTATGGCATCAGTGGGAGCGGTTTGAGTCTTGCCTCTTGGGCAGACCCTACTGTGTGTCCTGGTGTGGAGAAATTTCAAGGTTGTACCAGGCAAGCACAGAGGTGCCCCAAGGATCAGTGTGGGGCCCTCTCCTCTTCTCCCTATAAACCTCTTTAGTAGGGCCCATGGTTATAACATCTTATCAGTGCTGTGCTGATGATGATATACATGTGTTATCTGTCATTCCTTCCAGAGCACCTGATAGTATCAGAAAGAACCTCTGCACGTCTCACTGATTTTTGCAAATCTTGATGAAGGAGCACCACCTCCAGCTCAAGCTGGCAAAGACAGACCTTATTTTTCCAGCGTGTCCATTTGTTTGGCACCCCAACTCTGTGTAGCTTGGTTCATTATAGCCAACAACTCCTAAGTTGCTACGCATCCTTGGGATGGTGACTGATGACTATCTGTCCTTGAGGGAGCATGTTGCTATGGTCTTTCTGTCTTGCAGTTCCTTCCTGTACAATTTTCACAAGATCAGACCGTATCTGACAAAAGTATGCAGCACAACATCGGTTCAGGCTCTGGTCTTATCACGGCTGAACTACTGCATATCTCTGCAGGCAGGAGTACAGGCGAGAGTCATCAAGTCATTGCAGAGGATTCAAAACGCAGCAGAGTGTCGGGTGTTCAACATGCCGAGGTGGTCACGTGTCACTCCTGTCTTTAGATCACTACACTGGCTTCCTGTAGGGACTTGTATTAAGGTTAAACTCCTTGATGGCTGTCTACAGAGTAGTCGGCGGGTCTGCACCTGTATATATGGACACTCTTGTAAGGTCCTAAGCTCCTTCTTGTCCACCTGTGTGTGGTATCTAATCTCATTTGAGACTCTTCCTGTGTAGTTCCTGGCTGGTGGTACAGGCTGCACACCTCCATTCAAAGATCTGCCTCTATCAATGCGTTCAAGAAGCTTGTGAAGACTTTCTTGTTTGGTGGATTTTTGTCCAACTGCTAGCTGTTTGTAGATCTGAGAATTGTAAATAGCTTATACTTTGAGCTTTTTAATCAATTTTCTACCCTTGACCTTTAATAATTGTTCCCAAACGGTCCCCAGACTGACGTTGATCAGTTATGTTGGCCTACACACATATATATAGCTGCTTTGAATAAAAATGTCAGCCAAGTAAATAAATTTAAAAATGCTGTGACTTGAACCTAATGGTCCCTCATTCATTGATTTCACACAAATGTGAGCAACTGTTTAGAATGTTGGGGTCCTTCACATTTTGACATTTTTTAGGACACAACAGATAAACAGGTATTGGACTATGATAAGTGTAACAGCCTGTTCTCATCTTATTGTCTCATATATAATGTACTAGATAGATGCTTTCTAAGTGGAAATGGGACAGTAAGCACTATTTGGCTGGCACTGACCATCTTCTTTGACTTGACAAATGACATCTTAGTGTCAGGCATACAGAAGCCAACACAAAGCTGTACCAACATGAAGCCCTCCACAACCAGGCCAATAAAGAAAGAGAACCACACAAACTAACAACACTCATCTAGATGTACCCTTAACTTCTTGAGCTGTGACCTGCTATAGACCATTCTTGTTTATCATGGCACCAGAAAGTGGCAACGCGTTGCATTTTAGTTGGTTAAAGAAGCAAGAACTTCACTGTACTTGGTACACTTGACAATACTACTGCTACTACACTACCATTGTCAATGTCATCATGCCAGTGTGGGAAAATATATACCACTCAAGGGTGCAGTGTCCGGTTAGTGTACTGGTCATCTTGAAAGGGCCTTAATTAGGGCATCTGAAGTCAGATTTATAAATCTTACGAACACGCAAAAAGAGGCTCGGAATGCGCGTATTCAGTTTTCTGTACAAATGTTGGGATTTATAAACGAAAACTTGATGGAAGAAAATACTGCATTTACAGCCACTTTGATCCATCCGTACACAACATTTTGGAGAAACTGAGAAATGACAACACACTTGATAACATAGGGATAGGCAACCAAACCAGCTAAATAACAACACACACACATAATTCATATCACTGAGCCGTCATTAGAATGTTGGTTAACATGACAAGCATTAAATCTCAAAAGTGATGATGCTGACGTACAGACTGTAGAACCTTTTTCTGGTTTTCATCAGTTTATACAGCCTACCTGTTTGTCACTTCTCTAGGAGCTGGCAGACAGGTCAGTAATATCTCTTCAGCCAAGCTTCACTCCATCATTCCTGCAGCGCTGGAAGCCATTAACTGACCAATGAGGTGCTACATTCTGTTTTCGTATGGTGTGAGCCTACATCCACAAAGGATAAAAAGTTTTCACTCAAATAAAAAGGCATTCTTAGCAGTGCTCGGTTCTCCTCTAACTTAACTGGTGTACTTTAGTGCGTTCACATTGTAATAAGGGTGTCTAGTGAGAATGAAGCTGCTTTTGTTAAGTGTAAGCAGTTATACTCCATTAATGCTCAAGTCACCTGTGATGCCAAATGAGACTGACAAAAACCATTGCTCAGTGGCCTGGGTCAGCCTGTGATTAATTTATTCTGAAGCACAGCAGCTTTGGCAGATGTGATGGTACTGTACGTAGTGATTGGTTTATTGTGAGGTAACTTTTTCCTATTCACTGTAACAGCAATCCCGTCATTTACAGGTGACAGTGGCTACTCAGTCAGACAATGCTGCCTTAATCCTTTCCGAACTCTAGATCACAGAAGAGAGAAGAGCTACAATGCCGCACATGCTCTTGACACACTTTTACTGGAGAGCATAGCATGGGTATGAAGGGACGTTGTGCTAACAATCAATGATGCTTGTTGTTTACATATGTATGAGGTCTATTACCATAGTCAATGCATGGCTGTTAAAGTACGGCAACAAGGCAGAGTCTGAGGTGCACTCACATGCACACATTTATCAAATAACTGTGATTTATAAAGGTAAATTACGTAGAGAAGTGTGTACGTTACGTTTAATGAAGCATTTTCCTTTTTTTTTTTTTTAGTGAGCATATTATCATGCTCAGATTCATGCAAACTGTTATAAATGAGAACCCTGAAAACAGAAAATCTAAGCTGTATGAAAACACGCATTGTCCTTCCATGACACTGGAGGGTATGTGGCTGAGTAAGGATGAGGAAAGTCTCACGGTTACTTTGAAGAAGTAGGAACAGCAAACACATTGCTGGCTGAAGACTGGCATGGGCCAGGACCATATCACACTTTTAAAAGAAGGCCAATTGTTACCATTCAGCTTGTTAGGTTGCGGCATGGGGTTTCTGATTGGACTAAGTAGCCTTCTTGAGCAAGCAGTTTAGATGCTGGCACTTAAATGATTCTTCCAGAGGGCTTTAAAGTTTTGAGGAAATGTTTTCTAGTTAGTCATTTCCAAAGTAACCATAAACACCCAGCACTGAAATACTGCATGTCCATCAGCCCTGGAAAGGCTCTTTAACTTTCCTACCAGTGAAGACAGAATGATCTGATGACATGGATATTGTGTCTGCTTTAGCCAGGCCAAGTACCCTCACTGAACTCTGAACTTCCCCTTCAGGATTAGTACCAGCCATTATAAACTTAGTACTTAGCAGCAGTGTTGCCAGATTGGTACACACTTCACCACCAGTTGAGTTATTTTTGGGGTGTTGGGTATTATTTCTGTTTTTGTTCATCTAAGGTTTTGGACTTAGTCAGTATAACATAACAGTCACTTTTAATTGCAAATAAAGTAACTCAAAAAAAGGAAATGCCTATTTTGCAGATTAAATGTTACAGTCAGTCAGTCACAGGTACCCATTAACAACACTGCCAGGTGGTTGGTTCTCTCCACCCACATGGGCTATGTCTGAAGTTGGTAATACAGACGTATAATAGCAAAGGACACTTGGAGGACCAGAATATACAACCACCACCACCTCTTGCCATGTGGGAGACCTTATCTCATTCAATATGTTAAAAATAACTTTTTTTTTTTAAAATCTATTTGTAGCCCATCCAAAGCTGACTCGTGACCTGTGCCTATTGCTCCAAGGAAAGATCCAAGCCCCTATGTCTGAGGAAGTGGGTTTAACAAAGTGGATGGAAGTTCTCTTTTGATTAGTAAATAATACTTCATTCTCACATACATCAAACACTAGTGAAGGCTGCAGAATTTACAGTATGCTATTTATGAAATCCAAATAATAGTAGTTAAAAAAAAAAGTTGATGTAGAATACACCCAAGGTATTCAGTGCTTATAAACCTTCAGCTTCAGTAAGGGGCTAATGGAGTGGAAAGTAAGTTCCTGATTTTTGGAAATGTTAATATCAGTAATCAAATAAACCTCAAGTGTCTGAAAAATATGAAGTGTGATTAAAAAGTGTGATTAAAAAATATGAATAATGCTAAAGAAATACTGAAGACAAAAAAGGTCAATCTTGCTGCTTGCAGTTAAAATATCTCCCAATCAATTTAAACCCCACAGATTTCTCAGTTGAGAGTGAAACTTCTCCCGCTTGATGTAAGGGATATACAGTGAAACCTGTTAGTGCTGCCTCCAGCCTTGTTCTTTGTGTATTCCAAATTATATTAAACAAAATTATACACCTAAAAATGCAATCATAACCATAGGGAACTCTACAAAATAATTGAGTTTATTATTATGTTAATATACACACGTGGACAAAATTGTTGGTACCCTTCAGTCAATGAAAGAAAAACTCAAAATGGTCACAGAAATAACTTTAATCTGACAAAAGTAATAATAAATAAAAATTCTATGAAATTTAACCAATGAAAGTCAGACATTGATTTTCAACCATGCTTCAACAGAATTATTTAAAAAATAAACTCATGAAACAGGCCTGGACAAAAATGATGGTACCCCTAACTTAATATTTTGTTGCACAACCTTTTGAGGCAATCACTGCAATCAAACGATTCCTGTAACTGTCAATGAGACTTCTGCACTTCTCAGCAGGTATTTTGGCCCACTCCTCATGAGCAAACTGCTCCAGTTGTCTCAGGTTTGAAGGGTGCCTTTTCCAGACGGCATGTTTCAGCTCTTTCCAAAGATGCTCAATAGGATTGAGGTCAGGGCTCATAGAAGGCCACTTTAGAATAGTCCAATGTTTTCCTCTTAGCCATTCTTGGGTGTTTTTAGCTGTGTGTTTTGGTCATTGTCCTGTTGCAAGACCCATGACCTGCGACTGAGACCAATCTTTCTGACACTGGCCAGCACATTTCTCTCTAGAATCCCTTGATAGTCTTGAGATTTCATTGTACCCTGCACAGATTCAAGACACCCTGTGCCGGATGCAGCAAAGCAGCCCCAGAACATAACAGAGCCTCCTCCATGTTTCACAGAAGGGACAGTGTTCTTTTCTTGATATGCTTCATTTTTCTGTCTGTGAACATAGAGCTGATGTGCCTTGGCAAAAAGTTCAATTTTTGTCTCATCTGTCCATAGGACATTCTCCCAGAATCTTTGTGGCTTGTCCACATGTAGTTTGGCAAATTCCAGTCTGGCTTTTTTATGATTTGTTTTCAACAATGGTGTCCTCCTTGGTCGTCTCCCATGAAGTCCGCTTTGACTCAAACAATGACGGATGGTGCGATCTGACACTGATTTTCCTTGAGCTTGAAGTTCACCTTGGATCTCTTTAGAAGTTTTTCTGGGCTCTTTTGTTACCATTCGTATTATCCGTCTCTTTGATTTGTCATCAATTTTCCTCCTGCGCCACGTCCAGGGAGGTTGGCTACAGTCCCATGGATCTTAAATTTCTGAATAATATGTGCAACTGTAGTCACAGGAACATCAAGCTGCTTCGAGATGGTCTTATAGCCTTTACCTTTGACATGCTTGTCTCTAATTTTCTTTCTAATCTCCTGAGACAACACTTTCCTTCGCTTCCTCTGGTCCATGTTGAGTGTGGTACACACCATGTCACCAAACAACACAGTGACTACCTGGAGCCCTATATATAGGTCCACTGACTGATTACAAGATTGTAGACACCTGTGATGCTAACTAGTGGACACACCTTGGATTAACATGTCCCTTTGGTCACATTATTTTCAGTCTTTTCTAGGGGTACCATCATTTTGTCCAGACCTGTTTCATGAGTTTTTTATTAATTCTGTTGAAGCATGGTTGAAAATCAATGTCTGACTTTCATTGGTTAAATTTCATAGAATTTTTATTTATTATTACTTTTGTCAGATTAAAGTTATTTCTGTGACCATTTTGAGTTTTTCTTTCATTGACTGAAGGGTACCAACAATTTTGTCCACGTACATACATACACACACACACACACACACACACATATATATATATATATATATATATATATATATATATATATATATATATAGATATATAGAATATATTCTATATATATATATATATATATATATATATATATACAGTGGTGTGAAAACTATTTGCCCCTTCCTGATTTCTTATTCTTTTGCATGTTTGTCACACAAAATGTTTCTGATCATCAAACACATTTAATCATTAGTCAAATATAACACAAGTAAACACAAAATGCAGTTTTTAAATGATGGTTTTATTATTTAGGGAGAAAAATCCAAACCTACATGGCCCTGTGTGAAAAGTAATTGCCCCTGAACCTAATAACTGGTTGGGCCACCCTTAGCAGCAATAACTGCAATCAAGCGTTTGCAATAACTTTCAATGAGTCTTTTACAGCTCTGGAGGAATTTTGGCCCACTCATCTTTGCAGAATTGTTGTAATTCAGCTTTAATTTGAGGGTTTTCTAGCATGAACCGCCTTTTTAAGGTCATGCCATAGCATCTCAATTGGATTCAGGTCAGGTCTTTGACTAGGCCACTCCAAAGTCTTCATTTTGTTTTTCTTCAGCCATTCAGAGGTGGATTTGCTGGTGTGTTTTGGGTCATTGTCCTGTTGCAGCACCCAAGATCGCTTCAGCTTGAGTTGACGAACAGATGGCCGGACATTCTCCTTCAGGATTTTTTGGTAGACAGTAGAATTCATGGTTCCATCTATCACAGCAAGCCTTCCAGGTCCTGAAGCAGCAAAACAACCCCAGACCATCACACTACCACCACCATATTTTACTGTTGGTATGATGTTCTTTTCTGAAATGCTGTGTTCCTTTTACGCCAGATGTAACGGGACATTTGCCTTCCAAAAAGTTCAACTTTTGTCTCATCAGTCCACAAGGTATTTTCCCAAAGGTCTTGGCAATTATTGAGATGTTTCTAGCAAAATTGATACGAGCCCTAATGTTCTTCTTTCTTAACAGTGGTTTTCGCCTTGGAAATCTGCCATGCATGCCGTTTTTGCCCAGTCTCTTTCTTATGGTGGAGTCGTGAACACTGACCTTAATTGAGGCAAGTGAGGCCTGCAGTTCTTTAGACGTTGTCCTGGGGTCTTTGTGACCTCTCAGATGAGTCGTCTCTGCTCTTGGGGTAATTTTGGTCGGCCGCCACTCCTGGAAAGGTTCACCACTGTTCCATGTTTTTGCCATTTGTGGATAATGGCTCTCACTGTGGTTCGCTGGAGTCCCAAAGCTTTAGAAATGGCTTTATAACCTTTACCAGACTGATAGATCTCAATTACTTCTGTTCTCATTTGTTCCTGAATTTCTTTGGATCTTGGCATGATGTCTAGCTTTTGAGGTGCTTTTGGTCTACTTCTCTGTGTCAGGCAGCTCCTATTGAAGTGATTTCTTGATTGAAACAGGTGTGGCAGTAATCAGGCCTGGGGTGGCTGTGGAAATTGAACTCAGGTGTGATACACCACAGTTAGGTGATTTTATAACAGGGGGCAATTACTTTTACACACAGGGCCATGTAGGTTTGGATTTTTTTTCTGCCTAAATAATAAAAACCATCATTTAAAAACTGCATTTTGTGTTTACTTATGTTATATTTGACTAATGGTTAAATGTGTTTGATGATCAGAAACATTTTGTGTGACAAACATGCAAAAGAATAAGAAATCAGGAAGGGGCAAATAGTTTTTCACACCACTGTATATATATATATATATTCTATATATATATTCTATATATATTCTATATATATTTCTATATATATATATATATATATATATATATATATATATATATATATATATATATATATATATATATAAATATAATATATATATATATAATATATATTAAATATTATATATATATTATATGTAACAATAAATGTACTGTTGAGGTGACATAGTAACCTAAACTTAGACAATTCACAACTATACAGCAGTTGAAGGTAGTATTATACTGCAAAACTCTATTGTATGTGGCTGAATCCTAGACCCAGTCGCCTTTTGTGCTGAGTTTCCACATTTTCCCATAGCATTTCTCCAGGTACCCCAGTTTCCTTCCACATACCAAAGCTGTGCATGTTAGATTAAATGTTGACAGGCATAATCATGTATAACTTCATGCAAGTGAACATTCCTTCCATAAGTTCTCGTGGAATGCCGTCTCAACTAGCACATTGGTCTTAAATGTCATCCCAGACTGTCAAGCCCCTTACCCCGTGAGAAACAGCAAGAACCATAACATGAGAAAAACATCTGACTGCATCAGAGGCAAAGACCACAGGAGGTTTGGTCACCAGGTGACCTATGTGGTCGAGCAGGGTTCAGACTAAAGCACTACATGAAATTCAGAAAAGATCCAGACAGACTACACTCCAGCAATGGATTGTAGCGAGTAATGGACTATACAGTATGGCACCTTCATAGTTCCCATATTCTGACATTTTCTAACAGATATATTTACAGAAAGCTAATGTTTCCTTCATGCATCACCCAATATTTATTTTACTCAGATACAGAATTGTTTAGACAATTCCAGCCTACACAGGATGCTGCTATTTTCAGAATTAAACATCTTTATCATATAACATGGATTCATAGTTTTCAAGAAATTAAACAAAATAACACAAGAAACAGAACAGCAAGTATGGGAAAGGTTAAGATTCACTAACCTAAACATTGAAAATTTTTAAATTTAGTGCTGCTACTGGCAAAATGCTATACTCACAAATAAACAAATTTAAAAACAAATTAATTTTGAGCACCTGAAAAAAGTGACAATTACTATGTAACTTTAACAAATAACTGTGGAATCAAAAGTAAATTCTAGGACAAAAGTGACAGTCTTAATACTTTACACAAAATTAAAATTTCATGTGATAAACATGAAAAAGCATTTTTTTTTCATTTACAATGTAAAATTAAAACACATTTTCTTAAATCTCTTAACAAGAGATGCTTGTTTTCACTTGAGTACCGCAATGAGATGTTATCATGCTTTTCATGCCATTTATTTCAGTACAATGCAGATCAGAGAAAGATAACAATCAGACAGTTTTTGTTCAATCCATAAATTACTTTTACTGGTAATTGTATTATGTTACAAAAAGGGAGCAAAGAGATGGTATGATACTTAAATGTTATCATCTTGGAAAGTGCAAAAAACATATTGTGTATAGATGCCACTAAAGTAAGAAAGAAAGAAAGAAAGAAAGAAAGAGAAACTCTAAAAAAAGACATTACAGTATAAGACTCTTGTGCTCACTCTCTCTCATTTTCAGTTTTGATGCAAAAAAAAAATCACCTTGAACATACCAATTTGCAAAAATACATTAAAAACCACAAAATTATTATAACTGTGTCAGTTTTCAATAGCAACAATAAAAAATTAATAAATAAAGAAATCTAAAAGCATTACAAACTCTATAGTTGCGATCATACAGTTACCACTAATTTGTGCATATTCTTACCGTATCTATAGAAGGTCTCCAAATTGAGTGTTTTCTTGCATGTTAGAGGAGTGTTCACAATAGAAGTCAGATCTGTAGTTTCAGGATAAGGCCTGGCTTAAAATGCTGGCTTTACGGAGCAAGGGCACACACATCAGCTGGCCGAGGTACCACAAACGGCCCTCCACTTCCATTAGATGCATGTGAATCATTGCAGTGCTACTATAAGCAGGTGTTGCACTGCAGTTCACAGAGGTACTGTAATTACTGTATGTTATGACAATAAACAGTTTTAACATTCAACAAATGCCTTAGAGAGTAAATCTGCATACAGAACCCTTGGAGAGCAATACCCCTGTGTAAAAAATATTTAACAGTGCTTCTTGAAAAATCTTAAGTTATTAGCATATTGCAAGAGGCTGGTGAACCTCTTTTAAAATCCAGATATTACTGGCATAGTACGCCGACATAAAAACAAAATATTGATAAATAAGCATGGGGTCATTTATACTTAAATGTCACTAAGTGATAGACAAAATGAAATACCTTTTTATTTGTTTAAATAAAAATAAATACAACACAATACAGTAACTGTAGTGGCTGTTCAACAATGATTTACAATGCAATTTTACAATAGCAATATATTTTTAAGTCTGCAAAAAAAAAAAAAAAGAAATCTACAGGGAGACTTAGTTAAGACAGAAATTCTGAAAATTAAAAGAACTGGGAAGCTTACAATCATGTATACTATTTAATGAAGACAAAACAGTGGTAGTGTAAAAAAACACCTTTAAGATGTTTTCAAGTGGGTTAATCTAAAACTTCCAAAAAAATCAAGATGGAGTGTAGTGTGTAAGTGACTCAACCAATATCATTGTGACTCCCTAAACAATCTGAATTTATCAGCCAGTTCACAGTAAAAGGGGCCAAAGCACATTATAGGTTATATGATTGTGATGGACTGGTATTTGAGAAAAAGTCAAACTACAGGTCATAAATGTATGTCCCTATAATTTAAAAATTATTTTCTAATGACAAATAAAAACTATTTTCTACTTTGTTAACAGTAAGTGACAAATCTATTTGTTGTCTTTTACAGAATTTATAGGGCACAAATGAAGCTGGCATCTCAAACTGTGATATTTGAAGTGTGCCTAGCAGGTTTTATAAAGTTAATAGCCACAGTTATGTGGATAGAGGCAGCCTATCATAGGCGTCCTTTAGCTAATCATAGTTCTTGAAACTATGTTGTCTGTAGCAATGAGAAGATGGATACCTGTTAGTTAGAGATTGCACTTTTTCATTCATTTCCCTTGAATGTCTTTAATGAGCACAACAAACATTTTCTTCAAGTTAACTTGAAGGATAATGAGATCCTACTGCAGAAGGGACTCAATTACAGCTTCTGGTTTTGAGGAGCGTTTTCTGCAGTTAAAATATGAAAAAGACAGTACATAAATATTAGAAATACACATAAACTTATGATTTTTATGAAGCCAGTAAAAAAGAGGACAACAAGGAAATCAACCAATCATTGCACACAAAAAATTATGAGAAAACCCTATTAAGCTAAATTCCCTTAGCAAGAATATAAAGTCTGTAAACAACAGGTGACTTTTTTATTCCATTTAATCCAAGCAAAGTTAAAAATAAAATTTTAATTTTTTCAGTATATCACTATAGCACCCTCTGAAGCACTGCAAAGACACACTGCCAAGAGACAGTCAGCGTTTCCCAGTGGTTATGTCCCACTTTTAGGAGCTGGCAGACAGCATTGCAGATTTTTATTTGAATGTTAACTGTCAAGAGAGAGTTATGCACTCAAAGATTAAATCTGACTGTTCATCAGCATCCAGGTTACGGAAGCAGGAAAAAAAAAAGAGTGTAATTTTTCACTGCTCTTACCTACATAAGCAACAAGTGGTAGGCAAAACAACAGAAACACCATAAAAAAAAAGCTGAAAGCAGCTAAATCCCAAATAAAAAGGCAGCTGAGTCATATTAGGTTAATTGCCAATTATAATTGAGAATTAGCACTATGATATGTAAGGTTTCAAACAAAGTTCCAAAGATTTTAAATAGTCAATAGAGCCCAAATTTCAGGTGAATCAGTCACAAAAATGAAAAATTATTCAAGTAGCAAGGAAAATCTCTCAAAACTATGGAAAGCATTTGCCAAACATGGACAAACTGGGGTAGCAAAGAGAAACAGTAGTTACATATCAAAGTTCACTGAGAGATTTAGATGGATACTACTCAGGATAACTCCACAAAAGGTACAGAATCAAAAATGACCCCAGAAATAGCATTTCCGTGGCCTAACAATAATAAAACTTCTACATTAAGAGCCTTACAATGCTAGAATTTATGACAAGCTTGCCATTGAGCAATCACTTGTATCCAATGCCAATGAACAGGGATGCTTAACCTGGTGTAAACTGCACCAAACGCAGGTCTCTGTACAATGATGATTCAGTTTTCATTAATTTCCTGCATAAGGACAGGGTTATGCTTGAAGACAGACAAAGGATGCTTTCAACTCAAAATTCCAACAGTTTCCAACTGATAAGCATGGTGGAGAATTCAAAATGGTATTGCTTTCCCTCTCACAGGAATCATTAGGTCTGATGATTGCTCTGCATGGTCCAATAACCAAGAAATAAGAGGCCATTTAGCAGGTGCAGACACTGTTCCCTTGTGACATTCCCCTTTAACCAGGATGATAATGTCTAGGGCCCACGAGTACCGCGGCAAGAAATCGCAGATTCCGCGTCATGTTTTTTTAAATTCCGCGGCGTACAGCAGCAGGGCAAATGCAGTACCAGAACTCCATAAGACTAATTCTTAACCCAAGCAAAATAAATTCAATTTTTTTTATTCTTAATCCTTAATAATAAATCATAATTCGTAATACTAATCAAATAAGTATATCAAAGTGTTCACATCCGCACATTTTAATCCACAGATTTGCTTTAGGAAAAACGATGCTGAAACATATGTAGGCATAATATTATTCTCAACAAACTATTGAATAATGTTTCTAAAGTTATTGTTTATTTATTGTTGAAGAAAACGGCACTGTAGGCTCGTAGGTTTTCTTGCGACAGAGAATATCGCAGTGGTGTCAACACCGATCCATATTTTGAGAACGAACGTTCCACATCAACAGAAGAGTTCGGCAACACAATGTAATCTTTAGCAAGAGCTGCTAAGCGAGGCAGTCTGTCCTCTAAGGCACGCCAAAAAGCAGTGATATCAGCTGGAATTACTTCACAAGCTTGCCATTCATCTGCTGCAGCCATCATTGTTGGCACTGATTGTGCATGGTCAGCAAAATTCTTTGATAAGAGTGGTAGCTGTTGTGGATCAAATATTCTCACAGATCTGAATAGGCCTATTGCCGGCTGTTTGGTTCCCACAACATACTCTTTGTGTTTAGCAGCAGCATTGTGCTTTGCATCTTCACAGCTGCTGGTTGCAATTGGAAATCTGGACGATTTCAGGCAAGACAGTAAGTCAGACACTTTGTTGTAGACATTGACAGCCATGAATGACTGTGTCTCAAAAGAAGTCAGAGTGTTCATAATTGGCTGGCAGTGAACAGATACAAATTCAAGTTCAGCTCTCAGCTTGTTAAATTTATCAGTACTTTGCAGCAATGCTGACAGCTTCTTTAACTGGATTGTAGCTCCACTGTTTCAGTAGCAACGAACGAGATATTAATGAGATGATGCAACAGGCTAAAGAAAGGACTTAAAGAAGTAATCAAAACTAATCATACTAATATCAATATGCCTCAAATGGTGAGATTTCATTCAGATTTGGTATTTTCCGTGGCAGTTAGGTTAATTCTGCAGCGTGGCGTTTTACCGCTGCAAAACCTTAAATTCTGCGGTGTGGCGTTAAATTCTGCGGGCCGCGGTAAATCGTGGGCCCTAATAATGTCTCACTAGCAGTGCTAACACTACTGAAGTGTGGGTTCATGAAAACCAGGATTAACATATTTACCTTCCATAGCCTCTTAACATCATTAAATCTTTAAGGAAAGCTCTGAAGCAGAGACTGTAAGAACATATGAAGAATGGTTCAGTGTCCTAAAATTTATGATTTGTATGACAGCATTCACTGAAGGAATTAAGCTGTTCTGAAGGCAAATGATAGCTCTTGATATTAATATACTGGTTAAGGCTTTCTGTTTATTTTCTACCAACTTATATTTGTACTTAGAAATGGCTTGTGATTGAAACCAACAGTGCTTGACTGTTATACTGTACTGTATATTTCAAGAAAAAAAAACTGGGGTAGTTATTTGATTTTCCCAATTACATAGCAAAGCATGTCTTGATTCTGAACAGGTTAGCTGTCCATTGAAGTGCACACTTAATGCATACACACAGACATCCACACCATGGCCAATGTAGAGTCTCCAATTACACTATTAAGCATATCTTTGTGATACAAGGGTAAACAGTGTAAACAGGCAGGAATCATGGGCAAAATTCACACAGTGACTGGGAACTGAAGATATTAATATGTCCATTCATATACTCAAGCACATGTTGAAACACTCTTAATATAATTACCGTCTTCCTGTTTTAGGCCGTGATTTTCCTCCTTTGGAAGTTCTAGGTCTTTCTAACTTCATTAAGGACTGTCTTAGACTCTCTTCAGTGTATGCCAAGTAAACATGAGACAGGTCCACCTCAAATGGCTTTGAAACACATTAGTGATAGACAAAAAGATAAAAAAAAACACATTTAAAATATAAATAGTACTTAAATGTCTTGGAAAAATACTTCAAGCCAAATAAAATTTTTCCTTTTATTTCCACATTCCAAAGAAATGGCAAATCCATGGTCATAAAACATGCTTTCTCCTTCTTGTTCTCTCGAAATGAATTAATTTCTTTAATCATCCTTTACACAAAAAATTACAAAAAAATCAAGGAAGACTAATCCTTCAGAATAAATGAATAATGTAAAATCTACAGCAAGGAATAGGTAAAACAGAGAAGATATTTTCTACTAAAAACTTTTATTAACTTCTGATAATTTAATTTGTTCAGTCATCAATCCTTGCCAAAGTAATTTCTAATTTATCTGAATAGTTTATACATGCAAAAGTCACTTACTAATACTGCCATTCAAGACATTAACTTCTTTTGTTATACATTGGTTATTTAAGTAATAATAATTCAAGTAATTCTTTGTGGTAATAATAATTCAAGTAATTCTTTGTGGACTTAGTAAGTTATTGTGTATACTTACATCCTTTTCTTTATTGTCTGCAAGCGGGGCTTGTTTTCTCATATTATTTCCAGTGTATGCAACACATTTCTAAAGTAACAAAAAAGAAAGGTCAAAGAGAAATGGAAAGAATTAAATTTGTCTTCTTTTTACTTCTTTGAACAACTGCAAATTCTGGAAAATACATGCTATTGAGATAATCTAGTACTGGTAGAAACATTATGTTTCAGGGCATGTGGAATTATATTTACTATTATGAAAACAAGAATGAACATCTGGAATTAGTTCTGTGTTAAATGTTACCAGGACTAAAAGGGATGTAAATCTAAAGTTAATAAAAGGATTTTTTATAGAAATTGGTGTAAAACTGGGTTTCTTTATAGAATTAAAAATATTGTTTATTACATTACTATTTTGTTTCACCTTCTTTTAAGAAATTGAATAAGTACAATACTTACTAATTGCCACTCTCCTATGTCTTCATTCCAGTGAACATAGTTTTCTATCATTTCCTAAAAATAAAGAAAGCTAAACATTAGAGCAGTTAATTCCACAGGCTGTGTTAACATCTTTTGAATTTAGCTACAGGTCTTTTGCTACCTTCCCCAACTTACTGGATGTACACATCTTGCATCTTCTACTACTGAAGTAAACTGGGTATTTACATGATTGTGACAACTGTGACAATATTGTATATAATTGTGAAACACTTTGGTTCCAGAATGTATAAAAAAAAGAAGGAAGCAATGATTAAATAATATTAACATATTTCAGGAAAAAGTAAAGTAATGATTCTGCTCCCTGTTAAATATGCATAGAAGCAAACAAACGTTTCCCAGAAACAAAGCAGTAGGTGACCAAGTACAAATTAAATACATGCAATGTAGCAAAAGTTAGGAATACAATTATTATTTTATTATTATTGGTTTTTTTTTTACCTGGTACTCTTGTGGTATAAAACTGTCAATAATTAACATCTGAAGCCGGAGCTCTCGACTGAGCTGTCTTATATTTTCCAACAGCCCTTCTATTTCTCTTTGATGCTCCTGCTGTAAATCTGCCATCTGGAAGTTTTTAATGCAAAAAAAAAAATACAAAAATTTTAGGCAGGCAGAGTGGTGTACTGGTTAAGGCTCTGGACAGCAAACCCTGAGTTGGTACTGATACTCTATGACTAACAGCATGTCACTTCACCTGCCTGTGCTCCAACTGGTAAAATAAAAGAAATGTAACAAATGATACATCTCAGATGTTGCAAGATGGCTTGGATAAAGGTGTCAGACAAGTAGCAAGTCTTCTAATTTTATTGGAAACATACAGTATATTGTAGATTTTTAAGTAAATGTATCATCACAAATTTAGGGCTTTGAAAATGCACCCAGTATCCTGGATTTCTGCATAATTTTTCACAGTTTTTTTTTTTTTTTACCATTTTTCTTTTTATTGGCTGTAGTAACATATTGAGGAGATCTGAACAGCCAAATAAAGGAGAGACACTAATGTTAATAGATGCTTATTTTATTTACTTGATGTATAAAGTAATCAAAATGCATTTTGCAGCAGTGAAGCATAAAATCAGCTTAAATAATATGAAAATTAGTATTAGCTGATTAGCCAACCTTGCTCATTGCAAATCGAAATAACTTATTTTCAAAATTATGTTGATAGCACTCAGTTTCTATTGTTACAATGTGCCATTTTTACAGCTCTGTTGCTATTAACAGTGGGTGCTACTGTATATTATCACAATGGTGAAAGCTTAAAATACAATTTCATCTTTGCAGGAGAGACCACTACAAGAATGTGTAGGATATACTACAATTTGTTTAGTTCAGATAAATAGAACTTTATTTATCCCCAGTTAGAAAACTGGCTTTTTACAGAAGTTCTTTACATAAATAAATATATAAATAGACAGATAAATAAATATACACACACACAACATAAGGTCTGAACACAGACCAGAATGACTGGAAAGAATGGAAAGAATTTTTGCAGGGAGGCATTATGCAGGCATAATGCTGTTGGTATAAAGGATGTCCCATAGTGTTTCTTCAAACACTTCTGCTGAATAATTTATAGGCTGGAAGTCCTCAATGTTAGTGTGTTAGAGAGAGAAGATGTGCAGCTTTGTTCCTAATGTCACTCAGTTTTGTTTTAATTCCCTCCTTTGCTACTACCTCCAGTGGGGCCCAGAGTGTGTCTCATATTTCAGCCAGCCCTTTTAATTAGCTTGTTGATTCGGAGGACCTCTCTAGAAGTGATGTTACCAGCTCACCACACCACAGCACAGAAAATTGCGCTGGTCATCACTGTGTCCAGTTTGAAATATTGGTAAGATACAGAACAGAAGGCATGTGCTAGTGTTAAAAGTGACAAGTAAAATAAAAAAAGCAATTACCACAGAGCATTTCAGTCTAGCTTACTGCCTTCTCAACAGCACATAAGAAAAATTAATAATAATAAAAAAAAAAAATGGAGATTGCATTCACATCTTCAACACTATCTTCTGTCACTTCAAGAAACGCCTACTAAATCAACAAACCAACTGATGTGATGTGGATCTGATGGAGGAAGTAGCGAATGAGACAATGAAAACAGAACTGAGTGCCATTATAAAATAATGCTGCACATCCTCTCTGACACGCAAACACTGAGAATTTTAAGCCAAAAAATTATTAAGCAGAAGTATGTCAAGAAACACTACTGGTGCTCCTTTATATCAACATCAAAATGTCTGCAAAGTGCCTCACTGGGATTGGGACTGGCAAGTTAGAAGTTTTCTTTCTTTTTAATTTTCTTCTTTCATTCTGGTGTGTGTATGGATATTTTCATTTATTATTTATATTTTTATTTATGTTTTTTTTTTTTTTAATTTCACCTGGGATCAAATAAAGCCTATCTGGAACACCTACATTAAGACACTAGCATAAAGATCTCCAAAAAGAATAAAAAAAATATTAAAGTTAGCAAAGTTATGACTAAAATGTTTGGAATTTTTATTCACAAACAAACATTTGATTTTAGCCATTTTTGTTTTGTAGATAACTAGTGGGCTCTGCCCCCTGCTCACTTCACTTCCTAAACCCTGGGCGGGCATTGCTCGTGTATGGGTAAGTGGATGTACAATTTAAACAGATCGTTATTTTTATGGGAACTGTTACATATGCATAATAGAACTATTTTACATTACAGCAAGCAATTAACCATAGTTAAAAATATCCTTGAACCGTCACCTTATCGTGGTGGAGGGGTTTGCGTGTCCCAATGATCCTAGGAGCTATGTTGTCCGGGGCTTTATGCCCCTGGTAGGGCCACCCAAGGCAAACTGGTCCTAGGTGAGGGATGAGACAAAGAGCGGTTCAACAAACCTCCGATGAAGAATAAAACCTTGGACGACGCTTTCCCTTGCCGGACGCTGGTCACGGGCCCCCCTGGAGCCAGGCCTGGAGGTGGGGCTCGATGGCGAGCGCCTGGTGGCCGGGCCTGCACCCATGGGGCTCGGCCGGGCACAGCCCGAAGAGGTAACGTGGGTCCTCCTCCCCATGGGCTCACCACCTATGGGAGGGGCCAAGGAGGTTGGGTGCAGTGTGAGTTGGGTGGTGGCGGCGGGACCTTGGCGGTCTGATCCTCGGCTACAGAAACTGGCTCTTGGGACGTGGAATGTCACCTCTCTGAAGGGAAGGAGCCTGAGCTAGTGCGAGGTCAGAGGTTCCGCTAGATATAGTCGGACTCACCTCGACGCACAGCTTGGACTCTGGAACCAATCTCCTTGAGAGGGGCTGGACTCTCTACCATTCTGGAGTTGCCCTGGTGAGAGGCGCCGAGCAGGTGTGGGCATACTTATTTCCCCCACTGGAGCCTGTGCATTGGGGTTTACCCCGTGGACAGAGGGTGGCCTCCCTCCGCCGGGTGGGGAAGGGTCCTGACTGTTGTTTGTGCGTATGCCAACAGCAGTTTTGAGTATCCACCCTTTTTTGAGTCTCTGGAGGGTGTGCTAGAGGGCATACCTTCTGGGGATTCCCTCGTTTTGCTGGGAGACTTCAATGCTCACGGGCAATGACAGTGAGACCTGGAAGGGCTGATTGGGAGGAATGGCCCCCCCGATCTGAACCCGAGCGGTGTTTTGTTATTGGACTTCTGTGCTCGTCACGGATTGTCCATAACGAACACCATGTTCAAGCATAAGGGTGTTCATATGTGCACTTGGCACCAGGACACCCTAGGCCTCAGGTCGATGATCGACTTTGTGGTCGGTCGTGGACTTGCGCCATATGTCTTGGACACTCGGGTGAAGAGAGGGGCGAGCTGTCAACTGATCACCACCTGGTGGTGAGTTGGCTTCGATGGTGGGGAAGATGCGGTCAGACCTGGTAGGCCCAGACTTGTTGTGAGGGTCTGCTGGGAACGGCTGGCAGAGTCCCCTGTCAGAAGTAGCTTCAACTCCCACCTCCGGCAGAACTTCAACCACGCCCCGAGGGAGGTGGGGACATTGAGTCCAATGGGCCATGTTCCGTGCCTCTATTGTTGAGGCGGCTGACCGGAGCTGTGGCCGCAAGGTGGTCGGTGCCTGTCGTGGCGGCAATCCCGAACCCGTTGGTGGACACGGCGTGAGGGATGCCGTCAAGCTGAAGAAGGAGTCCTATAGGACTTTTTGTCCTGTGGGTCTCTGGAGGCAGCTGATAGGTACCGCAGGCCAAGCGAACGGCTTGGTTGTTGCTGAGGCAAAACTCGGGCATGGGAGGAGTTTGGAGAGGCCATGGAGAACGTCGTTTGGACGGCTTCGAGGAGATTCTGGTCCACCGTCCGGCGTCTCAGGAGGGGAAGCAGTGCAGTGTCAACACCGTATATGGTGGGGATGGTGCGCTGCTGACCTCGACTTCGACGTTGGGGGGAGTACTTCAAGACCTCCTCAATCCCACTAACATGCCTTCCACGAGGAAGCAGAGCCTGGGGACTCTGAGGTGGGCTCTCCCATCTCTGGGACTGAAGTCACCGAGGTGGTCAAAAACTCCTTGGTGGCAGGGCCCGGGGTGGATGAGATACGCCCGAGTTCCTTAAGGCTCTGGATGTTGTAGGACTGTCTTGGTTGACACGTCTCTGCAACATCGCATGGACATCGGGACAGTGCCTCTGGATTGGCAGACCGGGGTGGTGGTCCCCTCTTTAAAAAGGGGGACCGGAGGGTGTGTTCCAACTATAGAGGGATCACACTCCTCAGCCTCCCTGGAAAAGTCTATTCGGGGTTCTGGAGAGGAGGGTCCGCCGGATAGTCGAACCTCGGATTCAGGAGGAACAGTGTGGTTTTGTCCTGGTCGCGAACAGTGGACCAGCTCTTCACCCTTAGCAGAGTCCTGGAGGGTGCATGGGAGTTTGCCCGACCGGTCTACATGTGTTTTGTGGACTTGGAAAAGGCATTCGACCGTGTCCCTCGGGAATCCTGTGGGGGTGCTCGGGAGTATGGGGTACCGGACCCCTGATAAGAGCTGTTCGGTCCTGTACAACCGTGTCAGAGCTTGGTCCGCATTGCCGCAGTAAGTCGAGCCCGCTTCCAGTGAGAGTTGGACTCCGCCAGGGCTGCCCTTTGTCACCATTCTGTTCATAACTTTTATGGACAGAATTTCTAGGCGCAGCCAGGGTGTTGAAGGGGTCCGGTTTGGTGGACTCAGGATTGGGTCACTGCTTTTGCAGATGATGTTGTCCTGTTTGCTTCATCAGGCCGTGATCTTCAGCTCTCTCTGATCGGTTCGCAGCTGAGTGTGAAGCGGCTGGGATGAGAATCAGCACCTCCAAATCCGAGACATGGTCCTCAGCCGGAAAAGGGTGGAGTGCCCTCTCAGGGTTGGGGAGAGATCCTGCCCCAAGTGGAGGAGTTCAAGTATCTCTGGGTTTTGTTCACGAGTGAGGGAAGAATGGAGCGTGAGATTGACAGGCGGATCGGTGCGGCATCCGCAGTGATGCGGGCTCTGCATCGGTCTGTCGTGGTGAAAAAGGAGCTGAGCCGTAAGGCAAAGCTCTCAATTTACCAGTCGATCTACGCTCCTACCCTCACCTATGGTCATGAGCTATGGGTAGTGACCGAAAGAACGAGATCGCGAATACAAGCGGCTGAAATGAGTTTCCTCCGCAGGGTGTCTGGGCTTTCCCTTAAAGATAGGGTGAGAAGCTCAGTCATCCGGGAGGGGCTCAGAGTAGAGCCGCTGCTCCTCCGCATCGAGAGGAGTCAGATGAGGTGGCTCGGGCATCTGATCAGGATGCCTCCTGGACGCCTCCCTGGTGAGGTGTTCCGGGCACGTCCAACCAGGAGGAGACCCCGGGGAAGACCCAGGACACGCTGGAGGGACTATGTCTCCGGCTGGCCTGGGAACGCCTTTGGGATTCTCCCGAAGAGCTGGAAGAAGTGGCCGGGGAGAGGGAAGTCTGGGCCTCTCTGCTTAAGCTGCTGCCCCCGCGACCCGACCTCGGTTAAGCGGAAGAGGATGGATGGATGGATGGACAAAAATAGTAAAACGTAATAAATTGAAATAAAATTGTTTCATGCTGCGTTAGAGGTAATCGTTGAGTTATGTTTTCGTTCTGTTTGTCTTTGAAATTAACATGCAAATACTTTTTAAACTTCTGTCTTTGATATCTCCATCTTTTGAAACTTTTATTGCTGACAATTCATCACAAATTGGTTTATTATAAATGCAAGTGTGATCTTTCACATTCATATAGAAATCCAAGAACCTTCTTTGTCCGTGTTTTGTAGATAAACTTTGTGTAAAGTGCGATACTTTTAGATGCATGGATTTGTATTCCTTATTGGCAGTAGAATTTCCAACACGTCCAATCGTTTAACTCTTTTGATTCTATGTTGCATCGCTTCTCCGTGATCATAAATATAAACCTGACCAAATTGTGGTTATTTTGAAATTAAACTTGTATTAGCTTTAATTGTCGTGGGATCACAGATTCTCTAATCATATGGTGCAGAACCGTATCAATCATGTTTTGAGCATTGAATGATGCGAACAGATTATTGTAGATTTGGATATTTTGCCTTTAGTGTTTGTAGAGTTCACTTTCAACAAACAACAAATCTTTTAATTCTCGCAGATACGCCTCTTCATTGGGAAGAAACACTACTTTTCCCTGAAGGTAACATGAATTAGACGATAAACAAGTCTCTGAATTAAACTTTAAAGCCAAACAATATCTACATACTCTGTCATATCATCTATGTCCATACATTCGATCTCTTTTCGCTGTTCCGTTATTTCACAGAGTAATAATGTCTGTTTGTTAGCACTAATGTGATCTTTACTATTAGTTTTTTGAGACTTTCAAATCTTAGTACTTTCATAATCGCTAACCTGCTCTGCATGTGTATCATGTCAACCTCTTTACGACATTCTACTTTGTCTACTACTCTTTGTCTTTTATTTCTAACCCTGCTTGGACCTGCTAGGTTTTCAATTCCACTTGGTCCGGGCTGATTATTACTTTCCTTATTTTCTGAATTTGCACTTAGATTATTATTGTTCTTTTTTGAATTATATTCTCTTCAACGCTTTTGGGCCTCTTTCGACGTGCTGCCCTTTCTTCTTCGTTTAGTCGTTGATGTGTCATCTAGAACGTATAAAATTATTGCCCAGAAAAGGACTACATTGAAGGAAACAAATAGACTGTATGTCTAAAAATACTGTCCAGAAAAGCTTCTTTAAAGGATGAAACTGAGGACTTTTCATAAACGACTTAGAATGAGGAAAACATAAAATTTATAAGAGCTGAGAGCGCAGGAGCTGTGTCTGACAAAAGCATTCACACAAATAAGAGTTGAGTGGACCGTGGGCATGTTTAAAAAAGGCTGAGAGGAAGACGAGACTTGACAAAATCTCTTGGCAAAAGGCTCATCTCAAGATTTTCTTTTATAATAGAGAGATATGATTAAAACATTAAGATTTAAAATTTAAAATGTTGGCAAAGAAAACAGTGTCTGTACAGCAATAAAGTTTTTGCTTTACTAGGTCAGTTACCCATACAGAGGCACATACAGTGGGTACAAAAAGTATTTACACCCCTTCATTTTCTGCACACTTTATTGTGTTGTAGAATTACTTTTAATGGATACATTTGCTATATTTGCCCATCAATTTACACTCAATAAGCCAGAATGACAAATTGAAAACTTGATTTGTTAAAAATCAAAAACAAGTAGTACTCCATCAATAAGATGTTCATGGTAGAGTAGCTAGACAGAAGCCATTCCTCAGTAAAATGTGCATGACAGTTAAAGGGACCCTGAAAGCATGAAGAAAAAGATTCTATGGTCTGATGAGACAAAAATTGAACTCTTTGGAATGACCTCCGAATACTGTATCTGGCAAAGACCTGAAACTGCTCATCACCTGCCTAATACCATACCTATAGTGATGCATGCTGGTGGTAGCATCTTGCTATGGGGGTGCTTTTCAGCAGCAGGGACAGGGAGACTTATCAGAACTGAAGGAAGGTTGAATGCAGCTAAACAGGTCATTGAAGAAAACCCACTCCAGAGACCACACAACCTCAGATTGGGGTGACTCTTCACCTTCCAACACAAAAATGACCTGAAGCATACAGCCATGGCAACACTGAAGTGGCTTTGGGACAAGTATCCAACTTTTCTTAAGTGGTCCAGCCAAAACCCACACATATAACCCATAGAACATGTGCGGAGAGACCTGAAGATGGCAGCTTACAAATGCTTCCCATCTAATTTAACAGAGCTTCAGAGGATCTGCTACGAAGAATGGGATAAACTGCTTAAATCCAGTTGTGCAAAGCTTATACAGACTTCCCAGAAAGAATCAAAACTCAAATTTCTGACAAAGGGACTTCTACAAAATACTGAATTAAGAATCTGAATACTTATGAGATGACATCTTACTTTTGTCATTCTTCTCCATAGCCACATCTTTAGTTCTTATAATGTCAGTCAGTCATTATGCAACCCGCTATATCCTAATTTTCTCAGTTTTCTCAATCTTCATGTCTTCCACATATACAATGCCAGACATCCATCATTGCTTTCTGAAGTGTCATATGTGTATATATATATAATTGTCAGTGCTGGGTGTCAGGCATTCCTTTAAATTATTCTTTTTCCAGTGCTACTTCTATTTCTTTTTCATATCTTCTAAGATAACTGTCTACATGCTTAAATGCATTCTTCCCGTTTACATCTCTTGAAAGTCTACATTCAGCTTCAACAAAGGTACTGTTATGCAGGCCAACTAAACTACAGTAGTGTTCAGTAGTTTTACACTAAGATTTACAGCCTGATTAAGAGTATCATAGTGGAAAATATGCAGTTGGATACATTTCTTAATTTTCTAAAAATACAAATCACATGCATGAAGCTAAATACTTTTCTAGTAGTGGACACTACTTTATATAAAGTAGCTCATTATCTGTTTTGTACTTACTTCTGATTTTGCTGCCATCAACATAGTCCAAACTTTCTTCAGCTTCTTGGTCTTTCCTTGAGCTTCTTCCTGTAAACTAGTGTACTTCTCTTCAATATCCAAGCGCTCTTGCTATTTAAAAAAAACACATAAGCAAGTAATACATTTCTATAATGAAATAAACTGAAGGGTTACAAATGAAGCCTGAAAGAGACAGCGCTTTAGCAATTCCATGACAAAGGAGACCATCCTCAGTGACTCCTCACCTCTTTCTCTTCAAGCTCTTTACGTAGTTGCTCTGCCCTTTTTCGTCGCTCCTCCAGCTCATTATTAGATTCTTCCAGAAGTCTCTCCTGTTCTTCAGCTTTAGCCAACAAGTCAACACCTCCAACAATTACTTTCTTTTCAAGAGCAGAAAGCTTCTCTAGAAGTAAGTGATGTTCCTGTCTATAACAAGGACAACAAACACCAAAAGATAAGTAGTACCCTTATATCTATGCCAGCCAAAGTACTGACCAAAAGTACTATCCAAAAATGTTTTGCACAGAAGGTACAGCATAATTTTACAAGATACATTATTTATCTAAGCAAGCAGAGCACACATAAAAAAATTAATCCATGAATCACTGTTAAGAGACTTACAAGAACATATCTGAGCAACACCATGGAACTATTCCGCACTGCCTGTTTTATGAATTGGAATTTTGTTGAGTTTGTTTTTTTAGTATTTCTTTTAGGTTAACAGTGTTACAAATATGACATCAATAATATTCTAACACCACTGTGGACTTTACCAAGTTACTCTAAATATACAAAAAACATGAAAATGTGGAAACCTCTAAATGAAAACATATTAAGAACTTCAAATATCAACTTTAAAAGTACCGGTTTTGTTTATTTATATCTCTGTGACCTTAAGTTAGAATAAGTTCATCACCTCTTTTAAACATTGTAAAGTATAAAGTGAATAAAGCAAGTTGGTATGAGGAAGAGCAGTAGTCATGTTGGCAACCTAGCCAACATGGTTAAACCTGTTAAAAGCGGCCTTAAAGTGGCAAAGAGAATTTTGTCAAATTATTAATTATCAGATAAAGGCAGGATGTATGCGGGCCAATGAAATGGAGCAGAATACTAAGCACAACAAAGTTAAGAGTTTTCTCTGTACTCAGCAATAGCACTGAAATTTTGATAAAACACAAATCTTTCTTAAATTAGTTATTAGTAAGACAAGCCATTGTAAAGAAGTATACTAAAATGTCAAGATGTGCGAACAATAAAGTATGGCAATTCTCAATTACATAAACTGAAGAGTTGCATAATTAATGTATACACAGCACACATTTTAGCAACTGTATCTCTTAAAATTTTTTGGAAATACACTTTTGATGTAATTTAAGTCCTGTCCAATTTAATTAATCTCAGCAGTCAAGTTAAAAATAAATCTACTCACTGAGCTTTGAGCAAATCTTTTTCTCTTTTTTCCAGTTCTGCTCGTGCTTTATTCCTTTCTTCCTCCTCCATATCACGTTTGGCTTCAAGAGCTCTTCGTTCCTCCTCAATTTTTGCTTGCATCTCCATCATTTTGTCAGGAGATACTTTCTTTTTACCTTAAATGTATTAAAATGAACAATCTATTGATTATCTGTAAACTCTCATTATGCTGTATATATAACAAAACATTACTGAACCCACGTAAACCACTTCAATGTCACAGTGGACCAGAGCCTATCCTGACAGTACTGGATGCAAAGTTGGTAACAAACCTTGTTAAGGCAGCACTACATCACAAACTTAAGCTCAAAAACTATTCACAGCCAATTTGTAATCACCAATTTACTTAATTCACACATTCTTAGGGATATGGGAGGAAATCCCATGCAGACACTTTGAAAATGTGCAAACTACAAAACAGACACTTAACTGAACCCAAGATACTAGACTAATAAAAACTGAAATAGGCAATACACTTGTTTAAAAAATAAAGAGGAAAAAAAACAACACAATGTTTGTAATATTGTACAACTGCACCAGTATTGTTTATCTAAACAAACCATACTTTTGACTTCTATATCCTGCTATAGATGAGAATTCTATAATAATAATAATAATAATAATAATAATATGAAACTACTCTCACAGCTCCACACGAGCTGTATGGGCACTGCATTCTTTCCATGTACTTCAGATTTGGCTGACTGACATCTTTACACTGACCTTATGTGAGTGTGGGAGTAAATGTGAACTCTAATTAGGTGGTGTTCTATCATCATTTGTTCCCACCTTACACCCTGTGGTGACAGGTTGGGCTCTGGCTTCCCATTGGAAAAAAGTAATGAAAAAAATTGTTATTCTAAGAAGATGATCTGAGAAACATCTACTGTAATGTTTCCATTACCTTTAAACTTTAATTTTTAAAATACTTCTACAGTCTGACCAATTTCTATAGCTTTGAGTTTTAAATTAGGGCAAACTTTGCTGTTGTAGCTGAAGTCTACATTCATTACATTATGAAATGGCAAAAGTTCAATATCTTTGCTTGTACACCAAACTATACTATAAAGTTTTTTTCTTGTTTATGGCTCTGGGGAACCAAAGACTATACTGCTGGTAAGGGAAGAAAGTAGGAACTATTCCAAGACAGGATATTGGTCCACACAAGAGCATTATGAGTGTTGTTAGTTGAGTTTAAGGAATGCATTTGTACTGTGAGGGGTTAAGAGAAATAATTCAAGAGAACCTATTTGAAGTGACAAAGAAGAAATCTAGCTGAGAATTGAAATATGGACAAAAAAAAACTTTTTGATCCTTCACACCTTGCCTAACCCATTTTCACTTTCAGTCTGGAAAATGGCCTTGTTCAGTCAAGACCAGGACTGAAAAATGCTATACTGAAGTTGTGATATGAATGTACTTAACATCTTGTCCTTAAGTATCATCTACTGTATACACATTTGTGGAATAACTTTAACTGCATTTCTTGATACAATGGCTGCTTTGTGGGCTGTTGGAGAGTGATTCTTACTGTCGACTGTCATTCTTTTTTTGTATGTTTTGATGCTGTATCTGCATAGCATCAACAAATTAAATTCCACACAACTGATTTTGTTGCAGTTATAAAGTAATTTGTTTATTATAGGCTCTCAAAGGTGATAACAAAACCTCCTACAGCAATAATCTCACAATCCGAATATTTAGTTGAAGCAAGCAATGACAATGTTCACATTCCCTCAGTTTAAAATTTTGGATTGTACTGTGGAAAAATATACAAATAGACCAATATATTTTTCAGAGTTCATGACCATCATTTTCTTTGTCTTCATTGCCTCTCTTACTATTGTTGTTATCTTACTAAATACTTTTGTCTTTTTTTCAAATGATACTTTTGATTCAAAGTCATAAGATACATGGCTAACTGAATTTTCCATGCAGTGAATACAAAGTTCTTTGTGTGCTTGACTTGCTTATTCCATTTGGGCATGATAAGTGCTATAGAAGATACTTGAATTTATCCTTATACATCTTCTACAACTACAAAATTATTCTGATGGTACTATTAGAAACCATTTACTTACAATTTAGGTTTAGTTGACCAAACACTATTATTAAGATTTGGTAACTCAAACTCTAATCAACTCTAATTGAACTACCAAATATTATTACATTCTCAATAAGCAATACTTCAAATATAATTTTCTTACATGCGTAAAATAGACCATTAAGCTATATTTTCAGTTACTGGTAACTGCTCACCTTATCAATTCCTGAATAAAAAAAAAAAGATTATTGTGTAGAAATAACAAATAATTAGGTAACTGCATCTTGAAATCATTAGATAATAGTCAACCTCAAGATAATTAAACCTCAACCCAATATGTATCATAAATATGGTATAACCCGTAAATAAAATCAAATGATATTAACTTGAAAAGTTTGAATTGTATTTCCATTGTATAAAGCAATGGTAAAAATGTTAAAACCAACCTGTTTGATCTTGATTTAAGTAGAAGAAATTAGCAAGTCAAAGGCAGCATTTGTATCAAGATCAGAGAAAAATAAGAGAACAATATATTATTTTGTGATTATTACTTAAAATGTTATTATAGAGGGGAAAAGTAAATTTTAAGAAGTGTTTTTGTGGAGAAGGAAAGTGTCAAATACACAGAACACAACATCACTATAAAATAAAAAATGGGTAAAGACAACACCACATATTGAACAATGTCAAATAACAAGGGAGAGTAAATGATATACAGAAAGGACTGAAGGAGGTCTAAGAGCTAGAATAACTCAAAGTGACTGCATTCCTTTTCAGACACTAAACAAAAATTTTAAATAACTTGAAGAGATGCCCACAGAGTAGCAGCACAGAAACATGCACACATACAACAGAATTTACAGAAAAACATGATTTGGTTTTACTTGCCAGATATTTAACTAACCAAAATTGATTAAAACAGGTGCTGCTGCAAATTAATTATAAATAATAACTAGGACAATGTTACAAAACATTTTAGTGTCATACACATGTTTAGAAAAGGGCAGTCACTTTATTGCAAAAATCAAGATCTTTATTGAAAAAAAATGATGAGACAAATGAGAGAACATCAATGATCCATCATGCAATGAAACAGATAAAATAAATGATAACAATGTCATAAGAAGATTTGGTGGGGAAACATCTTTTTTATAATTTGTGTTTAAAATATTTATTTATGTGAATGAATTTTAATATAGAAGGTGATTTAGCATCATTTGTTGTACCGCTTCTACCTTTAATAGCTTAACATGTACTACTTTACTCAGCATTTGAGAATTATTATTAGTTTCTAATTTCTGTTTAAGGTAATTATTTTAAGAATTATAATTAAACTTCAGCTTAGCCACGTTAAAATGAGTAAAATATGCTTATATGTAAATATATCTTAGACACTAAGGCTATTTTAATATAATGCATACTTTTATTATAAAAGCAATGATAGTCTGAGAAGAAACAAATATAATTAGTCACCTTTAGTTACATTGTCTTTGACAGGCACAAATCAACTGTTAGTGATCACAGTACCTTGCAAAGATTATGAGCAAATATGTACTAAGGCATGCAAAGACTTGTGATGGAGTTATGTTCTTTTTAAGAAGATATAATATTGAGTGATTAATAATTCATTGTAATAATGCATTGAATTTTGTTAAAAAACAACATTATTGTGCCAAAGATATATCTGACAGATTCAGGGATGTAAATAGTTATTATAACTACCATATTTACATATTGTGAATATATTATTGTCATATCACAGTAAAACACAAAAGTGTATCACCTGATGCGTTATTGAGTGCAATGACTTCAGGCTTGTGTATGATAAGTCACATATGCAGCACACAAACACAGCAAAACCAAGTATCCTTATTTCAGTAGGTTTCGGTTATAAAAAAGGGTAATGTTTCCATTTGAATATTCACAGACTTTTTTCAAAACATGGCAGGATCTATTCAGTAATATTTTAAAATAAGTTCATGAAGCACAGAGAATTTATTAATTTAGGTATGCTTACAAGCCTTAAATTTTATGCCGTTTGGCTTGCTCTCTCTCTCTCAGGGGTGGGGATCGATCTATTCTTAACTCAATTTTTCTTTTTGTAAAAACATGATTGCTTTGTATGGATTGCAATAAAATTAATACAAAAAAAAAATATTCACTTGTTTCTACTTCTTAAACTTCTCTTAATAATTCATACTTACCACAACGCATTGTGTGTTTACAAGTGGGTTACGCAAGCAGAGAAACAAATGAAGCATATTTAGAATCTAAACCATTAAATAATATTTCTTTTTGTGAATCCTTTTTTGGTTCTTTCTCTTAAGTGTTGTTTTCTATTCATGCATAATTTGGGATTTTTGATTAATTTATGTGGAAACTGCAACAAAATAGGGAAATCAATCAGGTTTTAAGTTTGGGTGCAAGACATGGTGACAGGCATTTGAAGGACAGATCAAAAGATAATACAACTTGAAAACTGAAAGGGGCTTTCGAGATGTAGAAAATTATGTCAATGTATAAAGGTACTGGCAAGATACAGTGAGAGACACACACTACACTAGACCTGGAGCTCTTCACAATTGGGTGGTCTTTCTGCAAGTGTAGAGTTGCTCCACAGGAGAGATCTTGGTGGAAGTGGATGTGGGAATACAAATGGGTTACCTCAATGTTACCTTTTAGAGATGAAAAATTTCTGATGAATTGCCACAGCAGTAACTCATAGTATTCGACCATTAGAGGAAATGGATTTGGCTTTGAAATGGGTGACACCTACTGTATTGTCTGTATACATTTTTCTGAAAGACTTCAATGCTATTGTGGGGAATTATGGTGAAAGTTCAGCAGGCATGACAGGAAAATAAAATGTTACTGGATTTCTCGACTGTGTGTGGGTTTTCCATTGCAGACACTACAAGACTAGGGACTAGTGGTTCAGACTGACCTATACAGCACATGCTACTACAACCCTTCCTTGCATAAGTGGATTGACCAGGCATGAGAGAGTGAATGAGTGATTAAAATAAAATGTTAGTTTTATTATGCCTACCTAATTTCACTAATTACTTTTGTTAATACATTCTACTATTCAAAATGTTATTGATATTGTACTTGTTTGTATAATCATGTTTAGTAGAATTTGTCAACTTTTATTGATAAATCAATTTATCCATATCAATTTACGAGACACTTCTGCATTTGTAGTGGTAGATAGGTTTTCCTGCAAAATTCATGCATGTCCTATCTATGACAATTCACCACTGAAATGCGCATGAAAGGAAGGGTAAGAGAAGAGATGAGCTTTGCGGTTGAAAATATATTATGTTAAAATCATTGTTTCCCCATATGCTTAACCACCCTGATTTTCAGTAATCCAGCAGCAGAATATGCAAACATTGTAAATTTAGCTTCAAACAACTTTACAATAATTTGTGAGTTTTTTTAATTCTCAAGGAGAAAATATCAAATGTGTGAATCATACTATATTCTACTTTTTTTAGTACAGCTTATAATTATATACTTATTTTACTTTCTTATTAGTGAATACAGTTTAAACCCTATTATGGCTTTTGGTAGAATGGTCAAACTCAATACAGTACAATTATTTCCATTGATAGACCCAAAGTAATTATTTTTATTTATAAAACAATATATTGCTCCACAACTGCTTATAAAATGCAACATACTATAAATCTTAACACATAACCAAGTACTATTAAAAAAAAATTTGTGTACCTGACAGCCTTAAAACTTTTAATTGACCTTCAAGCAAGCTAATGATGACGATGATGATAGTAATAATAATAATTACAATTGCTGACCCAGAACACACCAAGGCAGTACATTTTACTCCATGTGAGAACCATGGAAATGTTATGGATCATTTTATATATATATATATATATATATATATATATATATATATATATATATATATATATATATATATTAGACAAATCACTGTTTACGTATTAGAACGCATCTGTTTAGTATTGGCTTTTATAGCAAAGTTAGGCCTAGGATTCATCACAGTAACAACAAAGTAAATAAAGAGCTTTAATGTAATCTATTATGAATAAGCACAAGGAAAGTATATAAAGTCACATGTTTTAATAAAAGTGTCATTCTTGTTCTAAAGTTGAATATCTTACAGTATTAAGCAAGACCATTCTAAAAATTCACCAAAATGCTAAACTGATTTACATGGAGTACCAGAAAAAAATAGTGATATGTAATTTATTTTGTTTTACAATATGTACGATTTGTAAATCTTTTTCCTCTTTCAGCATTACTTCATATACCTCATATATGCATGTTTTAGTTTTCTGCTCTAAAAACAGTGCAGTAAAAAGGAAAACAAATTATTGTATATGAACAAATTAAAACAAAAAATGCTGTAATTTCAGATCTATTGTTTAGAAATTACTTAACATCATTGCTTTAAACAGTATGATCTGCAAAGTGTAGCGCCTCATTTAAGGTGTGAATGCTGATTATAATCAATATGTCTTTTCAGTAATGCAAGGTGTAAGCATTAAAGTGATGAACACATGCATATCTAATTATTGCTTAAAACGATTACTTCAAACACAAAATATATATATTTTTCTTTTTAAGCAAGACTATAAAGGGAAAAAGCATTGGTATTAAAAAGATGACCAAAGCAGGAAAGGAATGTGAAGAAGGAAGCTAATGTGAAACCAGGTCTCTTTACAAACAGTCCCAACTCACTGGTGTGGGATTTATCCAGAGGTTTCTCAATAACAGAACACGCAGATTCTGAACTACTGCTGCTGCTACTGCCTAAAAAAGAAAAAGAGACATACCCCAAGGAAAACCCATTGAAGGAGACAGGAGAGAATAGAGTGTTTAGACTATTGACTCACTAAAGACGTTAAAGAAAGTAACTTGATGGTGTAGAACTAGCTCTCACAAAGACATGCTGTTATGTTATTTCATATACATGCACATTAGACTAGGTTAAAAGCAGAATGTCTACAACCAGTCACAAATACATACAGACCACATACTTTTATACATGTAAAATTATTGCTGTTTTAATATCTAATTAACCCCCACAAAAAAAAAGTTACAGGAATACTTCCTTTAGCAGTACACAATCAGAAAAGTTAGTATACATATTCCATACCTGTTTTATACCATTGAGATTGTCAAGGAGCTGAAGCAAAACCATGGAGCAATGACTGAAATTTTGCCCTTAATGATATTCCAGTCAGGTGCAGAGTTTAGGGGTATTACCATAGAGGAAATATTCCTAAAATAAATAATTCTAAAGAACCTGTGTCTCACTCTTTTCTAAGAGAAGTCCAAATTTGAAATTAAGCCTGAAGATTGGTCATTTGCTCTGGTCAACAGTAATTTTTTTTTTATTTTCATTTTTTACATAGTACAATAACATTTTCAATTCTAACATAACATGTAGATGTAAAATGAGTTAAAAAAATGTCAAGTTTCAAACACAAAAGGAGATGAAGATGAAATGCTGAGTATCACAGAAAATAAAAATATGCCAAAAAAACTGTCCATGAATACAAGGGGTGAAGTACACAAGAAAGTAATGGGAATTTGGAAAGACTGCAGTATGGTGCATGGAGATAAGGTGCAGAGAGAAGCAGAAAAAGAATAGTACATTGGGTTAAGCCCTTTGAAGATATGGGCGAGAGAAAACCAAAACGAAATAATTTGGAAAAACTCAGCATTTTATGTAGAAATGAGGGGTGAAGAATAGAAAAAAAAAGACTAAAACAAAACCTTACATCAAAATAAATGTGGGCAGAAATTTCTTAATACAATCAATGATCACCATCAAAGTAAGCATGTAATCAATATTTCTGGAATAAAATCACATAATTATTATGTAAATTATTGTTTTAATTTTTAAGAGAACTAGTAACTAGATTGAAACATCAGCAAACTATAAAAATGAAAATTGCAAAATCTCCCAAAAAACTTAACAAAATGATTCTCAAGGAACACCATGCTTTAAAGGAGATTCAGATGGGCCACTGCATTGAATTCTTTTACTGTAATACGCAAGAAACTTTCAGCCCTTCATGTCAGTAACCATGCTGTATACAATAAGCATTACAACAGACTAAGTAACTAAAATGCTAATTTTACAGTTAGAAATGTGTACTTTTTAGGTTTACTTTTATTACTTTTTAAATCATTAAGCTACTTGGCAAGTTGAGGACAAGTATGTGAGCTAGTACAATAACAAAAATTAAATTATCTAATCTTAAATGATCAGCAATTATTTTAAATAGCACATCGATTCTGCTGTACTAATAATCTCACCTGTTAAACAGATAATGAAGAAAGACGTTTTGTGGTAAGATAGTTACAATCAATAATCATGGCACTGGAGAAAAGCGATATATTGTATGTTGATTACTGCATGCAAGTAAGAATTTTACTGTACTCTATACATGTTGCAAAATGAGCCTGCCAACAAAGCTAACTGTTAAAAGAAGTAAAAGACAAAAGGCAACCCTTAAAATTGAAATTCATGTTAATTATATTATTTTAATGTGACATAGTCATGAGTAGGTTAAATTTAATATTATTATTTTTCATTTTAGAAAACAGTGTTGTGTAATAATTTATAAAAAAAAAAAACAGGTCTACTTCTATTCACAGTGGATAAGCTGTTAATGAAGCTTTATCATTTACCAGGAATAGGAAAATTCAAAAATTTTAAAACAAGCAACTGCCAAACCAGGTATTCAGTCATCACAGATTTTATTCAAGAGATATATATACTGTGCCAATTTTAATTTATTCTATACTTGAGAAAAAGGGTAGAAATAAAACTGGTTGAAATATGAAAACTAAAGTCAACAAATATGCAAAATTAATTAAAACGGGCAGCATACAACAGCAATATGTTTCACTAGCACATTATTGATGGTGTTAAAAGGCCTTCATCATGTCACTGAATATTTTTAAAAGCAGGCTATAAAGTCAAACCTGATTGTGAAAAAGCCAGCTCATCAGTATAAAATGAAAATACAAGTGAACTAAGTTTTCATAGTGCTTTAGAGTATGGTTGTTCAAGCTGTCAAGTAAAACCAAGCACCAGAAGTAGGCTAATGGCCTGGGTCGAGAATTTTTTTCCAAAACAAACAAACATTCATTTGTTTCTGTACTGCTAACATCAAGTACTGTATATGTCACCAATATCTGGAGATGTATTTACATAGAAAACATGGAGCAAATGGCTTCAGTGTTGATCTTTTGCTGTTTTTTTTTATAATTTGTTTCCATTTCTACTATTCTTTGCCCTATTTTACACTGCACATAACAAAGGTTTCTTCTATCTTCCTTGAAATTTGTCTACATATCTTTCATATTACATATTCAAGTTTCTAAATTGTTGACGATTACTGTCATCCGCCCACTTATGTTGTCTCTGCATCAGTTTGCAATGTATTTGTCTTCAGTTTTCTTGTGCATACTCTAATCAATGATAATGAGTTGATTGGCATCACTAAAATGACAGTACCAGCATGACTGCAAATTTGCAGTGTGGGTGTGTTAAGAAATCCCGGTAGCAAAGGACTTGAAGGGTGGTTTTATTTAGCTGTTACTGCTGCTAAGGCACATTACAAATATATTAGGCTGCTGGTGCTAAAAATAAGATTATCACAGAATCATATTCGCATGATCAATAATCCCAAAGTTGGAAAAGAAATACTACTGAAAATATTTTTCAGATTCAATACCTTAAAGTATCTGTTATACAGAATCCAAATTCACATCAGCAACTCCAGTTTAAAATGTTCATTTTTTTCTACTAATGAACTGGTCATGCATTTTAGTATACCTATGCAAGTCTGGTAAAAGTAACAGCAGCATCAGAAAGTTTAACATTCAGATCATTAACTTAACATATTGTGTAACAGATTTTTTTGATGGAAAAAAGTCAGCTAAGTTTGGATCACAAGAAAATACATACAATAAGCTTTTGGACTTGTAATTTAACAGTGGATTTGGTGGATGAGGAAAATGCCTATTAGTTAAAAATATATTTACTGTGTGAAATAGAATATAAAACCCCAAACTGCTACAATATGCATCATGCATTTGATCAAAACACTTGACCTTGTCTAGACCTAGTTATCGGGAAACAAAAATCAAAGATTATGCAATAAACTACCCTAGTATCAGTATGTATCAAAATGCTTTGTTTCTTTTTGACTGTGCATTGTATGAAAGAACAAAAGGGTAAAAATAAATAGCTATTTCAAATGAAGAAGTTGCAGTTTACTTAGCAATTAAATTTTATACCTCACTGTTAATACTATATTTGGTATAAAAGGTCTTGTACATTAACATTTCGTAAGAGGTAAAAATAAAAAAGTTAAACTATAAGCATTCTACTATCCGCACTTCATAGGTTTTTATAGAAAAATTATATAACCATGAAATGTAACCTAAAGTAATAAAAGTTAAAACTAAGTGGGAGAGGAATCATATTAACATATGCAAGAATTTTTGAGATTTAAAGCTAATAGTTTACTAAACCAAGCAAATACCTTTTCACTGTAAAATGAAATTACTGTTTTTTGAATTATAATTTATCATCTTGAAAAGGGCAATTCATTTATATTAGGCTTACTTCTGTAGATTATGTGCTTTCTTACACAGGAAAGCCAACAAAAAAATTTAAGATGACAAACAGGAAATAATGGATTGATAGTAGTAGTTACAAACTCTAAACTCAAAATAGGAAACAACCAAAAATCAATTTTGGTTACACCTGAGTGGCAAAATGTGCTATGGCAGCTGTGAATAATTCAACAAATAATTTTACAGCTCCTAAGAGTGCATACACATATATATATATATATATATATATATATATATACATATATACATATATATATACATATATATATATATATATATATATATATATATATATATATATATATATATACATATATATACATATACATATATATATACATATATACATATATACATACATATATATACATATATATATACATATATATATATACATATATATATACATATATATATATACATATATATATATATATACATATATATATACACATATATATATATATATATATACATATATATATACATATATATATACACATATATATATATATATACATATATACACACACACACACACACCAGAGTGTGCAGTACTTAAGTGTTTTATATCTGGATAGTGGTTAAACAAAAACAAAAAAAAAACAGTTTGTGAGTATCACAAATGTACACAATGTATCACTTTACACAGTACTTTAAGAAATCAATTAGAAACTATGTCCTAAAGAGCTATAGAGCAAATCTGAAAAATATTTCTGTAAAATAATAGGCTGAAAAGAAATGAAGACTATTGCCATTCTCAAATGTCAAGTGAAAAATATTTGACAGAGTATAAAAAGCACATACAAAATGTAAAAATGAACAATGCAGAGTTCAGGGCTATACCTGAAAAAAAAATAATATTTTATTTTGTACTTCAAGCCAACTGGTGTGTTGGAAGATGAGAAATCTTGCACTGTTCCAGTGTACAAATCAATTCAAAACACATAATCCAACCAGATAGAACACATGTGTGTAGTGTAGTTTGTTACTATCCAAGATAAACCAGTAAATTTGTACATCATTAAGCAGGGTAGCATTACAACATTTAATGCAGCAGACTGTCAACTTGCAGGAATGGGTGTGAAAATTGTATGTTATTTTATCATCTCATTGTTCCCAAAAGGTCTTCATTCCTCTAAAAAATTACCAGGATAGTATTCTAAAAAAAGACAACTGTTAATACATAATGAATGTCCCTCATGTCTAGCAGAGTGACTATATTTCACTTTGCGCTAAATGAATGCCTACCAGTTAACAGATATATAACAGAAATCTTCATGAATATTCTGTTATAAACAGTCATAGTCTTTACTTTTCTAAAGTGTATATTAGCAGTTTCCTTCCAGCCCTGAAGTCTCTTGAAAATTAAGATTATAACAACATCTTGGTAAACAAACTATTGAAATTAGGAGTGTGATTTTCAGTTGGGATTTAATTTAGCAGGAAGACAAATGATAAAGGCAAAGTATAAATTGGTTAATCTCTTGAAAGTAAAACTATATTTACATTCAGTGCTGCAATTGACTTTCCTTACAGTGTAATATTGCTTATTCATGCTTGTGTACATCACATTGCTTAGACTTTCTAACAGAATGTGTATGAGGTTCGCAACACACAATACTCCATGGGGGAGTCTATGACACAACTCAAATCCACAACCCAGTGCTTCGCCATGCTAAACGGAAAATACCACCTCTTAGGTTATTCACAGCCATTCATCAGTTAAAAAAATATAATAAAGGTAACATTGGTTGTGCAGTAAGTTTGCAGTTTTTCATAAACTTAAAAAAACATTAATACTTTCTCATGGGTCTGTGCATGGCTTCAGCTTTTGAAGTGCTCTCGTTTTGGCCCTATCCACTTTTTTAATCTCTGTGTGATACTGGCTTAAGATATAATTAAGAAAACAAATTATTAGTGTTCTATGTCACATGGCTTCACATATAGATTTAGGGTATGTCAGACCTTCCAATTGCAGTTACTGCTCTTTAATGTAAAATTTAATGACTGTGTGATGACTTTTCAGCACAGTCAAGCTCGCACCTTTTTCTGACATCCAACAGTGTGCTGCCTGACACAGTCAGGGCTGTAGGAAAGTTTAACATGCAAGGCAAGTTTAGCCACAATCTCTGCCTTTTTTTAGTTGTTTTACATTTTTGTAGTGGTACAGAAAATATCAAACAGGTGCTCTTCACTTTTATTTGTGAAGTCCAAAACACCCAATTTCCTTATTCCTCATTGCTGCATAATTATGCATTGTACTTCTGGATGAACATTAATTTGTTGTCAACTCTCATGCACACAGTGCCCCTTCCTGTGAGGTCATGTTGGAGCAAGTCATGGACTAGTTGGAGTGAGTCACTGGGTATGTCTTCCTAAGTGAATGGTTTCACTGGAGCACACTGCCTTCGATTTGTTAAGATTATGTAAATAAAGACTAGGACTGAAAATCGCTGGAAAACTCATCAAATCTGGTAAGACGTTAACTCTATTTTGTATGTATGACTAAAAACAATGGTTTATAACTGTATTACACCTTAGCTTTATTCATGTATTTTAGAAAATTTAAAATAAAATTATTTACGTATGTAAACTGATTAAACTGAAAATGTAAATTTAGAAAATTTAAAATAAAATTATTTACATATGTAAACTGATTAAACTGAAAATGTAACTATTCAAGCAGTGATATATTTGAGCTATAAATTAAAAAAACAAGAAAAATGAAGATTTTGTTCGTTTTCACATTAATCACCACAAGTTTAAATTTAGATTCAAGTATCTGAAACTGAGTTGCTCATTCCTTTCAGAAAATGTTGAAATTTAAACTGAATTAAACATTAATGAGACTCTTTTCTATTATCATTTAAGGAGGTAAAATTTCATAATAGCAAAATTGTGAATTAAAAATTTGTAGGGGAAAAAAATGTGTATACCTCTGCGTTTCTTTCGCTTTTCTCCATCTCCACTTTCTCCTTCTTCATCTTCATCTTCGTCGGATCCACTTCCATCTGACCCTGAAATTTCTTCTCCTAGAAAGTTTTTAGATATAAGCTTTCAATTTGATCAATTCGAAATACACTTAATACCACTTTTGACATATGGGACACATCTTTAATAACATTGGTACAACTAGTAGGAGGAAGACATTTCATAGGGCTGGTCAGAATGATTTCTAGTGTGAATATCGAGAGTGAAACCACCACCCCAAGGGGTACACAGATACTTTGTTGCATAGGAAGGTTTTATATCCTTGCTTCTGTAATTTATTGTTGTTTGTTAATAAATTCTTTATTTGTTTTTATACCCTTGGATTGTCTGGATACCATTTGGGTTCAGGTACAGCTCTTGAGTATCCCCAACCAGTTTACAATGTCCTCTATTATTTTACTGCTCAGGATGTTTAGGAAATTGTTTTCTTTTTCTAGTTTAAGACCATTATTTTCAGTTAAAGGGCAGTATTGTGGCTTTCTCTATGATCAAACCGGCCATTTTACTTTTGTGCCTACACTGCTTAGAATACTGTGTATTTTATTTTTTTAATTTAAAATAGTATTTTACTTAAACAAATAAAAGATACCAACCCACAGTCCCAAAAAATGACTATGGAGTGAGTACATTGTATTTATTCTGTCGTTAGACCACAACAGTATAGTTGGCCATGGTGATAGTAACAAAGAACTGGTCATTATTAGCCCAAACGAGTCATTATAAAATTTTGAGATACATGTACACTGAGTGAGAAATTTACAAATCAGTTAATTCAGTTAATTAATTCAAAGTGCATCTTGTGTGTTAAATGTCAAAATTAAAATCACTGCTCATAACCAGCTCATAGGATTCAGAATTTAAGAAACAGTTTATGCTATTACAAATCCAGATAATTATGGTGATAAGATTTATTCATTGGAAAAGATACAGGCTAACTAGTTACAGAAACTGTATTTGATGTCACCATTAAAATCTAGTAAATCAAGCTATAAAAAGATACACATTAAATATATATTATTAACTACTAACCTTATAAATAAATGAGAAAAATATTTTAAATATTAAATATACTAAAATATGTAGCTGCACATTTCAATTTAATGCTGCAAAAGTGTTTTACTTAGCTCAAGAGTGCCACCAAGCAGCTGTATGAAAGAAACACTTGAAAAATGAAATATTTTCTTTTAAACTTCTTTACCTTCTTCCAACTTTTTCTTCAGGTCTTCTATTTCTTTTTGGAACTGACGAAGAAGAGCATCTTTGGGGTCCTCATTAATCCTAGCTTTATTCTTTATATTCTTAGCACGATTTGCATATCTCAAGGTGCTAATGGTTTCATCATAGTTGTAGTCTGCTGGTCCAATGTTTGCACACTGAGCAAAAAATGACATTAACAATAGCAGTGAAATAAATCACTCTTCTGAATGTAAATACAAATGTAAGTTAGTTAGAAAATATTTCCTCATGTCTTAAAACAGTTGTTTATTACATTTCAGTTAATTTAATGAGCTATCAAATACCATGAGTGATGGTAATTCTAATTTACCTTTCTAATTATTATTACATACTAAATTATACACTCCATGATCAACATATCCAAAAAAGTCAATTAATTAATGGCATTCAATTACTGGGGCACCATTTAAACACTTTTAGCAGTTAGCATTTCTCATAAAGTTTGCAGCCTTACAAATTCTGTTCAGACTTAAACAGTGATCCCATCCAACTACATACTGCAGTTCAATTTTAAGTGAGTTACCAGACACTCCAAAACAGCATGGGTTAGGTTTATCAAGCTAATGGAAAACATCATACCATCATAGTCTTTGAGTTTCCTCCTAGTGAATCTTGGAGAAGTCGGGTAAGTTTTGAATTCCTGTAAGGAACATGAGTGCTCTTTCCATCAACCAATGCAGAGATTACATTTCCCAGTGTGGAGAGTGACAGGTTTATTTTTGTGGCCTCTTTCAGCCTCTGTCCTGTAGCCCCAGTTTTTCCTTGTCGCTCAGAGCCCTGGAAATCACAAATCGCACATACCAAAAATAAAAAATTGTCAGAATACACAAATAATCAATACATACAAATAAAAATGTTATATTTAGGATTACATTTATACATTTGTAGTAGATGCAGCAAAAATTTCAACAAAATAGTGGTTACTGCAGCATTCAAAAGGCATTACTAAATACTTGGTTACCATAATTAAAACATTACTTACAGCAAGGTCCACAAGATGTAGTTTGCCCATTCTCACATGTTGGTTTCCATCAACTCCTTTCTCACTACATTCAATAGTAATTGTGAAAATTGCATGAGAACGCGAGCTGTGTTCATTCATATTTGTGGCACCAACGGAGCCTATAATGCAGGAAAGATTAAACAAAAATAAATAATGTTAAGAAGTCAGAAATCTGCAATAATTAACATGCATGACCAGCAACAAGTTTATTACCTGAATATCAACTTACATAATGTATGAGGTTGTTAATAAGATTAAGTAACTTCCCCTACAAACAGGACAGTACAAAAAAAAAAAAGACAGCTACTACTGTATACAATCAAAAAGCTACATATTTCTTAAATGTCACATTACTGAGGCAAGAAGAAAGGTAGGATTAAGGGAAGGGGTAGCAGAGGATGATTAACAATTACACAACTTCTACTGCAAAAATTAAACTCCTACACATACTGTATATTATTCTATGCACCATATATATGTACAATAGGTGTCAAACGAAATTTTAACAAATGGTGGAAATTCACCTAACAATGACCACAAGGAAAGTATTTTAGGAGAACAAAAAGACTAATCCATACCTATACATTCATCTGTGCCACTAGAGGTCATAAAATATGCATTTTCCTTAACATTAGATGGGAGTAAATGCAATGAGAAATATCCTCAGTAAAAATCTATTTTTTATTTTGAACTGTGAATAGTGTAAAAACTCTTTTATTTCAACTAACAATTTTTCACTGTGTTAGCGATTTCTATGTAAAACTAGAAAATTCCATTAGACAGTTCAGTGAGCCTCATTTGACCAAGATTAACAAAAGAGCAAATTCAACAATGGAACGCAACAATTATCTGTGCAACACCTTAATTGTTTTAACTGCATGCACTAATGAGACCATATTCAGGGAACAAAAGTAACTTTTATCCTTTAAATTGGAGTTGCACTCTCAGTCTCATTCATGAAGTGAGACTGTGGCCAATCTAATATATAATAATAATGCTAAGGTCTATGCGTGTGTTCATTTCCTGCAAGAAATTGGTGTGATTTGTCGGTTTGGCTTTGGTGATGCAATCAAAACAAGTGAGATTGTGAGACACACGAGGAAGAGTAAAAGCATAGTAGACGCTCCGAGAGTCACCTTCAAAGATGGGAAGTACAAAAGCAGACAGAAGGTGAGCAAAGCACCTGGAAGTGATAAGAGTCTGAGAAGCAGGTTTTATAGGAATAGGTATAGGTATAGGTAATTGAGTAGGCTCCTGGCAAGAGAGGTTCAGATACAAAAAGATACAGAGGAAAAGCACTAAAGGTACATGAAGGGCAGGAGATATCAAATATTTTTTCAATTGATTTTATTACCAGTTTTCAACGAGGCTTGACTAAAATTAAAAAAAAAAAAAAACACTGATCTGCAGCCAAGTATATTCAAGTTAAGTTGTAATTAGTATACATAGTATGTGTATGAGAAATTAGATTACTTTTGACTATTTCAACAAGAAGTCTACATGACTTGTGCCCAATAATTATCCAGTACATATAGGAAACATTGTCATCTAATGTACATGCACAGTACATGCAATAATTGCCTTTTACTGTTCTTATTTTTTCAACAAAAACTTAAAGCCTTCTGCCAAAAGGCAAAATATAATGCTTTTACACAAAATGTTATTTTTTTCCACTTTTTATAAAAATACTACCACAACAACTGCAGACTATAGCAGTATTTTGAAAACTGTCAATTGTGTTATAAATGTAAAAAAATTAATGGTGGGATGCAGAGACAATGTTCTTAAGTAAGAACAAAACAGTTGGTTGCATATTGCACATAACTTTAAGCAGACCTCAGATACTGCATAACTGATTGACCATTACTGTACAATTAGATCAAATATATTTCTAACATCTATGTGCCTACTGTATCAACAGGAACATATAATCAGTCTTGGATTGCAGAAACAATCCAAAATCAGCAGCACAATCACTTAGAATTGTGATTATGAATAAATCTACCCTTTTCCATTCTGGAAGACATTTCAAGAATAATGTACTGCTTTGCGATTAAATAAATTGGTATTTATGCATTAAAATAAGTATTTTTTCAATATATTGCTATATGAGCAGTATAACATAAAAGTCACTTTTTCATTTGAATTTGTGATTTTAGCAATTAGTTTTTGAATTGGTAATTTTTTTGCAGATTTCATCAGATTACTAAAAAGTAAAAAACATAATCAAACTAATGAACTGTTAATTGTCTGACAGGATTAATGCAACTGCTGAAAGGTAAAAAGTACCATTACCTTATTTTGGATTTACTAATTTTTTCACATTTAACACATCACACTACTTCTGTATGATAAATGTTTTATAAAAAAGTGGGTCTCTAGTATGAATGTAACCAGGTATTATTAAGTATATAACAAAATCTATTGTACCTACATGCTTTAAAAATTCTTGGCTTTAGTTATTTTACATACAATACATGAAGAGAGATTAATTATTTTGTACAGTTTGTCTGGATATATGAAAAATATATTTTGAATTATGAGGTAGAAATGTCACAACCATTATGCTGAAACATAGTCATACATTTTATCTTTCCCAAAGACAAAAAACTCACATAGTTTGTTTGACTATGTACTTTAGAAGGAGAATCTACAAAAAAAAAAAATGAAAATTAGTCATGGCCACAAAACAAACTATGTGCCAGGACATTTATTTTTGTGACCCAGCTACAGTTATTCTAGTTAGAAAATGTCCTAATTGTTGGCTTCAACATGTGGTATAGTAATGGAAAATGTACATAATATATACAGAGCGCAGAAAGGCCTCTGTATATATAAGGATCATGTGGCACGGCAAAAGCAGCAATCCAGCAGCTGATCAAGCAAAGAGAAGGTTAAGAAACACAATTTGTTTCCCACTGTATCACCATTTAAGAGGAGTTTCGTTGGGGCGGCCACGTCTCCTTGGGGTGTGTTCAACCCACCTCTTCACAATTCGGGTGCGGTATGGTGTTGGCGAGCAAAGCAAGCAGGGGGCCAAGCCCCCTAGTAGAATTAAAAAAAAGTATTATATTCATACCTAGGTAGACACTGAAATAAACAAGCAATTGGCACAACTAGAAGGGTGAAGGATCGCATAAAGATGTCCAGTAAACTGAAAAACGTTATTATGCTTTGATTGCCTTTAAAAATGAAAACAAAAATAATTATTCCTAGTAATTAACAAATTCTTAATTAATTACTTGGATACAGGTTTAATAAAGAAAAAACAAAATATTACTAGTTCTTACGATTTTTATGTCCCAATGTCATGATCCTGTCCATATCATCTGCATTGTTTACCACATAGCCAGATAGATCCTTGATATAAACTCCAACATCTGGTCTTTCCTTAACCTATATAAGAAAACAACTTTCAATTTAGATGGCTTTCCTATTAGAGAAATGATTTTCCCATATTTCAGGTTATTTGTTTTTTTAATTTAAAAAAATGTCTATTGCAGAGAGGAAACCATGCTTTTTGTCTGTTTAAATAGTTTATCATTATCTCATAGATTAGTCATAAAGGAAATGTGAGACTGTGTTTACAAACCTTTTAGTAAATTCAAGTCATAAAAAACTGTTCAAGGTAATAAATTAGTAAAACAAAACACCTAATTTCCATACTCAAAATGTGTTTGAAATACAGTTACCTTTTCTCTAAACACATTCAGACATGTTTAGTTAAATTAGAGGACAGATGCAGATGCCTTATGTTGGAAATTGACTAATAATAAGTAACATTCACAATGTTTTTTCTAATAATCATTGTGACACCTTTTTATATAATTTTTTATATCATTTATATCATAATTTCTTGCAAATATGAGAAGAAAATTAGAAATATTAAAAAAGTGATGGCAATTTAATTTCAATTTCTTTAATGATAAAATATTTATGGCAGCCCTAATTAACATTTAGATATATCCTGAAAAACATCATAAATATTTGACAATGTGTATTTTAAGATATCTTAAATAAATTGCAAAAAATCTTAAAATTACATCCTGATCACTTGTAGACAACTGCAATGTATTTTAAGAGAAACAATTCAAGATGTCTTGAAATAATTCTGCACATTTTCAGATAAGTCACAAGTATTTCAATATGTCTTCTAATTAATTACTGTAAAATTGAATAGGTTTTTAATAAGACTTACTGATATTTTAAGATTTTAGATATCTCAAAATTCTTTTTAGATGTCTGAGAAATGGCCAAAATGTTATTTCAGAATATCTAAAATTGTTATGCATTTCAGGTGTCTTCAAATTTACTCACTTTTGAAATATCTAAAATACAAATTTAGATCACTCAGATTTTTTTCCTGATATCTTCAAGTGGGTTTCTTCTCCATTTCAGTTAACCTTAAAATATATATTTCAAGATATCCTGAAATAAAATTTGAGGTATCTAAAATGCCTCCAAGTGCCTTTCTATTTATCTCTATATACCTTCCTGCCCATGCTGAGATATGTAAAATGAGCTTCAAAATATCTCAGAATTACTTCCTGTACATATATATCTTGAAATTCATTTGAAATATATTTAAAAGATAGAAACTCCTGTTGAAGGAACTGGATAAATAAATGATTCTGAGTATATCTCAAAATGAAAAACAGGTTTCTTAAATGGCATTCGAGTTTAACTTCAGACATCTTGAAATATCCAAGGTACCTTAAAATGTAAAGTGACTTTTCCAATTGTTTCAGGGTACAGTTCAAAGTAGCAAAAAAAATAAGGCAAGGGACCAGCATAGAATGAAAAAAGCAACCTTAACTCAGAAAACATTGGTACAGAATGGAAAATGAAAATAAAAACAGAAAACAGTAATTTCAAAATTCACTTTGACCTGTAATCCATCACAAACTTCATGAAGACAAGATACTTAATTTTTAGACTGATCAACTTAGTTTTTCATAAATATGCATCCATTCTTGCCATAAAGAGCTTGCAATACCTTCTAAAAAAATTGATGGTGCAATTTAAGGTCAATAATCAGATAAAAAAAAAAAAGTAATGGTGCAAGTAGAAACAGATGATTTTTAACAGGTGATAATAGTTACACTTTGGTATAAAGAAAACTGCACCCAGGAAAGGCCTATTTCTTTAGGAGTAAAGATGGGCCAAGGACTGCCAATTTTCCTACAAATGCGTAAGAAAATCATTCAAAAAATTTTAAAAAACAATGTTTCTCAAATTATAGATCAGAAAGAATTTTTGCATTTCACTCTCAATAGTGTATAATATACTTAAAAGATTCAAAGACTCAAGATTTCAGTGCATGTAGGGTAAGCAGACTGTCTGTGACCTCTGATCCCACAGATGGCACTGTATCAATCATTAATGAATAAATAATATAACCACACCGGCTCAGGAGTACTTCAGCAAACCCTGATCAGGTAACAAAATACTAATTTACATCAACAATTGTTGGTTACAATTGTTGTGTGCAACAAGGAAGTCATATGTTAACAGTGTCTAGAAGCGCCATCAAATTCTCTGAGCTCTGTGGTATCTGGGATAGAGCACCACACATGTATTGTGGTTGGATGTTAACAATACAAACTTATTGTGGTTGGAAGAATCAGTATTTCAGGTCTTTTTCACAAGAAACTAATGTAATGTCCTCCAGACCAAAGAATAACAGGACCACCCAGACAGTTAACCAACCAAACGTTAGCAATTACAGGCTAGTCTCTCTCCTTTCCTTTCTTTCCAAAACACTTGAGCATGCTGTTTCTAACCAAGTCTCCTCCTTACTTGTACAGAATGAATTGTTCGATACCAACCAGACCAGCTTCAAGAGGAACCACTCAACTGAGATGGATCTACGGACCATGGTTGACCAGCTATGATTTGCTAGAGCTACCAACTTGTCATTGTTTCTGATCCTTCTAGATCTCTCCTCTGCCTTTGATATGTTCAACCATAACATCCTTATTGTCACCCTCTCTAACCTTGGCATCACTCGGACTGCTCTCAGATGGTTTGAGTCCTACATTTCGGGCAGATCCTATAGTGTGTCCCAGCGAGGAGTGTTGCCAAGGGTGCATCAGACTTGCATAGGGATGCCCCAAGGATTAGGGTTAGGTCTTCAACTTTTCTCTCTGTACATCACCCCACTGGGCCCCATCACGCAATCCCATGAGTTCTCTTATCAGTGCTATGCTGATGATACAGAGCTGTATCCTCCTGAGGACAACACATTATCAGCTAGAGTCTCTACATGTCTTACTGATATCTCAATCTGGATGAAGGACCACTATATACAACTTAAACTGAAAAAAAAATCTAGCTTCTTGTAATGCCAGCAATCCAGTCTAACTCCCCATTGTTGTAAAGCTTGGCTCACTGTCACTAACATACAACCTTGGGGTGGAGACTGATGAACAGGTAGCTTTTTCTGACCACATTTCTAATGTTTCTTGTTCATGCAGGTTCACACTGTACAGCATCTGCAAGATCAGACCTTATCTGATGGATTATGCAGGACAACTTCTGGTCCAAGCTTTGGTCTTGTCAAATCTGGACTATTGCAACTTCTGCCAGGAGTACCCACATGTGCAACTACACTACTGCAGATGGTCCGGAATGCAGCAGCCCATCTTGTGTTTAGCGAGCCAAGACGGGCACATGTCACTCCTCTCTTGCTTGTGATGGTGCGGGTCCACTCCTTGATCCCTCTTCAATAATGGGAGCCTCTTGAACCTGACACTGTCGATAACATAACTGGATGAGCTGAGCTGATGAGGACAAAACACACCAAGCAAGGGGATGGTGAAAAGTGCAAGGGCTTTTATTATAAAAAAAACAAATAAATTCAAATACTGCCCAAAGTGCAGTTCTCAAAAAAAAAATCAATAAATAAATCCATAAAATGAGTGTATAGTGGAGGCTAAAATGATCAAATAAATAAATCCAATAAAAACAAGGTTAAAATTGAGGCAATAGTCTTTAAAATTCCCACCCCTGGTGCTTCCCTTTTAAAACTGATGCCTCACCAGCTTACCCTACTCGAACCTTGCAGCATGGAGAGAAGTCCACCAAAAGGGGCACAGATCCTTCAATACTGGCCTGTGCCCCCACCGCCCGATCCACAGCGTTCCACGGGGAGCCACCTGACCCTGCTCCCACATCCAACGGTGTCAATCCAGGTTCCTCCCAGCGAAAGTGAACCGTCCTTCCACCGCTGCAAGTCACAGGCACCACCCAGCGAGAGAATCCTCCTGAACACAACAATCCTCATGCACCCTCCTGAGCGCTAGCTACATGCTACCTCCTAGGGCACCATTCCTTTCCGCCAGCTTCCACTCTAAACACCGGCTCACTGCTGCTACTGCCTTTTTCTATGTCCTTTAACCTCTGATCCTCTTTTGTTCTGTTTCTCTTTTTCTTTTCTTCCTCCTCCCTGATCTTGCTCTCCCCTTTATAGACAGAGGGAGCAATTGCAGGTGGGATCACCTGATTACCACCCTGTGCTGATAACAAGGCAATCAGACAGCCTGCGCATGCCGGCAAGGTAATGCACGGAATGCAAATCGCCTTGCACCAACATGGATATGGGGCGTCTTCCTGGCAGATCGCTCACACCTGCTCCAACTCTCCAGCACGAGCGCGTTTATTACTTATTTATTTATTAATTAAAACAACCACTCTTTTTGAGCAGCAGACCCGCTAAACCACATTGCTACATAGTAGTCAGTGGGTCAGCACCTGCATATATGGGGACACTAATGAGGTGCTATGCTCCTTCCCTCCCACTCAAGTCTGCCAGTGAACAGCGTCTGGTGATGGCACCTCTGTGTGGTATTAAGTCACAATCCAGATTGATGGAATAAGCTGTCCACCTCCATCTAAACTGCTGAAATACAACCTGTTTCATAAGATCTGTCTAATTGATTGAAAGGGGAAAAAAAAAAAAAACTGCTCTGTGATATTTTATATCATTGGTTGATTTCTTGTTACATTATATTTAACTGCTTTATCAATTGTTAATCTATTATTGTAAATGCATTAGTTATTACATCTTTTCACTTGTGGCAATCAACTTTTTTCCCTGGCCTACCACACTTGCTGAATAATAAGGCCATAGCCTAATGTCACTAGATTACCTTTAATAAACGTAAGTGCAAAATGTAAACATACAAGTCCAAACGCCAGTGTCTTTGATGGTATTGGGTTGTGTCAGTGCCATGGGCAAGGGTATCTTGTGCCTCTGTTAATGCAGAAAAGTACATACAGATTTTGGAGCAATATATGCTGCCTTCAAGACAACATCTCTTCCATGGACACACACATGCATATTTCTACAAAGCAATGCAAAAATCACATTCTGTATACATAACACATACATGGCTGGACAAGAAGACTGTGTAAGTGCTCAGATGGCCTGCCTGCAGCCCTGACCCGTCCCCAGTTGAGAATGTGTGGTGCAATTCAAAATGCAAAATGTGACAATGATGACCCCCAACTGTTGAACACCTTAAGACCTGTCTGCAAGGCGAATGGGACAAAATGACACCTGAACCACTCAATAAACTGGTGTCTACAGTACCTAAATGTTTAAGTGTTGTGAGAACGAAAGGCTATGTTACAAAGTGATAAATACTTTACTGTCTAAACTAAAATATATTGCAAGTAGTCAAAATCAATATAAGTGTTCATTAAAAAAAATGCATTAGTTGCAACTTTAAAAAATAGGCTGTTATATTTTTTCAGGTCAAAGATCAATTAATAATCAGTGCTTTCTGTTTATTATTTGCATTTCCCATAAAGGCCCAATTTTTCTGAGATCAGTCCAGTTAATTTTGTATTTGCATGTTTTACCTGTCATGGATAATATTCATGCATCTATAATAAAACTCTCCCATCGCTTTTGTAATGTGCTTACTGCAATTTGAGGTTGCAGGTGAACCAAAGCCTAACCAAGTACCACTAGAACAAGGATGGAACACTGAAAACAGTGTCAGTACATCACAGGGAACAAAAAAGAACCCCATCCTGCTTATAATCAGACATAGTCTTCTTTATAATACCTTCAGAGGAATGTTACCACCTTGAAATTACTCTTCCTAGATTATAATACTCGTTTCACGTTACAGTAGGTAGAAGTAAGATACAGTATATGTTTCTAAATTACTTGACTTCTAAAGGTGCAGTGTGGACATTTTTGTTATTCTAATAAACTCTACAATGTGATTATTGCCACACATTCTAAAATCATTTCATGACATTTACTAATTTTTTAACAATAATATCTGAAAATTGCTAATGCAGTTTTTATTTTCAAAGAGTGGATACAAATTCCAAATTGTTATTAAACCTTACCACACTGTTCGCCACTTGGAGGCAAATACAAAGATAATGTATGGCATGTTAAATAACAAACCATCATCTTTACCACATCAAAACTGTTTCATATAATTTATTGATAAAATAAAGTAATAGTAAATCACACTGTAATATGGTTATTACTATTTTTCACTTACCTCTAATCGTTGCATTTGATCTTTTCCCAAAAGGTCTCGGACTTCCTCATTGTAAATTTCCAAGTAGGACACTCTGACCAAGAATCTAAATTAACATATACAGTTGGTTACATGGCAGCATTAAGAAAGAAGCTTGCTTCTCCAAAAATTGCTATTGTACAGGACGTATGAAAAACAAACACATTTCTATTTGGTTATCAACCATCTTCACTAGAAATTAAACTACAAAGTTCATTCCATTGTTGTTTACAACAAAAAATAAACATGTAACCTAAAAATAAATGTACAATACTATAGGGATGTTTTTAAGAGACCCTCATATCTGCAGATAAGACAAAACAACTAATGTGAGCCCACATATTAGGATGATAGACAGTGTGATAGTCTTGGCAAAAGTACAGCATTTTATTAATCAACGACTGCTATGACAGAAACTGGAGGTGATGTAGTGTTTGTTTGTGTGCACTAATACGCTCTTAAATCAAAGAGAAAAACAGATTTGGATTGTAACTTAATGTAGTTGCAGACCATATCGATTGCTAACTGATTCAATTTCTGTTACGCTGAAAAACCTGCTATGTTTATTAGCAAAATATGTAATTAGTGGCAAGCAGCAATGCCATGTTAGCCTGTTTGTTGTTCAATAAAGATATAAGTATGCAAATATGACAAACTCAGTGTACTACAAGATGAATTCTGTTATTCTATTAACTAATTGCAGCTCTCATTCTAGTGTTGCATTAAAACAGTACATTACAACAATGTTCTTGTAAAAATGTAGAACATGTCAGAAAATATTTCAACAAAACCTGCACATCATAGACTAACTGAACAGATTATCGTTAAATTATTAGCATCTATCATGTGTGTCACCTATGGCTTTCCAGCCTGGCTGAAATGTGCCAGTTAAACCTCACTCATAAAAACTAGTTGGATTAATAATCCTCTAACAGCTCTATTTGGGGACATTCCCACTTAATGAACTGTATATTGACAGAACTGCTCTGCTTGCATGCTACCTTATTCTGCTGACTTGGAAGATTCCTTACTCAGTTACTAAACACAGAAAAAAGGATGACCTATTTTACTTAGAATTAGGAAAAACTATTAAAGGCACTTCACAAGAAACAATTTAAAAGTTCATCAGACAGTGAAAGGCATACTTGTCAATGTGGTCTCTAAATAATATAACCATAATGGATTATTCCTAACATTTTGGGCATCTGATCTGCTTTGTATATGACGCAGTACATTACTGTATCACTTAAAAAGCTTATTTACTATAATTAAATTCTTAACATAAATGGATTTAAAACAGTTGGGAGGTCACTGATTAGAACCGATTTTAATTGTAAATGAATATTACACAATGTCTGTCTAGTCTATAATAAAACAATTCAGACTAACATTTCTAAAGATAAATGGAACTTATTCTAAAAGGAGAATGCTATTTTCATACTAGCTTCTTACAAAAAATTAAATACTGTATTTTACTAAGAATCATACAATAAGCTTTTCAGACTACAAAATATTAGAGGTTTTTGTTGTTGCAGATGTTGTCTGATGTGTATGCAGCACACTCAAAAATCACAATCAAACAAAAAAATAGACATGCAGAGCTACTCTTCCAATTGTACAAAGAAAACAGTTCTTAGAAAGGACTTATGTGATACATCAATAACATACAAGGAATCTAGGGTAGGAGTCAAACCAGGACCCCATTCTTGGCAGGAGTCACTACTACCCTGTAGACAAATTGTGCGGCCACATATGCACCCTTATATTGTAACAAAGCATTATATGAATAATATGTAACAATGGATGTCCTATATAAGCAATATACTCAAACTTTTTCCTGTTGGCCATAATAGATTACCACCTCTGGTATACTGTGGAGAAATAAATAAATACATCTTTATAAATACAGAATTCATTTTATACAATGATAATAGAACTAAACTGGTTTACCTAGTGTCACCTTCTGCTTTTGCAATATGACCAAATATATGAGCAAAGGAATTTGGTATAATTCCTCTGAGCTCTGGTACAGCTCGTACACCCTCCATGGTAAAGGTTTTTCCTGTTCCAGTCTGTCCATAAGCAAAAATAGTTCCTATTTAAAAAAAATGAAAAAACTAAAATCAGGTGATTATAAATCTTAAGAAAATTGTTTAAATGAATGGTGAGTTATATAGAGTAATTTGCTTTTTGACTTTTTTCATATACTGTACAATACTTTATTATTATGAAATTATAAATATTTTGTCATGAATTAACATAACATTCATCTTATTCTGTAAAGCTTAGTCCTGATGAGAACTGCTATGATATCATAATGTGCAGGGCAGACCAGGCATTTTATTCTACACCTAACACCTCATAGCTTCTCATGGTAATTCTTACACTAGTCCACTCTGTCACAAACTGTCACTGTATCTCCTCTTAGGGGGCTGTACCTAATGTATCTTTAATGGAAGTTACATCCTTACAAGATGCATGTACCTCAATACCCATGATCCACTACAGCAGGTTCTTTACTCGTAAGTCCTACCAAACCTGCAGTAACACCATTAAAGTAGCTTGTTTTGATGTCTTATTCCCTATAACTAATTTCTTCAACCACCACATGAAATTATATGGATGCACAGTAATAATCTAAATTTAAAATGCTTTCCGAGAGATTAATTCTCATTTGAACCACTATCTTGAATGACACTGCTGAACCGCAACTTTTACAACAATCTTTGGGTTGATCTCACAATTCCCTCATTTGCAGGTATAAAGATCAATTAACTGCAATCCAGTAAAGAATTAAGATTTAGGAATGGAAATGTAAATTCCAGAAGTATTGCAATGAATGCAGGAGAACAGTGTTTGATGAGGCAAAAAAAATAGCTTCTACAAACAGAAACTCCCACTTGCATAAAATGAATACTTTTCAAATCTTGTTATAATGTGCATCAAAATCATGAACAAGAAGGCTTATTAGATGCACTATCAAAGGAGAACCATGTCTACCTATAGACAGAATGCTTAGAATTTAGGCAGCTTGTCTTTTTCTCTTAAATGATTATTTCATTTAAAAAATATATACTGAATAATCTGAATCTCTGAGGATATCTGTTGATGTAAGTATACAATGTGCAATCATTGTCGTCAAAGCATAACATAACTCTGAAATGCACTTCAGACAATTCAGTTAGCATGTGAAGAAAATCCAACAGAGATTTATTTTTTGCCTCTACTGACTTTTCAGTATAGCTCACACAAGTCAGTATTAAGAGCTTCATCATACTGCATTCTAAAATTGCCATTACTCTATAAGCATTACTGCATCTCTGCTGAAGATGGTCTCCTCAGACAGGATGCAGTCTGGATCTCTTACACAAAACATACAAAGAAATACTTCTGCAATGGTCAAATAAGGGGTGATGGTGTTAGTACAAGAAGTAATCATAGTATTGTCATTTGCAAAGAGTGCTTTAAATTCTAACTTGCATGTTGGTTGTTGCTGGTACTATAATGAATGAAGATATTTAAAATACTGTACATAACTTCATTATATTCTCCCACTTATATCATGTTCCAGTACCTATGAAGAAGAGGATTGCTTATCCAAAAAGCCTGCTTGATTTTAAAAATTATGACATGAGCAGTTTTGAGGAAACTGGGAAACATTTGCTCATGGACTTTACACTAGCTGAGTAACTTGGTGTTGTGCGGGTGAGAAAGTGGAAAGATAAAAGTAATTATGAATTATTTGGCATACCTTGGTCACATAATACTGCAAACAAAATAGATTTGCACTTACCATTGTATCCTTCAAGAACTGAATCAATGATTGGCCTAGCTGTTAAATTATAAACATCAAGTTGATTGCTGTCTGGACCAAAAACCGTATCAAAGGTGAATGTTTTTGGGGGTTCATTCATTGAATCAACTTTATGGACAGTGATAGTCCCCCGGATTTCATCAACATTGACTGCCTGTTTATATCCCATGGCTTTTTCTTTTTGATTTAACGGTCGACATCTCACAACCACTTTGACGTTATCATTGGTCTCAACCTTCTCTGTCTTGTTGCTCTGAAAAAAGACAGGAGTTTTGTCATTCACAATATGCCACATAACTCTTAACACAACACTAAATATGCAAGTTTCCCAACAGTTATCAAATTTTTGGGAAAAATGTAGATTGTTTCTTTATGGTTTATCTTTGAAATTAAATATAAATGTAGATACATATCCCCAGTTAACTTGCTGAGTGACTTAATAGACTGATCTCAAGGCCCTGAGGCCCAGGAAGATCTAGCCTCACCCAAAATGTAATTTAATGGTGAAAATTTGGAAAAAATATCAATAATGTCTCACATTTAATAGGCAAAAAGGGCAATTATAGTGTTTGTCTACAGCAGTTACAGAATTGTACATATTGTAGCATGCATTTGTATACTTTAGAGCTGTAAGAAATCAGCAATTTCAAGGTCAAAATTTTTCTCTTCTTCGGCTTGTCCCACTGTAAACACAATACTGCAATATTTTATATTTACAAATGGCATCAATGTCATTGGATATACTGATAATAGCAGGTCCTGTTTAAAAAAATCAGTACAATAAGACAAGCCATTTTATTGAAATAAACTGTTAAAATATAAAGACAATGCATCACTCGCTAACGTGTTCGAGTGTTAAACTAAAATCATACTTTACGTACAGTATATGGTTTTAATCACACTAAAACGCCTAAAGCATAATGTATAACATAGTCTATGAATACACGTTACGTGCAAGAATAAGCTGCACGCTTCAACAAATATTAGTAAATAATAATGACAAAAATATTAATAATAAAAGGTGTAATTTGGGGGATGGGGACAAAATGCATTCCGTCATACTCATCACGTGACACACCGAAAACCAGGCGCCTTACGCAGCATCACGGCTGATGCTCTTAGGTGCACAGAACATGCAAGATCCGGTAACTATGCGTGTTTTGTTTTGGTATTTTTAAATATTGCTTTCTCGTCTTTTTACATTAATCCCAAAATAACACTGCAATGGCCCACTTTTGTTAAAAAACACGACAAATAACAGGTGCGATTAACCATACCAGTCCTCCTTAAACATTTCTGTGGCATGTAAAAAGTGTAAGGACGACCTCTGCTTTTTGTCATTTCTGAAATCATATTACTGTACTAGCAAGACAGCATATTATCCCTGGCCTGTGCTTTAACAGTTTATACACAAACAGCCTCCGCCCCGTTCCCTTGGCCCCTTAGCAACGGTACCGCATTGAGCAACGACCACAAGACACAGCTACATAGAAACAAACACAATAATCCTACCGGCATTTTAGTAGCTTAAATCAGAGTCGCCCCTCAAACACCTGTCAACATATGTGTACATCCAGAGTTGAATATAACGAGTTAGCCTCTGAAGATACCAATCACAACAACACACAGCCTGAGTAGTTCATTTGCTACACGAAATGTTTTTTCTTGCATCCACTGAGCATGTGCACAAAACTGTTTCTTGGTAGACAGTGGACTTGAAAGACAAGGCCTTCAACCAATTGTATTGTACCGAAAGGGCGGGGCTTCAGGAAACCTAGCTAGCAGCTTAATTCCCCGTAGTCTGCATGCTTTCAGACAGAGGCGTTCCCGTAGAGACCAATTGGTGAAGCTAAACAAGGATACAAGAGGAAGATGTTTGTGAGTGACAAGTTGACAAGCCAATTGTAATGATGTGCGGTTGCTCTCATGAGTATGTTATGAAAGATTGCAGTAGATCGATATATCCGACTGCGAAGTAACCCGTAAAATAACTGATACATTATTTTAATGTTTATTATATTACCTTATTCTATTTCGTAAAACAGTATGCTAATAGTTTTCAGTATTTAATGATGTGTACCAGTTGTTGGCAGAACGGCAATTCATGTAAGGATGGAGCTAGCGAAGCAGCTTCTTTGCGGTATATTATATATTAAAAAATGAGAACTCCCATTTCCCCTTCTAATTCAAAATCCTGGTAAATGTAATTGAATTTATCTGAGGCTAAGATTGTCTTAGCAGCACTCAGCACCAGGATGGAAACGAGCATAGACTGGGCGTCAGACAGGAAATTATTTAGTATTTTACTTAGCTTACATAATAAAATAAGTACTGTATATAGTTATCAGAATAATGTTAACCAAAATATGATAAAAGAACCAGACCATTTAGAAAAAACAAATAAATATTTACTTTTATTTATGACCAAGTCACAGACTGGGAAAAATAAGACATAGGCTTATACAATGAAAAAAATGTTTTGAATATTTCATGGGAACATATATATATTTTGGGGGGCCGAATTTAAAAATGTTAAACTATTTTTCTCTATCGCGTAAATTTTTTTACAAAACAAATTTTTTAGCTGTCAGTTATAGGCTTTTTATTATTTTAAACTGTATTTAATTAAATATTAGTATTTTATTTATTGAATTTAATATTTTTGAATATTAAAATCTATGTTTAAAACAAAGCAGTCTTTTTTTTTTAATTTAAACAGTTATTAACTACAATGAGCATCGTTGGTTCATATAAAATTCTCATGTCTTCTCTGTGAGTGGGACAGAAGAGCCAAAGATTGACATTGGGTTTAGAAGAAATGGCCATCTTGAAAAAAGCTACATTTTGGTGCCAAAAATATCATCAGACCTAGTAGGGTGGATCCAGACAAAGCACTGCTACCAGCCCTTCATAACAAGTGTGGTTTAATGAAGACGTTTGTCAAAGCATATCAAAAGATGGAGCTTGCCTGATGTATGGGTGCCAGAAGTTTGCTGGTTTGTCCAAAGTGAAATTGAAAGAGGGCAGTTTTTCCAGACCTGATATTATAAGACAATGGTGAGGTGAATGACCTGGAACAAGAGGCCCAGGTTCTCCATTCTTCATTCAAAGAATTAATTTCAAAGTCTTTAGACAACAATAAAGATCCAAATGATAATGAAATGGTGAAAGTGTAAGGAATTGAGTTGAAACATTAGTCTCGCAGTTACCTTTTTGATTCAGATTTGAAAATTTTCCCTGAAAACCTTGGACCACTGAAGGTAGAGAAGAGTGGATATCAAGAACTTGAAAGGAAGGTACCAGGGATTCTGGGATGTTGGCAAGATGGCACACTGCTGTTGGATGGTTAATAGTGACACAATAATCCATCAAAAGAAAGTTTTGGATCACAAAAACTAAGAAATGAAAAAAAAAAAACAAGAAATGTGAAATATTAGCCAATACATATGTATTGTTTTATTTAGATGTATGTTTACAATATTAGATTGACTAAATATTTTCATGGTAAATTAATTTAGAAAAAAATTGTACACACGATTAAATTATGCAGTTTATTAAACCTAATTATATATTTTTTGTAGTGTTAATGGATGCAAATAAAAATAACTAGAGAACTAAAACAATTTTTTATGAGCTAAACTGTTTAATTTGTCCCAAAGGTTTGTGAATGCCAAGTTATCCAGATTTAAAATTTTGCAGTGAAAATGGTTTTAAATTTATGGTCACTACAAAACAGTCATAGGTCTTAAATATAAACTCCTGTTCATTTTTTTTTTTTTTTTTTGATATTAGTAGTCCCTGGAATTATCAGGTTTTGAAAATTATGCAGCCGTTTCACACCTTTGGGGAAATCACAGAAATCAGCATACCCAGAGTTAAATGGATATCCTCACCATGGGAAAACAACTTCACAAATACATCACCATGGGTTCAAACACCAAGGCTGATTGCTCACTGTGTAAAGTTTCCACATCACTGGGATTTTTTTGTACTGGACTAACTGAATGCTGTGTGTAAGTTAGCATGAGCCCTACGGTGGACTAGTAATTCATCTTGGGATGGTTTCATCCTTGCATCCAGTCCTGCTGACCCCCACATAACCTTCAACTGGATTAAGCGGGTTCAAGAATGTCATAATATTATTATTATTATTATTATTATTATTATTATTATTATCATCACAATATCAGGTAAACCGGTCCTTATGTGATTTGTCAAGATGGTACATTTGTATGTGTATAATCCAAATCATCTCAAATAGCCAGCCCAATTAACAACCTGCCCTGGAAGGGATGCCAGTCCAGCATATCCCTGCTTGAAGCAGTTGTAGGGGGAGCCACCCGGTGGTCATTCTTATGCCCACCTCAACTGGCTCTTCTCGATCCAAACAAACACCAACTCTTTTCTGAGACTACTGAATCACTGAACTTCTCACTGTACCTTGGAGCCACCCTGCAAAGAAGCCTCATTTCTGTCAGTTGTTCTCATGATGTCATTCAGTTTTGTAGACAATTAACTTGTCATTCATGTTGTTCCCAGTTTTTCCTAATAACTGAATTAATCCAACAATCACCAAAACATATAAAATATCTAGTCAGAGGTGGGAAATATTCTCATTGCAGTGCAAAATTCACAGTAGAGTACAGGTGCTATATAATACATATTGTGAGAGACATCATATCAGATCTGGAGAACACTCACAAAGATACACCCACAACACTATGACGGAATTCATTATGGAAGAAACTGGTAGCATCTTTTAATGCACACTTTCTGAACAAGCGGCAGAGTGCTTTCTTAATTAGGGACACCAACTCCGCATCTTTTTACTAAAAATGATGGTTAAATGTATATCAATCCATATTTTTCTATTCCTTATATCATGCAACATAAATATTTATGTACATCACTTTGTCGGTGGCATTAAGTTACACATATTTGATTCAGTATCATGCTATACTTCAGTCCATATGTAAATATAACATTTAGTTTCCATGGTTTATTTGTGCTTTTTCATGTCTGTAACAGACTGATGCCCATGGAATTCATTTTATAACATTACCCAGCATACTAAGTCTGTTAAACCTTCTCACTAGGCGGTCTAATTTAGTATTCAACTTTGTTGCCCCTTCTCAGATTCCCAAAAGCCCACTGCAACTGCACTTAGTCTTGGGCCGCTGCTAGTCCACAGCTCTGGGGCTCACCATGTAAAAATTATGAACAATGGAGAATCATTCCATCAACTCTTTTCTCTGCAAGGCCCAACTCTTTCTCCAAAGCTCAACCACCTGGCCTTAAATACCTGCCACAACCCCAGTTAAGATACCACTGGGTCTTAGTGTCACTGGGATACAATTTACTTGTGTTAATATTGTTATTCATGTTGACTATTTGCATTAGTCTGTTTTATTTTATTAGTTTTGGGTATTTAACGTCTATAAATCCATACTTCTGCTATGTTGCATGTATTTTGTGGGTGATTCCCCAAGAGGTGAGGCCACCTGTTCATCTCTATCAAAAGACTGCCCTCAAATCTATAAAGGCTGACAGATCACACAGTCCCTTGTGGTACCCTGTGTGCTTATGCCAGGTTCTGGTGAGTCCTCTTTTGATTATTGCTGTGTAGTGGATTTGACCTGTTTGCTCTGTTTTCTGACATCTCTTTGGGAATGCCACTAGACTGTCTATTTTTGAAGTCAATTCCTTTTGTGCCATTTGTGCCCCTTAGAATGAGCTTCTTTGTCTACAGAGTATGTTTGTATAATAAAGTTTTCATTTTTATAAAGATTCTGCACTTCTATGTTAATTAATGTTGACTTATGTTTATTTTTTATTGTGTCTTCTATTTTTCTATTCATTTTGTAAAGCACTTTGAGCCACATTTTTTTGTATGAATATGTGCTATATAAATAAATGTTGATTGATTGCACTTATCCTTTTTGTTACACAAGCCAGAGGTAATGGTTCCATTCACTTCTGAGGCTTTTTGCAACAGTTTATTGGTTATTTGGAAAATACATGCATTCAGGATAATTACACTGAAAAGTAATTAAAAATTGCCCTCTTTAAAGAATGATAAAAAATGTAAAAAAAATATGGCAACACGATTTCTGATGTAAAAACAATTTTTAACACATACGTTGTTTAACGGGATGTAATAGAATGGTAATGAACTACCATGTTTCCAAGCTTTTTTTTTTTTTTTTTAGGCTTGTCTTTGTTTAAAGACTCCGCTAATTGAGCTCTGGGACACTGACATTTTGTCAGGCTTTTGTAAGGCTACAGTTGAGGTTTGATGATAAATTTGAAATTTTGCCCCAGGCTGTCTGCAGGGCCAAGGCCATAAATGTAGTAGCAGCATCTGCTGTGGGAGACCCGCAGGCCCTGTGTAGGCTATGAATTCTGTGCTCTTTCAAAGCCGAGGTGTAGCCTGTCTCTTCAAGGCCTCACCCTGACAGAAGGCGCAGTTGGTGTCCACATCAATGGAGAACTCCTACATTTCTCACTTTTGTATGCTCTTTTGATGTAGATTTCTGTGGGCTCATCCTTACTTTATAAAATATGTCTAAATTTGCTCTTGATATGGTCAAAATACATATGCTTAATACAATCTATACTCGGTAGACTTTATTATCTACCTGAGGGAAAATTGATGGCAGCAGGAAAGTACAAAAACACAACACATTGTTACAGAAATCCAAAGATAAACAAAGACACAACATTTGACAACCAATGTCACTACATAAAGTGTATATATAATTATAATATGTATAATTTATTATGAAGTGTTTCTTTCTTTCTTTCTTTCTTTCTTTCTTTCTTTCTTCTGCTGACATTTTAAAAAGGCTTTTCAGGAGCAATAATAGAAGCATAAAATACATAGCAGAACAATGCTTCCGGCACGACTCTATGAGTTGCATTTTAATTCTTTTCACTGGTTTGCATGAATTCTTAAAATATTTTCCCTTGGTAATTAGAATAATATCAGTACCTTTAAATCAGTTTCTCTTTTCCTGCAGGCTTTTCAACTTCTGTCTTATTAAAGGGCTCTAATAAATAACGTACATACTTTAAATAATGTAATACTGCATGCAAGAATCATTTGAAGGGGAGCGGGTGGTCAAAATTCAGTTCATGATTGTGCTAACGTTATGTGACTAGTATTGATTTTAACAGCTTCTGCTTTTATTTTATAATGACACTTTAGACACACATACAACTCCCTTTTCCCCTTTTCCCCAGCCAGTGTTATTAGTTAGTAAGAACACTGCAGTTAGATTATATGATTATATGAGTTATTGTATCTTTTGCTCCAGATGCTGCTGCAATAGGCTCCAGCTCCCCATGACTGTAAAAGGTATTTAGAAAATCTTTTAAATTCAAAGATATTGGGGACAACATCAGTTGAATTGTTCTTTAGCTGGCATATTTCAGATTTCCTATGTTCATATTTTGTTATTTTGTGTCACTCCATTTTTAAGACAAAGTAGACTCTTGGAACAATTTTCCTCACCTACCATAATGTGTCTGTTGTTTGGCACATATCCAGTTTTGGAATTGTATGCCACATGTTATGAGCAAGGGCGGCACGGTGGCGCAGTGGTAGCGCTGCTGCCTCGCAGTAAGGAGACCTGGGTTCGCTTCCCGGGTCCTCCCTGCGTGGAGTTTGCATGTTCTCCCGTGTCTGCGTGGGTTTCCTCCGGGCGCTCTGGTTTCCTCCCACAATCCAAAGACATGCAGGTTAGGTGAATTGACAATTCAAAATTGGCCCTAGTGTGTGCTTGGTGTGTGGGTGTGTTTGTGTGTGTCCTGCGGTGGGTTGGCACCCTGCCCAGGATTGTTTCCTGCCTTGTGCCCTGTGTTGGCTGGGATTGGCTCCAGCAGACCCCCGTGACCCTATTCGGATTCAGCGGGTTAGATAATGGATGGGTGGATGGATGTTATGAGCATTTCTTTCTTCATTATTCCTCCCAGAATGTGCTCCCAATCTATCTGGGGTTTTGTATTAGAGGTGCTGGTTGATTTTGTTCTGTCTTCCTGTATATACAATAAACTGTCAACCATCAGTACCTACAAATGGGTGTGTGACAGTTTTTATTTTTACTTTAAAATTGCAGTAATATATGTAAGCACCCTGAGCATAGGAAAGGTGCTATATGAATAAAATGTAGTATTATTATTTAAGATTATGCAGGGACCACTGACTTGTCTTTTTTGCTAACTGATTCATTTGTAAGCTTTTGGTCCACATGGAGTTTCTTTCCATAATGGTATAGGTATCTGTGGAGACTATGAAATCTGATTGAAAATAAGGACATCACTGGAAATAATGGAACATTTTCAGGTTCCTGCTATCTACAAGTTATGAGGACTTGTCAATTTGGACTGGTTAATTTTGGCCATATGGAAAACTAGAGCAACTGTACAGTATTTGATTTCTTTGTTTATCTGAGCAGGTGGTGGATGCAAATTTTTTGTCCCCCTTTTGATATCTGACTGGTTGGTGATGACACTACTGAATTGAACTTAGACCAAGTGGAGAGTTTTTTTTTTTGTTCTTCTTGTCATTAACCATGGAGAAAAAAAGAAAGCCAATCATAGTTTATCTAATAAAGGAAATGAAACATTGATTTATAAGGAACTAGCAAAATACCCGCGCTTCGCAGCGGAGAAGCAGTGTGTTAAAGAAGTTATGAAAAAGAAAAGCAAACATTTTAAAAATAACGTAAGATGATTGTTAATGTAATTGTTTTGTTATTGATATGAGTGTTGTTGTCATATCTATCTATTTATATATATATATTTATTAACGCGTAAGGGTCATAACTGGAACCTATTTTTCTACATATAATGTAATGGAGTTGATTTGGAGATGGCCGTGGGGGGCGGTGTTTCGTGTGACATCATCACGCCTCCTACGTAAGTACGTAGAGAACAAGGAAGAACTCCAAACAGCGATGAGCACAAAACGCCATTTCACAATTGAGAAGGCAGAAAAACATTATGAAGCAAATGATGCATACAAGCATATTCATAAGTACAGCTACTGCGGAAACAAAGCACGGCGTGAACCGTAAGTTTATATTAAATTAAGTTCATAGACAGGCTGCCACTAGCGTTTGTAATTTAGTGCCTGCCCATATAGCTGACATTACACGAGATGGCACCAGCACAGCTGGGAACCTTCGATGCAAGAACACCAAGCGGCTCACGTGAACTGGCGCAGTGCACAGACAAAAGCAACAGTTCCAAAGAGTGCTGAACAAAAACCGAATTACACAATTGAGAAGGCAGCAAAAAAATATGAAGCGTCTGATACATAGAATCATATTCATAAGTGCAGCTACTGCGAAACAAAGCACACGGTGGAAAAAGTGAATGTCCCGCTAAAGGAAGACAGTGTAAAAAAAAAAAACCCGTGCAAGCAGTTTGTCACATCTCAGATAAAGAGGAAGACAAGCTGTTAATTGATGCAGTAAGAAACTAATCGATGAATGAAACCTCTTATCTTTACAATGATTGACAAACACGGAATGTAACTTGAACACAACACATCGTACAAATACGACCCTGATTGAAACAAATAATGATAATCAAATCCTTGATGACAGCAACATTCAATAACACTCACAAAACAATTACTGTATATTGACAATCATGTTACGTTATTTTTAAAATGTTCCCTTTTCCTTTTCATAACTTCTACTTCTCCACTGCGATACGGGGTATATATTAAATGTATATATATACCCTGATCTACAGTACATACTCTGACATAGACAAGCCACATGCTGTGGCGCAATTGTAGAGTCTTAAGCCTCTAATGCCGAGGTTCGATTCGAGAGGGATGCACTGAGTATGTACGCGCTACCGATTCATTTTACCTTAGCATCTCCTTGGTTTGGGACGTATGAAAAATATTAGGTTAGCGCAGAATCATGTTACGTTATTTTTAAAATGTTTCCCTTTATTAGCACAAGCACAGCTGAGAAGCTTCGATGCATGTACTCCATAGCACGTTAAAAATAACGCATTTAATCACACTTTCAATTCCAAGCAAGCGGGAACTTTTGTCAATGCATGATTTCCTGGTACATCCATTACACTGATGCACACATCACAGCTACAAAAATGTTAGAGTCGGAATAAAGCGCGTTCCTCGACTGATCATTTCGACTACCGAGCGAAGCCTTGATAAAAGCATGGTTTTGTGCACACTGAAAAGCAAGCAAAATTAGATGCATTACAGAAAGCGGACTTTGTGGCTCTTACTGGGGATCATTGGACTTCCGTGACCGTTAGTAATTCTAATTACATCTAATTACAAAATGTTCAATGATCACACTGTTTTAGCCTAATGTACAAAATAATTTTGGCTAAGGTTACTCAGAGTTTAAAGATTAAGTTGGTCAAATTACCTTTTATGTTTCTGACTTATTTTTTAAGAAGAAAAACTGCACTTTATGTTGAAATTTTGGTTATTATTATTTAAAGACAATACTATTCTGAAAATCTACTTAAAGTACTTAAACTACCACTTTATTTTTAAGTCTGCCCAATTTTAACCAGGGATGATATTTTTGTTTCTGTTTTGAATTCAAATGCAGTTTAAAGGCTTTTTTTCAGAAATTAAAACAGCTTCAGTTTACAATATTCATGTATATGCTATTATTTGATTCTGTGCCCACTAAAACACTTTTAAATTAAAAAAAAAACATTTGCGATTTGGGGCAAATTTACGTGTGCGATTACATACGATTAATCAAGATTAATTCTTACACAGCCTCTAATTAATTGGATTAATTTTTTAATCGAGTCCCACCTAATATATATATATATGTGGATATATATATGTAGATTTGTATATATAAATGTGTATATACAGTATATATGTAGATATGTATATGTGTATATACAGTATGTATATATATGTATGTGTGTATATGTATATATATATAACTGTGTATATATATGTGTATAGATGTATATATATATTTATATATATATATGTTTATATATGTGTCTGTGTGTGTATGCCAGCAACACTCATGACAATGACAAAACAATTACATTGTCAATCATGTTACGTTATTATTAAAATGTTTCCTTTTCTTTTTACTTCTCGCTGCCAATCACAGGTATTTTTGCTATATATATATATATATATATATATATATATATATATATATACAGATATATATAAATATATATATATACAGATATATATAAATATATATATATATATATATAAATAGATAGATATGACAACAACACTCAATATCAATGACAAAACAATTACATTAACAATCATCTTACGTTATTTTTAAAATGTTTTCTTTTCTGTTTCATAACTTCTTTAACACACTACTTCTCCTAAGCTTGGTATTTTGCTAGTATATATATATATACACATCTATACACATATATATATACAGTTATATATATATACATATACACACATACATATATATACATATACATATATACACATACTGTATATACACACACACATATATATATATACATACTGTATATACACATATACATATCTACATATATACTGTATATACACATATATATATACAAATCTACATATATATATCCACATATATATATATATTAGGTGGGACTCGATTAAAAAATTAATCCAATTAATTAGAGGCTGTGTAAGAATTAATCTTGATTAATCGTATGTAATCGCACACGTAAATTTGCCCCAAATCGCAAATGTTTTTTTTTTAATTTAAAAGTGTTTTAGTGGGCTTACAGAATCAAATAATAGACATGGACATGAATATTGTAAACTGAAGCTGTTTTAATTTCTGAAAAAAAGCCTTTAAACTGCATTTGAATTCAAAACAGAAACAAAAATATCATCCCTGGTTAAAATTGGGCAGACTTAAAAATAAAGTGGTAGTTTAAGTACTTTAAGTACATTTTCAGAATAGTATTGTCTTTAAATAATAATAACCAAAATTTCAACATAAAGTGCAGTTTTTCTTCTTAAAAAAATAAGTCAGAAACATAAAAGGTAATTTGACCAACTTAATCTTTAAACTCTGAGTAACATTAGCCAAAATTATTTTGTACATTAGGCTAAAACAGTGTGATCATTGAACATTTTGTAATTAGATGTATTTAGAATTACTAACGGTCACGGAAGTCCAATGATCCCCAGTAAGAGCCACAAAGTCCGCTTTCTGTAATGCATCTAATTTTGCTTGCTTTTCAGTGTGCACAAAACCATGCTTTTATCAAGGCTTCACTTGGTAGTCGAAATGATCAGTCGTAGGAACGCGCTTTATTCCGACTCTAACATTTTTGTAGCTGTGATGTGTGCATCAGTGTAATGGATGTACCAGGAAATCATGCATTGACAAAAGTTCCCGCTTGCTTGGAATTGAAAGTGTGATTAAATGCGTTATTTTTAACGCTGCTATGGAGTACATGCATCAAGCTTCTCAGCTGTGCTTGTGCTAATAAAGGGAAACATTTTAAAAATAACGTAACATGATTCTGCGTTAACCTAATATTTTTCATACGTCCCAAACCAAGGAGATGCTAAGGTAAAATGAATCGGGTAGCGCGCATACATACTCAGTGCATCCCTCTCGAATCGAACCTCGGCATTAGAGGCTTAAGACTCTACAATTAGCCACAGCGTGTGGCTTGTCTATGCTAAGTATGTATTGTAGATCGGGTATATATATACATTTATATATATACCCGTATCGCAGTGGAGAAGTAGAAGTTATGAAAAAGGGAACATTTTAAAAATAACGTAACATGATTGTCAATATACAGTAATTGTTTTGTGAGTGTTATTGAATGTTGCTGTCATCAAGGATTTGATTATCATTATTTGTTTCAATCAGGTCGTATTTGTAGCGATGTGTTGTGTTCAAGTTACATTCCGTGTTTGTCAATCGCTGTAAAGATAAGAGGTTTCATTCATCGATTAGTTTCTTACTGCATCAATAAACAGCTCGCCTTCCTCTTTATCTGAGATGTGACAAACTGCATGCACGGGTTTTTTTACACTGTCTTCCTTTAGCAGGACATTCACTTTTTCCACCGTGTGCTTTGTTTCCGCAGTAGCTGCACTTATGAATATGATTCTATGTATCAGACGCTTCATATTTTTTTGCTGCCTTCTCAATTGTGTAATTCGGTTTTTGTTCAGCACTCTTTGGAACTGTTGCTTTTGTCTGTGCACTGCGTCAGTTCACGTGAGCCGCTTGGTGTTCTTGCATCGAAGGTTCCCAGCTGTGCTGGTGCCATCTCGTAATGTCAGCTAAGACCCGCACTTAAAAGTTTCTCTCGCAGTTTCGCTGAGTTTGTGCCAAACACCACCCTGACCATCTCATCTTCCTCTGCATAAGCACAGTCCTTCACACGTGAATATTTACCGGCAGTGTTTGTATTGGATTGCCGCTGATGGACGGCCTTATATGGGCAGGCACTAAATTACAAACGCTAGTGGCAGCCTGTCTATGAACTTAATTTAATATAAACTTACGGTTCACGCCGTGCTTTGTTTCCGCAGTAGCTGTACTTATGAATATGCTTGTATGCATCATTTGCTTCATAATGTTTTTCTGCCTTCTCAATTGTGAAATGGCGTTTTGTGCTCATCGCTGTTTGGAGTTCTTCCTTGTTCTCTACGTACTTACGTAGGAGGCGTGATGATGTCACACGAAACTCCGCCCACCACGGCCATCTCCAACTCAACTCTATTACATTATATGTAGAAAAATAGGTTCCAGTTATGACCCTTACGCGTAGAATTTCGAAATGAAACCTGCCCAACTTTTGTAAGTAAGCTGTAAGGAATAAGCCTGCCAAATTTCAGCCTTCTACCTACACGGGAAGTTGGAGAATTAGTGATGAGTCAGTGAGTGAGTGAGTCAGTGAGTGAGTGAGGGCTTTGCCTTTTATTAGTATAGATATGCAAAGTCACCTAATGATATACTATATAAAAAATGTCACTAAAAACAACATTTAACCTTCTGACTACAAGACAAATATAGCCAATTAATCTTTAAGTCATGCCACTCCTATTATGAGCATGGAAAAAGCTACTAAGAATTTAGCTAAAAATACATTAAAAGGAAATGCAAAACAGAATTGCAGAGATAGGGAAAGAAGCACAGACACCTGGGAGAGGCCTAGAGTAGAGCCGGTGACTCTCTGCAACACAAGGAGTCAATTGAGGTGGTTTGGACATCTAATATGGATGCCTGCCAGAAACCTCACTGTGGAGGTTTTACAGGCATGACCAGCTGGGAGGAGACCCCAGGGAAGATCGAGAGTTTGCTGGGAGGATTATATCTCCAAGATGGCATGGGAATGCCTTAGGATTCCACAGTATGGGGCTGGGGAAAGGGAAGTATTGGCTAAGACTGTAGCCCCTGTGGTGACCCTGAGTAAGTTACTTAACCTACAAGTGCTCCAGTTGTAACATGTTATGTGAGCCTTGTCAATGTGATCTCTGTACATGCAGATTTCCCTAGATTAGTAAAGCCCTTAGGTGCCTCGTAAAGTTTATTTGTTTGAATTATAAGTATAATGACAAGAATCTTGTATCATTTAAACTCTTTACTAAGCATCATCAGAGAAATGTCAACAAGTCTTATTTTTTCTCTAATACATGCAAAATACATGAGTATATCTACACATGCACTCTTGCAAATCTGTTCCATCCTACCCCAGTTCATAAGCATGGGCACAATTGAGCAAAACAGGCCTTTCTGTCACAAAATTAAAATTTTATTGAACACTATTTCACCTTAGAACTGTTTTAGTACAACATTATGATAAACAGCTCTTTCTTTTGTGTTTTGGAGTGAGCTGGGAATTGTTACTGTAGGATGCTGTGCTCTTTAAATGATGCATTTACACCTCTACTGTATTTTGAAGAGTACAAAAATTATTTGAAAAACAGGTTCTCTTTTCTGACAGTCTAATGTGAATACATATACTACAAAATGGGCAGAAAATCTAATTTAATTTGGTGTTTATTTAACTTCTAAGTCAGCGTTTCTCAACCTTTAAGTATTTGCGACCCGAGTTTTCATAACAGTTTTAATCGGGCCCCCCCCCTAATATTTTTTTGAAATGTAGATGCTTACAGTACCTACTTAACTTTTATCGACATTTATCTAACTCTATATTTATTGTTCTAGTATCAGAATGTAGTTTAAGTTAATTTGTTTTGGTTTCAACAGATGTTTTTTTTCATTTTTTTGATTCTTGTCTTTTTTTCACATCTTTGCGCCCCCCTTTTTGTTACTTTGTGCCCCCCTAGTGGGGGCTGCCCCACAGGTTGAGAACCACTTTCTAAGTGACACAATTTCCAGTTTTCCCACCCTCTTATCTGGGATGAAACTTAAATGTGTGAACATTTTTTTAAAGAAGTCTCTGTTATGCCTGTTATACCCAGCATCTCTCCTCTGCACATGTCCAAACCAACGTAATCTCGTCTCTCTGACTTTCCCTCCCAACCGTCCAACCTGAGCTAACCCTCTAATGTACTCATTTCTAATCCTGTACATCCTTGTCACACCCAATACAAATCTTAGCATCTTTAACTCTGCCACTTCCAGCTCTGTCTCCTGTTTTTTGGTCAGTGCCACCGTCTCCAACCCATAGAACATAGCTGGTCTCACTACCGTCCTGTAGACCTTCCCTTTCACTCTTGCTCATACCCGTCTGTCACAAATTACTCCTGACACTTTTCTCCACCCATTCCACCCTGACTGCACTCTCTTTTTCACCTCTCTTCCACACTCCACATTATTCTGTACTGTTGATCCCAAGTGTTTAAACTCATCCATGTTCGCCAACTCTACTCCCTGCATCCTCACCATTCCACTGACCTTCCTCTCATTCACACATATGTTTTATGTCTTTGTTTCTACTTACCTTCATTCCTCTCCTCTCTAGCACATATCTCCAGCTCTCCTCGGTCTCCTCAACCTGCTCCCTGCTCTCGCTACTGATCACAATGTCATCAGCAAACATCATAGTCCACGGGGACTCCTGCCTAATCTCGTCTGTCAACCTGTCAATCACCATTGCAAATAAGAAAGGGTTCAGAACTGATCCCTGATGTACTCTCACCTCCATGTTGAATGCATCCATCATTCCTACTGCAAACCTCACCACTGTCACACTTCCCTTGTACATAACCTTTACAACTCTTACATATTTCTCTGTCACTCCCAACTTCCTCATACAATACCACAACTTCTCTCAAGGCACCCTGTCATATGCTTTCTCCAGGTCCACAAAGACGCAATGCAACTCCTTCTGGCCTGCTCTATACTTCTCGATCAATACCCTCAGAACAAACATTGCATCTGTGGTGCTCTTTCCTAGCATGAAACCATACTGCTGCTCACTAATCATCACCTCCCTTCTTAACCTAGCTTCCACTATTTTTTCCCATAACTTCATGCTGTGGCTCATAAGTTTTATCCCCCTGTAGTTACTTCAGCTCTTCACATCCCCCTTATTCTTAAATATCTATACCAGGCATCCTCTCACTTTCCAAGATTCCCTTAAACAATCTGGTCAAAAACTCCACTGCTGTCTCTCCTAAACACATCCATGCTTCCACAGGTGTGTCATCTGGACCAACAGCCTTTCCATTCTTCATCCTTTTCATAGCTGTCTTTACTTCTTCCTTGCTAATCTGTTGCGCTATCGCCACATCATCCAGCCTTCTCTCTCTCATTCTTTTCATTCATCAGCCTCTCAAAGTACTCTCCATCTGTTCAATACACTCTCCTCTCTTGTGAGTATGCTTCCATCTTTATCCTTTATCATCCTAACCTGCTGCACATCTTGCCCATCTCGGTCCCTCTGTCTAGCCAATCGATACAGTACATTTTGTCCCTCTTTAGTGTCCAACATATAGCTCCTCATACACCTTTTCTGTTGCCTTTGCCACCTCTCGCTTCAACTTATGCCTTATGTCCTTGTACTCTTGTCTACTTTCTGCATCTCTCTGACTATCCCACTTTTTCTTCATCAACCTCTTCCTCTGTATACTCTCCTGTACTTCTCCATTTTACCACCAGGCTTCCTTTTCCTCCTTCCTTTGTCCAGATGTCACACCTAGCACCCATCTTTCTGTCACCCTTACAGTTGCCCAGCTGTCTGGTAATTCTTCACTGCCACCCAGCGCCTGTCTTACCTTCACCCTAAACTCAACCTTGCAGTCTTCCTTTTTCAACTTCCACCATTTGATCCTTGGCTCTGCCCTCACTCTCTTCCTCTTCTTGATGTCAAACATCATCCTACAGACCACCACCGTATGCTGCCTAAGTACGTTTTCTCCTGCCACCACTTTGCAGTCTTCAGTCTCCTTCAGATTGACCCTCCTGCATAGAATATAATCTACCTGTGTGCATCTTCCTCCACTCTTGTACATCACCCTATGTTCCACCCTCTTCTTAAGATACACATTCACCACAGCCATGTTCATCCTTTTCACAAAATCCACTATCATCTGATCTTCTTTTTTTGCTCTCCATGACACCATAATTACCCATCACCTCCTCATCTCCTCTGTTCCATTCCTCTGTCCACCACTTCATCCAACTCACTCCAGAAATCTTCTTTCTCATCCATCGCACATCCAACTTACAGGTCATATGCACCACACTTTCAATTTCCAGCTTTATTATAATCACTCTGTCTGACACTCTTTTCACCTCCAAAACACTCTTGACTCTGGTCCTTCAGGATAACCCCTAGCCCATTTCTCCTACCTTCCACACCATGATAGAACCATTTGAATCCACCATCGATCTACCTGGCCTTACTCCCCTTCCATTTAGTCTCTTGGACACACAAGAGAAGCCTTCCTTCTCTCTATTACATCAGCTAACTCTCTCCCCCTACCAGTCATACTGCCAACATTCAAAGTTCCTACACTCAGTTCCACTCTCTTTACCTTCTCCCTTTCCTCCTGCTTCTGGACACATCTCACCCCTCTTCTTCTCCTCCTTCAGTCAACAGTAGCCCAATTTCCATCAGCATAACGTTGGTTAACAGTACTGGTGGCGACTGTGGTTAACCCGGGTCTTGACCAATCCGGTATGGAAATCTGTACTGTTGTCCACATTGTGATGGACGGCTGGGGCCCTTGCCTGGCTGGGACACCTCCACACTGAAAGGAACGGGGGAGGAAGCGTGGCCAGAACATTACCTCCCCTGGAGCACTAGGTGGCAGCCCCCCTGGGTTGCAGTGGTGCCTCGGACTCCCAAAGAGCTCCATGGGAGTTGGAGTTTGATACAGCCCTGTTGGGAATGTGTCAATGAGCATCTGGAGCACTTCCGGGTGCATTATAAAAGGGGCCACCAATCAGGGAGCCCGAGTCAGGAGGAAGGAGACCAAGTTTGCCTGGAGGAGTGGATGAGAACAAAGGAAGAGAATTGTGTTGTGTTGTGCTTGGGGACTATTCCGGGCTTGTGGGAAGCTGAAGACAAGGGAAAAAGGAAAAAATAAAACCCATGTTTGTCTGTGACAGATTGACGCCTCCTAGAGTGCCACAGCATATTGATCTGGTAAAATTTTACACCAGATGTCCTTCCTGACATAACCCTCCCCATTTATCCAGGCTTGAGAATGACACAAAGAAACACACTGGTTTGTGCATCCCCTGTAGCTGGTTTTGCTGTTATGCACCAAAAATCTGAGATACTTTACCAATAGAGATAAGCTAGACTTACACTGTGGATCATTTTTAAAAATTCCTGAAAACCCACATTTTTAATTGGATTTTTTTGCAACTATATTTTATTTCTACTCATAATTAATTAAATATGCATAGAATTATCACACTCTTCAATGAATTTGGTTTCGTTATTAATCTGTACTTTTCTTTGCTTTCTTTTTTGGTTCTTCCACCTCATCAAAGTCCTATGCAGCTGCCTGTGATGTTTGAATGAACAGAAGCCTCAACATCCCATGAAAACCACTGCATCAAATCCTCTAAAAAATATTCATTATAGATATTTTTCTTTGTTCGTATTCCTGTTTATTTACCCTCACATCTGATCCCTATTATTTGTTCCTTTTCATGATTAATGTATTATTGATATATTCCCAGCAGTCTAATCAGAGTAGTTAATCAAGCCACCAAGGGGACAAGCAAGCCAAAGTTGGTGCCGATGAGGGTTAGTGTCCAACTTTAGCCGAAATCATAAATTATGAAATTAGTCCAATCAGCTTTAGAAAATACAAGGTCATATACCCCACAGGGATGGGTCCGATAAAAGAAGTTAGTAGAAGTAGCAGGAAGAAAAGATTTGGAAGAAGACAGAGATGGATAACTTGAACGTAAGAGTGTGAAAAGAAGAGTGGTGGAAGATTTGATGAAGTGGAAGAAGGTGTGAGTGTTGTGTGTGCAGGAAACTAGTCGGAAGAGAAATACAGAAAGAGAATTGGGAGGAGGTTCAAAGTTATTGTACAGTGGAGTGAAGGAGCAAGCGAGAAATGGTTTAATGTATGTTTAATTACAGGGTAGTTGAAAGCACTTTGAACATGGGACAGGTTCCTATATAAATAAAATGTATTATTATTATTATTACCATGCAGTCTCACCCTAAATCATATCAAACTGCCATTGCTTTTTGTAGTTCTTTAGAAAAACCTTTTAATCTAGGAACATAAATGTTTTCTTTATTTCTTCCATACTCTGTGTACTGCCATCTGCTGGCACCAAACTAGAGTATCTTTCACCAAATATATCATCTATTCTTTAAGAAACTGAGTTATCTGATAGCTTTCCACCAAAAAGAATGTATGCTGCATCTGTACTCAGAAACCATTGTCTGATACAAAAGTTTCCTTATCTAATCTGTAGCATCTTCAATGCCATCCAACCTCTGCTCCTTAGGGACAAGCTGACAGAGATGGGAGTAGATTCATACCTGGTGGCATGGATTATGGACTACCTTACAGACAGACCTCAGTATGTGAGTCTCGGGAACTGCAGGTCTGACATTGTGGTCAGCAACACAGGAGCGCCACAGGGGAATGTACTTACTCCGGTCCTGTTCAGCCTATATACATCAGATTTTCAATACGATTCGGAGTCCTGCCACGTGCAAAAGTTCGCTGACAACACTGCTATCGTGGGCTGCATCAGGAGTGGGCAGGAGGAGGAGTATAGGAAGCTAATCAAAGACTTTGTTAAATGGTGTGACTCAAACCACTTACACCTGAACACCAGCAAAACCAAGGAGCTGCTAGTGGATTTTAGGAGACCCAGGCCCCTCGTGGACCCCGTGATCATCAGAGGTGACTGTGTACAGAGGGTACAGACCAATAAATACCTGGGAGTGCAGCTGGATGATAAATTGGACTGGACTGCCAATACTGATGCACTGTGCAAGAGAGGACAGAGCCGACTATACTTCTTTAGAAGACTGGCGTCCTTCAACATCTGCAATAAGACAGTTGTGGCGAGTGCCCTCTTCTATGCGGTGGTGTGCAGGGGAGGCAGCATAAAGAAGAAGGATGCCTCATGCCTGGACAAACTGGTGAGGAAGGCAGGCTCTATTGTAGGCACGGAGCTGGACAGTTTGACATATGTGGCGGAGTGACGGGCACTGAGCAGGCTCCTGTCAATCATGGAGAATCCACCGCCTCCACTGAACAGGATCATCTCCAGGCAGAGGAGCAGCTTCAGCGACAGACTGCTGTCACCATCCTGCTCCACTGACAGACTGAGGAGATCATTCCTCCCCCACACTATGCGACTCTTGAATTCCACCCGGGGGGACGAGGGGGGGGGACGTTAACATTATACAGAGTTATTGTCTGTTTTACCTGCATTTTTATCACTCTATAATTTAATATTGTTTTGTATCAGAATACTGCGGCTGAATTATGTGAATTTCCCCTTTGGATTAATAAAGTATCTATCTATCTATCTATCTATCTATCTATCTATCTATCTATCTGTCTATCTATCTATCTATCTATCTAATGGTGTCTTATGGACACAAAGGCTGGTGCCCATCACAATCCAGATCCCTGCTGAACAAGTGAAGAGACCTCTGCTGGTTTTTGGCAACCCATGTAAGAAGAGGATCAGTTCACTTTGTTATTTTTAGAACACTGGGCAGCATAGGTTCTGTGTTCTGTTAGTAAGAAGATCCATAGCAGCTGTTTATTTAACCTGTTGAACTGAAGACAGAGAGCTCTTGACCTTTGAAATGGAAACAGGATTTTAATTCTTGCATCAGTAAACTGTTTAATGAGTACTCACAACATTGAAATCTTTTCTTTCCTCCTTTAGGTGTTGCAGAAGTCAGAAGACACATATATTATGCGTGATAACATTAAGTGTCAAAGGCCTTGTTTCTCTGTTTAGTGGGGTCAATGGCTATTAATCTTGGTTTATGACAGAAAAATGAGATTACCTCCACTGCACAGTTCTGCACCTGCTTTCACATTGCATGTCTTCTGTGAGTTTTCCACTGCACAACACTTCAGTTTGGCTTCTAGATCTCTTCTAATCACCATCTTTCCCCCAGCCCACCAAGAAAAGAAAGTCAAATCCTGTGGAAATTGTTTTGCATTAACATGTCTTTTCCATTTGCTATTACTAGGGATCTGTCATGGAAGTGTTCAGACATGAGAAAAGAGAGTCAGAGAAGAGGTGAACCTCGCAAAAAGATGGGGCAAATGCGCATTCCTGCACTTTCAATAGCAGTGCATCAAACTCTGAAAGAAATGGTTGTGCTGTCTCTTATTTAAATGTGTTAAAAACAGATATGTGTAAGAAACCTTCCCTTTGGAGGTTTCAATATCTCTACCTTAGTTATAGCACGTCCACTGAGAAGACACTGAGGAATAGTAGACAAAGGACCAACCATGGATCCAGCATCAAAGGTCAAAATCATGTACTGATTTCTTCACTTATTTATCTGAATTTTACCCCATGTATTCTAAAGATGTGTGGGTTAAGAATCACTGAAGAATCTAAATTAGTTCAGCATGGGAACAAACGTATAGGTCTGTGCATAAAGGGCCCTATGAATCAGAATTGCATTAGGTGGGACTGAAAAAAATTACTTACGTGATATTTAATTTATACAATAAATAAATACAGCAGATAAAAATTATTAGGTCTACGCTCATACGCCCTGAATACATTTGTACAGTTGGTTCAGAAATAAATAGACCCCTTCACTTTCTACTGTACACACTTTACCTTGTTAAAGATTTCATTTTAAATGGATAAATTGGCCCTTTTTGTCCATCAATCTGCACTCAGTAACTCATAATGGCAAAGTGAAAAAATGTTTTCAGAAAGGTTGACAAATTTATTAAAATCAGTACCATAAATCTTTCATTTATATAAGTCTTCATACCCATTGGTGTGGCACTAAAAACTGTGGTCTGGTGCTCCTGTTTGCTTTAATTCCTCTTGAGATGTGTCCTGAACTTGATTGGAGTCCACCTGTGGCAAACTGAATTTATTGGGTATAGCTTAGAAAGGCACACCCCAGTTTATATACAGTAAGGTCCAACAATTCACACTGCACATCAGGACAAAAACCAAGCCATGAAGTTTAACAAACTCTCTGTAGACCTTTGTGATAAAACTGTGGTGAGGCATACAGAAGAGCAAAATGCTTTCTAATGCCTTGAGTGTTTCCAGGAGCACACTGGTCTCAATAATTCTGAAATGGAAGATGTCTGGAACCACTTGGACTCTCCTGAAAGTTGGCTGTCTTGCCAAACTGAGTAACCAGGTAAGAAGCAGATTGGTCAGGGAAGAGACCTAGAATCTAATGGTCACTCTAACAGAGCTTTGGAAGTCATTTACTGAGATGGGAAAGCTTGTTGCAAGGATGTCTGTCTTAACAGCACTCCATTAATTAGGCATTTATGGTATCCTGATTGCTGGAGGCACCCTTGAGGCATGAGGAAAAAGATTTCTGAATTTCCCCTTGTGATTAATAAAGTATCTATCTATCTATCTATCTATCTATCTAATGAGGCCAAAACTGAGCTCTTTGGGTTGAACTCCAAGTAGTATGTCCGGGGAGGACCAGGCACTACTCATCACCTGCCTAATACCATCCCAACAGTGAAGCATGGTTGGGGGAGCACAAAGCTATGGGGTTCTTCTCAGCTAAAGGGTCAAGAAGACTGGTCAGAATTGAGGGCAGGATGAATACAGCCAAATACAGCGAGGTCCTTGAAGAAAGACTGCTCAAGATTGCACATGACCTTCAACTAGGGCTATGGCTCACCTTTCAGTATGACAATTACTCAAAGCATACAGCCAAGATAACACTGGAGTGGCTTCTGGGTAAGTCTCTGACTACCCATGAGAAGTACCACCAAAGCCCAGACTTAAACCCCATAGAAATTCTGTGGAGAGACCTGAAAATGGCAGTTTACAGGCTTTTCCCATCCAATCTCACGGAGCTCAGGAGGATCTGCCAGGAATATTAAAATAGAGCAGCTCAAATGCAGGTGTCCAAAGATTGTAGAGATTAACCCAAGAAAAATCCAAGCTGTAATTGCTGCCAAAGTACTGAATTAAGGGTCTATAACACTTATTTGAATGAGAAATTTCAGATTTCATTTTTAATAAATTTGTAAACCTTTCTGAAAACATGTGTTCTCTTTGTCATTATGGATTATTGAGTGTACTCAGCTATGTGGAAGGGTTTCTTTATTAATGACATGGAAAAAATGAAACAGTAATTGGATACCAGAATTGATTCCGAAAACTAACCAAGATGATTTTTAGGATTTTCATAGCCTTCCATGAGCTTTAATTAAGTGATGTGTCTGTGGATAGTAGCTTCAACCACTTGATGGATTAATACAAACAGGGGCAGGTGGGATGAGTGGTCTTCGGCGCAGTGATTATTTAATAAGTAATCGCATCCCCGAAAAAGGTGTAGGACTCCAACTGGGTGCCGGAGTGCATGAGTGCATTTTGATCTGTGGTTAATTGAGATACAGGCTGATCGCACCGCACACATGTACATAGCAGGGTGTATCAGTCTGGCACCTCAATGGGGTCACAGAGGGAGTGGCTTCTCGCACCTGTATCCAATTAGAGAGCACAGTTAAAAGGATCCTGCATGGGACAGAAGGAAAAACAAAAGGGGACAAGACAAAGAAAGGAGGTTAAAGGAAGGCGAGAGAAGGCAACTGGCAGAGAAAGTCGGTGCATGTGAATGAGATGGAGAGAGAAGGTAGGCAGCTAGGAGGAAGTCCGCCAGGATAGCGTGCAGCTGACACTTAGGGGCTAAAGGAGGCCACTTCACTTGAGTGATTTGGGAACTGAAGTGACTGATCCACTGCTCGGTTGGAGCGACTCCATGTAAGGCCAGGAAAAAGGCAGTGGGAGCTGCAAAGATAACAGAAGGCTCAGTGTGGTATCCTGAGATGGAACTGTGGACCACAGCAGGAGTTGGAGGCTTGGTGTGGTGTTATGACCTACCTAGGAGTAGTGCAGCAGGTTGGCTGAACTGAATTAGGCGCCTCCTTTGCTGCAAGGACCCATTTGGGGTTAAGCTAAGGAGACTTCCATTTTATGGGATTGCACCGGGGGCTGAATTTTAAGGACAACTTCCTGCATCATGTTTTAACCTTGTTTTATCATGTTTTAACCTTGTTTTAATGGATTATTTGATTTTAACCTCCATGCTTGCACTGAGATTTTAATGGATTATTTATTTATAGGATTTATCATTTTATGCACTGCACTTTTTGAACACTGATTGTTTTTGGATTTTAATTAAAACACAATTCACTTTGCAGATACCCCTTGTCTGGATGTATGTGTCCTCACTTACTAGGCTCATTCTCGGTTACGGTATAGATGGTAGTGGACTTAAGAGGCTCCTGGAAGGATCTGGTAATGTGGAACCAACCTGCACTGTCACAGTGGGAAATGAATATTAAAAAAGAAATCGACTCTCTGTCTCATTAAATGAAATATCTGAAGGGCAGAAACTTAAAAAGGGAAAACAAATTGTCAAGGCCCAAGATAATTAATAAGCATTGCAGCATTAGGACCACAACATTCAGTAACTGACACATGCCAGTTTGTCATATATGGAACCCTGGACTTTCAAAATCCAAATATAAATGCATTTTAGCCCATTATGATATTAATCTTAAAATCAAAGCTGCTCCAATGTTAAATATAATTAGTATTATTAATGAGTGTTTATTTTTAAAACTGTCAAGCTGGTATCTTTTGTTATTTTTTTCTTAACGGATGCTTGCACTTGTCTTGTTGTTTTTTCTGAATTGCTAACCTCTGTCTATTCAGGTGTTTTAAATTTTTACCCTGATTCCAGTTCTTAAAAATCAGCTGCTAAATTTATAAATTTGCTTAAAGTATTTTAATCTTAACCAGAAGGCAAATTACCCAACTGGAAAAATAAAACTGTTTTCAACAAAATCAGCAGAACAAGTACAAGGGCTACATGTTTTCAGAGAGACATACTGGATGGAAATCATCTCTGCCTGGGTGGATTATTAAGAAGTTGTAACATGTTAGTTTTATGATTTTCTAGCCTTTACAATAAAAACACTGTACAGTGTGTTTGATTTGTTGCTGAGATATAATGTTTAAAATCATATTGAATCCATCGAGTGCAGTCTAATCACACCATTTTAAACACATTTAATACAAGAAACAAACACTAGAGTGGAAAGTTAATTATGGGAAACTTTAATAGTAGTCTCATCAAGGTTAATGGAGAGTGAAAGGGGGGAATAATTGTGCATGATATCTTAAAAGATAAAGAATAATCCTAAACCATGTGTGCAAATAATATAATAAATGTGGATATCCAGTACACACATTTCCCACATATATGAAGATAAAAGTTACATGTCTCTGACACTTCACTCACTGTCTATTTGCAGACAACCTAAGAAAAAATGTTTGTTTTTTTAACTAAAAGCCATCTCTGAGGCTCAGAACAATCCTGTCACACTGAAGAGTTAATTTAATAAAAAAAAAAGCTGAAAAAAAAAACACACAATGAATTTAATAACCAGAAATCTCCATCTTTGTTCTGGTGTATGGTGGATGCAGAATATTAGAGATAGAAACCTGTCTGACTGAAAGCCAGTGACATTGTGGCTACAGTGCAGTCTGTGCCTTTTTCATTTCGTTTTCATATCCTTACTTATGTCTTGTATACAAAAATACAGTCATGCTCGGCCTTCAGCCTTATTTGTATCTCTGTGGTCGAGTAGGAATAAGGACCAAGTCCAAAAAAGTAGCAATGAATGAATGAACTAGTTCTTTTGTACCTGTCTTGGTCTCTAAAAGAAAGTACTGGTTCACTGACATTAAAGAACTAAACGTTTTGAGGCATGTGCAGTGCGTGCTGTGTTTAATGTAGCATTCCGTGAGAGTCCAGAGTTATCATCTTAATTTCACTTAAATGGCTGCTGTCTTCAGGAAATAGCCTTTCAGTGAACTGTTTCTGCAAAAAGGTGATGACAACAACAAGCCAATGACTGACTTAGCACATGACACCAAGCACCTACCCATTAATCAGTTCACTCTGACTGAGTCACTATGACCGTCACAATACGTACCCTGACTGGCTGAATGAACAAGTATGCCCCCTTCTGATCTGCAGAGGTTCGTTTATGGACAGCAGACAAATGGCTCGCAGTACAGTACACTGAACTAGTTCACCGACAGAATCAGTTTGTATACTGAACTGCAGAAAAAAGACTTGCTGTACATTGAATCGCAATTCAGTTCACTGATAATATACAGTATGTATGGGAGATCGCATCAGAAAGGATGGGATATAAAAGAAGGAAACTGTGGGAGAATTGAAAATAATTTTATTTCAATGTCCTCACAGTTTTATTGTGATGTGTGTATTATATGTATAGTTTTTTAAAATTTATTGTTGAAATTTTATTTATTGTCAAAATTCAATAACGAGTATTATTATTATTATTATTATTATTATTATTATTATGGGTTTGCTTTCCTTCCTGGAGTTTGGATGTTCTCCCCATGTCTGCGTGGGTTTCCTCCGGGTGCTTCGGCGTCCTCCCACAGTTCAAAGACAAGCAGGTTAGGTGCATTGGCGATCCTAAATTGTCCCTAGTGTGTGCTTTGTGTGTGTGTGTGTGCCCTGCCCTGTGCTGGTTGAGATTGGCTCCAGCAGACCCCCGTGATCCTGTGTTAGGATATAGCGGGTTGGAAAATGACTGACTGAATTACTTATTTTGTTGCTTGCTTCTTATATTGTTTATGTTGTTTGATGGTTAAAGTTGTTACACGGTTATGATACTATTCTAGATTTTATACTAGAATATGGCTTGGTGTTGTTTTCGAAGTGAACGAAACATTGATTTAAAGATTCTAATAATTTTTGTGAGTTGAACAAAATGAATCAAATCAATAAAAAAAAAATAATTTTGCACATCACTACAAAGAATTGTTGAAGCATTAGTGGGCTGCCCCGTTAAATACCTTCAAAATTTAAGAAGCAAAACAGGTGAACAATAGAGCACTAAACTAAAACTAAAAAAAACTAAAACTAAAGCAGTTATAGCTGACAAGGTTCTCATTTAACAGCTCAGTTGAGCAGGTCTGGTTTGGCAAAGCTTTGTCTTGTAGCCGTCTCCCTACCAAATGTGGATGGAATGTGGATGCCCAGGATTTATAGAATGCTGACCATAAGGGGTGGAGTCAGTTGTCCTCACTGGGTGTCATCTCAGAACTGCGGAGGGTCAAGGAGACCATTAGCAACAGCACACCCTCTCATCCTGGATTTGCATTACATACCTCTGATGAGCCCATAAGACAATCCACCAACTGTTTTTTAAGATTCAGTTACCTGAGACTTTTGTTAAGTTTTGGGCCTAAGGTGTTCCCAGTTGTGGTGCGAGTGAGCCTGAAGCCAAGAAGGGAATGACTCTGGCACAGAAAGTGTCACATCTGGATTTGTTAAAAGCAGGGCATTGCTTTGCATCTGTGGGTTGTAGAAATGGCATGAACACATCCTTATTTAACTAAATGTATCAGAAAGGAAAGGAGTTTTGCAGCTGGATCACCAAAAAATAGGAATGGTGTATGGTAAGACTCTAGCGCATTGTAAAAACACTCTACATTTAGATTTAATATCAAAGAAGACAATAAATCTTTTACAAAATATTTTGAATTCCCCTATTCCTTTTCCAAACCTGGTTAATCATGAACACTGTCACAGGGAGCCAAGCCTATTCCAAAGCCACTAGGTACAAAACAAGAAACAACCGTGGATGGGATGCCTGTCCGTCGAAGGGCACATACCTACACACACAGCTCGCCAATTCACCAAATGTGCACTTTCTTGGATGACGCGGACACTGTCAGAAAATGTAGACTCCACATTGTGACCTGACCTGGGATTCAAACCATGACGCCCATGGAGGCAAATAGCAACACTGACCACTCCAAACTGTATAAATTGCAGGGAAGAAACTGGCTTGTGTTTTCAGAGTCTTTTATTAAGTTTGCCTATGGCTTTTCATTAAGTAACACTTATTAAGTATGACTGAGGTACAGTATACTGTACGTTTATTATATTATTTTAGTTTTATGAAGTAACACATTTCTTAAGTATACCTACAAGGGGAAGGGCAATTCTAACAGCTGTGTGACGGCACACATCATTTGCAATATGTTTTTGTTATATATTTTATGGAGAGACTTTTGTGCAGTGAGAGGAAAAGGGAGCATCTGATATTCACCAATGTCACTTTGTGTGGGAGGTCTTGGGAAATAAACCCCCATAACAAACAAGGGATGAGTTTATATGCAGAAGAATAATTATCAACACCATGTACATAATATTAAATATCAAAAAATAATTAAATTATTCTGTCCATCCAGTATCCAAATCCTAACTATAGGGTCACGGGGGGTCTGCTGGAGCCAATCCCAGCCAACACAGGGTGCAAGGCAGGAAAAAAACCCCGGGCAGGGCGCCAGCCCACCGCAGGGCATACACACACACACACACACACACACCAAGCACACACTACGGACAATTAAGGATCGCCAATGCACCTAACCTGCATGTCTTTGGACTGTGGGAGGAAACCCACACAGACACGGAGAAAACATGTAAACTCCACGCAGGGAGGACCCGGGAAGCGAAAATACTGTATATGTTATAAAGAATTATTTAATAAATATTATACCATACTAAAACTTAATGTTTAATATCATTTGTTTTATATGTGCATTTATTTTATTTTGTTTTATTTTCATGAAGATATAATAGAATCTTTTGATTTCCTTTGCATTGTGCATTGCCATTTTCTATAGTCTGTAATTTCAACTAATTAGCTTACCAATATCCTTTAAGACATCTGAACTCTCAATGTCTCGATCGATCCTGCATTGTTCACAGGGTCATTATTGTCACAAGTATGGAGTAAAGTTCTTTATTAGTTCACGTCTGACCTGCTCCTGCACAATGATTTAGCTGGGAGTTTAAAATTTTCACTCTACCTCATACATATATTATTATTCTATACATATCTTATTTCCTATAAGTACTATCATGATAACTGTGTTATCCAATCCATGAAAAAACAAAATGACTTGATGAATGCAAGTCGTATTTATGACTTATACTATATGCGGCGTCACAAACTCCACACAGAGCCATAGCAAGGTTTGAGACAGCCACTGGTATATTTGGTATCCTGGCTGCAAAGTCGTAAAACTGTTTATACAGCACTGATGTGCACAAAACTGAGTCCAAAACAGAACTGAGAGAATAGGGAAAATATGGAGACTTTTAAAGGGGAAGACAGAAAGTGATGTCAGAGGGGTCAGGCTCATAAGGTCTTCAGCCATAGGCTTGATCCTGAACGTGTCATCAAAGTGTCCAGAGCCGACAAGATCTTCCTCCATAGGCTCTGACCCGGAAGTAACGTCAACAGGGCCAGGCGGAATCTCCCGTGGATGTTCTGCAGGCCAAGGAGAAAAAGAATCAGTGCACTCTGCCACATCCCGATCTGACTCGGAATTTTCCTCACTCAAGCCCTTTAGCTGCTTCTCATGCGCATGTGTGTGACAAGGGACATCTATAATATAGATTATATCTATAAAGGCAGGGAAGCCCAAGGGTTCTCTGCGCTCTTTTTATTCTCTCACCACTGTTTCAGCTACATGCAATGTCATTAAATCAGCAACAAACAAAACACGTAAAAGCCACCCTTTATTCCCTTATCATTCTTTCATTCACTTTGCTTCTGTCTCCATGTCTATGTTGTCACACACATGCGAGTAGGAGGCGGCTAAAGGGCTTAAGTAATGGCAATGCCACATTCGACCAGGGGCCGGCGGGGTGCACTGACTGTCTTTCTCAGTTCTCTGCAGACCTTTCCCGAGAAATCTAGGCAGATTCTGGCGCCTCTGAAGACCTCACTTCCAGTCCGGACTAAGTCACACCTGGTTCCGGCCACTTCAATGATGTCACTTCCTATACAGGCCTTTAAAGCCGCCATCTTACCACCAATGAATCAGTTCTGTTTTGGACACAGTCTTGTGAACAACTCTGTTCTTTTCAAAAACCTTTTGCAGCCAGGGATATTATACGGGTGGCTGCCCCAAACCTTTTCATGATGTCTGGTCTGTGTTTCTATTACAATCTTCTGTTCATTTTAGTGGTAATGCTGCTTTGCGCCTGCCATATTGGAGTGGTCAAGATCTGTTTGCAAACTGAAAAGCGTGCGTGGAGACATGCTTAGATGAAACCTTATGTTAACATCAGTTGTAACTTTGATATTTCTCAACTGATTTTCACCATATTTGTTGTATTACAATTGTTAGACATGTCAGCATATATATAGCCAACTTTCCATTCTACATGGTGTATTGTCCTGGGTATGATGTTAATCTGCATCCAGCCCTGCAAATAGGTCCTCCATCTTGCAGGGAAAACTTGTGGGTTAGTGGCAGGGTGGGCACTTCAGCTACTGTAAAAAAACCTCACACTGTTCTAAGTGTGGTGCTGAGGTGCACTTGGGTCCTAAACTGGGATCCTGAGCTGATTTGTTGTGTGGTGAGTGTGGTAACACGCTGTACAGTTCATGCTCCCAAGCTCTCTTTAAGGCAGGAGATATCTAGAACTGCAGCCTACCCTTGGTGGAATTTTGTGAAGAAATACAACAGACTGCTTGGAAGAGCAATGACTGTGATAATATAATGTAGTTAATATCCAGAATGCCTTTTATTTGCAAAGCAATGATCAAAACTTCAAAAGCTGTTGTGCCCAAAATAACTGGAATATTACATATAATATCTTAAGCACATTTTGTTGTGGGTGGCATGGTGGTGCAGTGGGTAGTGCTGCTGCCTCACAGTTAGGAGACCCAAGTTCGCTTCCCGGTCCTCCTTGCGTGGAGTTTGCATGTTCTCCCCACGTTTGCGTGGGTTTCCTCCGGGTGCTCTGGCTTCCTCCCACAGACATGCAGGTTAGGTGCATTGGCAATTCTATATTGTCCCTAGTGTCTGCTTGGTGTGTGTGTGTGTGTTGGCTGGCATCCTGCCCAGGGTTTGTTTCCTGCCTTGTGCCCCGTGCTAGCTGGAATTGGCTTCAGCAGACCCTTGTGACCCTGTAGTTAGGATATAGCAGCTTGGATAATGGATGGATGGACATTTTGTTGTCTTAGCTATTTTATTTAACTGTACAGCTATTATTGAATAATATAGCATTGGCCAATAAGATTGTTGACTCCAAACTTTGGATAGTAATTTAAATACAACCCCAGAAAACCCCATACATATTAATACCATTGAAACGATACAACTTTGCACGTATTAATGATAATATGTAAATATACATAATAGTCATAAAACAGGGCACACAACTGTATCAGAACTTGAAAATAAAATAATATTTCTCATGTGCACCAACAAATAATGAATATTTGATAAATATTTTGGCATGAATACATTTACACAAATCCAAATATTAATGTAATAGCTGTGCAAAAGATGGGCCAAAATCTAAATAATCAATGTAAACCTCATCATTAACATTTGCAGTACACCACGCAAAGCTTATGTCTCTGTTATATGCCATTTGGTATGGTGTTCAAAAAAGCAGAGTTAATGTTTATGATGCGCCATCTGTTGAAATGAAAAATGCAATTTATTTTATTACTAGTAATGTTTGTAAAGCAGCATCTTTTGGAATGACAGAGACATAGCAATGGGACGGACATACAGACAGAAACACAGACACTTTTTATTTTATAAAGCTGGATTGCTTTTTTTGGCTGTATTTACAGTCTAAATGGGCTGCCTAGGGAATACTACTAATTGAAAATACAAACTAATAATAAAATGAAAATAAATATTAAAGAGCTCTCAGTTCTAAAGAGTGATCCTTTCCTGCCTTGTCTGTAGGTTTCACCAATCCTTGCATTTGCAGGTTTCACAGCTTCGAAGCCTTTTGCCAAAGTCGCAGGTAAAACTGATATCATACTGTAAGCTTATAAAATGAAAAGTCGACCATTTCAAGATGATAACTCTGCTAATATGCTTTGCTGAAGCGAATGCAACATTTATGTGTGGATATCTATGCATCAAACATCTGTAGAATTCAGTGCAGCAGGAGAAGAGTGTCTCCTTGAGCCTGGCTGGCACATCACACATACAGTAGTTATGATGCCCTTCCATCCATACCAGTAAGTCATAGTCAGTGCTGGCTCAAGAGTACACGACACCTTTAGGCTGTGGTGGGAGGGATGTTCCACCTTGGAGATGAAAGCACTTTCATATTTGTGTATGACCTCCAGCAGGCCACTGGTGTGAATATCTCTGACCAGACAATCAGAAACAGACTTTATGAGGGTGGCCTGAGGGCCTCTAGTGGGCCCTGTGCTCACTGCCCGGCACCGTGGAGCTCGATTGGCATTTGCCATAGAATACCAGAATTGGCAGGTCTACCACTGGCACCCTGTGCTTTTCACAGATGAGAGCAGGTTCACCCCGAGCACATATGACAGACGTGAAAGGGTCTGGAGAAGCCATGGAGAATGTTATGCTGCCTGTAACATCGATCAGCATGACTTGTTTGGTGGTGGGTCAGTGATGGTCTGGAGAGGCATATCCATGTTGGTGCATACAGACCTCTACAGCCTAGACAACGGCACCTTGACTGCCATGAGGTATTGGGATGAAATCCTTGAACCCTTTGTCAGACGCTGTGCTGGTGCAGTGGGTCCTGGGTTCCTCCTGGTGCACGACAATGCCTGGCCTCATGTGGCGAGAGTATGCAGGCAGTTCCTGGAGGATGAAGGAATTGATATCATTGACTGGCCCCCACTCTCGTCTGACTTAAATCCAATTGAACACCCCTGGGACACTATGTTTTGGTCCATCTGATGCCACCAGATTGCACCTTAGACTGTCCAGGAGCTCAGTGATGCCCTGGTCCAGATCTGGGAGGAGACCCCCAGGACACCATCCGTCGTCTCATTAGGAGCATAACCCAATGTTGTCAGGCATGCATACAAGCACAAAGGGGCCATACAAACTGCTGAGTATGATTTGAAATATGAGTATGATTTGGAGTTGCTGCAATGAAATTTGGGCAAAATGGACTAGCCTACCGCATCATTTTTTTCACTTTGATTTTCAGTGTATCTTTGAATTCAGCCCTCTGTAGGTTGATCATTTTCATTTCTATCAAACGATGTGGCATCCTTTCATTCCTAACACATTACCCAGTCCTTATCAGTAGAAATATCCAGCAGGATTTTTTTCTCATTGAGATCTAATGTGTTTTCAAAGTGTTCCTTTACTTTTTTGGGCAATTTATTTGTTATTACAAAGACATCATGTGTGTTTCGGACCCCAGTGAAGGTGTTAGTTGTAGTAATATTGTGAAGTGTACAAAGTATAGTGAAATTCCCATTTGTATTTTCAATTAATATGCTTTGTTTATAAATTTTACAAGTAAAATTAACAAAAACAAGCTAAAAAATTCTCATTTTACATACTTGCTTGGCTTTTTTCAAAATACCCTGCGTTTATTACAAATTATTATTTATCTATATCACATTTATCCTTGGCCTAATTTATTTTGAAAAATGTTGGCAGAATTATAAAGGAGTACCAGGACTATTTGACAGATTATTGAAATGAATTTTTTAAGTCAAATACAGCTTTTTTAACAATTTTTCATGTGTATACAAAGTGGTATACAAGTGCAATTTTTTTATATAAAATTTTAATAGATTCCTGTTATTTTGTTTATGCTAGTTATTTATGTTAAAATGACATAGACACTTCAGCCCAAATGTCCATCCATCCATTATCCAACTCGCTATATCCTACCTACAGGGCCACGGGGGTCTGCCGGAGCCAATCCCAGCCAACACAGGGCGTAAGTCAGGTAACAAACCCCGGGCAGGGTGCCAGCCCACTGCAGGGCACACACACACAAAACAGACACACACACACAAAGCACACACTAGGGACAATTTAGGACCGCCAATGCACCTAACCTGCATGTCTTTGGACTGTGGGAGGAAACCGGAGCACCCTGAGGAAACCCACGCAGACACGGGGAGAACATGCAAACTCCACGCCGGGAGGGCCCGGGTCAGCCCAAGTGTCCTCAGGTCTAATTTGAAGAGCTGAATCACATAAACGTCCAGCACATTCCATCATTGGGCTAAGTACTTGTCTGGTTTTTCTGAAGTGCCACAAAATCCTACTCAGGATGAAATCTACTGTATATAATAAAAGTCCAGCGCGGTGTCCGTGTACAGGACCGCGTTCCTTTTGGCTGTATAGCCGCCCCGTAGAAAAGCCCCAGTCCGTCCCCTCTCAGAATTCCTGCTTAACCCCCTCCGGTCTTTCCCCTTTCCTTTTATTTTTCCTGTTCCCGAAAATCTTCTCAAAACAAAAGTAAAGAAATAGACAGAGCATCACATTAACGTCTTCTCCCCTCTGCCTAATAAATAATCAATAAAATGAAATAAAAAAATCACGAAAGAAACAGAAACCACAACCTACCCTTACAGCGTCCACCGCGCTTCTGGCGTTACAGCCAAACACGTGGTGTATGCAGGTTATGAGGTGTGCCCGTACTACAACATATTATATTGTTCATATACTATTAACTATTTACAGGGATCAACTCTTTTGGGGAAGTTCATAACAAAATAAAAAATTAAATTATAAATAACGTGCACTTGAGTATTTCGAGCCCCGCGTCTCAGTCGGATGGTTCCCCTGGTCACCAATTCATGTGTTTTACTATGCCCACTATGCCTTTCCGTCTTCCCATGTGCACCTGTACGAGGGAGACCTTACGGAACAATGCCGAAATGAAACGCAACTAAACCTGCTGCTGCGAGAGAGGACACATTACAGCGTGATCACGAACAAAGTGGCAAAGGCGTGACAGTCGCTCGCAAGAAACAGACACTCAGCATTCACACAGATTAGCTCAACGACGCGTCTCTGCCGCACAACAAAAGGCAACTGAAACCCCTACAGAGAGAGAAGATAGACTACGCAGTGATCGCGAAAGAAACAGGCAAAAGCATGTCAATGAGACTCCCGACGTGAGGTCCTTACGATTGAGTCCTTCAACTGTGGTCATCCAACGGGCAGCGTGGCGCGCACCAAGTTGCTAGTTATTGAAATAATCAACTTAGGAAAAGCAATGCTTCTATCAGTCAACAGCTACATTTATATGTTGCATTGTGACAGAAGCCTGCTAAGCACTAGCACAGGTTCAAAGCCACTCTTCCAACTCCAGGACTGCTATTTTACTTCCGTTCCTGGAGAAACTACATAACTACCCTTCCAGAACTTGACAGGAATGTGTTTTTTTCTGGCTTGTCCACCTTTGTGAAGCGTAAGCAGGAAGCGTACCTTTGATATTGAGTGGGCTTGCTCTCTAATTCACATCCAACTGCTCCCAATAAATCCTCTCAGAGTTCACAGTTTACATGTACATGGTTTATGGCTATAGTCTACCCAGACTGGCATACAAAGGTGCTCTCCAACTGCCATTTAGAGTGTTTTATCTCTGTGGGGTTTCTGTCAGGATTCTCCTCTGTTTCCATTTCCTCGTTGTCCTTGAAAAGCCAGACCATCCACATCAGCCTATTGGTACATTCCATTGTAATTCACTGTTCAAAAAAAATGAGAAGAAATAAAAACTCTTATATTAAAAAATAAAATATTAATAAAGCAATGTATGGACAAATAAAACAATATGTCATAATTTCAGATTTGTTCATGTTTGTTATCAGACTAATAAATAAGAGAAATCAGTGCTTATCAGGCCAATAAGGTGCCCTACTAAATGGCTTAAGATTTTCATAAGAATCAATTACATGACAGTTAAGAACTCTCATGCATATTAAGAGGACTGAAGTATTTGCAGAAGTGTAAAAGATCAGAATATAAATGTGAGTATTGTTTTTGTGTAAGATACATAATAAAATATAAAATTATACGGTATACCAACCATAGCCCCCAGTATTTGAAAATGCAATATAATTTAATGATGTATGCTTAAGTAAAAATTAAAATGAATGTAGACAGAATTTGTCTTTAAGGCATTTAGGCCAAATGGAAAAAGCATTGGACTTTCAGTTGCAGGGAAACCATCTTAATTGCTGCCACTGACTTACTGTGTGAGCTTGAAGAAATCAGGAACTCTATTAGCTACCCAATCACAAAAACAAAAATAATTGTACTAAGAAGATATGTAAAATAAAAGTTGTTTGATTTCTCCCATGCTGTACATTAGGGCATTGCATTTGTTAATGGTGTGATTAGAGTGTAATAAATAATGAAAAGTTTGACTTTGACAGACTTGCCTCATACGACTGGAGACGTTTGCTTAAAACTAAGTGGGATCGATCAGATGGTTCACTGTCACAGTTTTAAACCAATCCAACACCTCATGAAGGAGGCGCTCAAAGTGGAGCGGTGACTTTGAAATGGAAAGATCAGAGGTGCTCTTGTTAACCTGGTCCGACAGGCAGCAAGCTTCTGTTTACGATGAACTGTCTACAGTCACCAAGTCTCTTAAAATGACTTCTTTTAAACATATGTGTGTGTCATGTGCAATAATCACACTGTACGTATTAAAAATCATCATAACCTGTTACAAAACCTTTTTGTACACTCAGATTATACTGTACATTTGCATTCAAAGACATTAAAGGACAAGTTGTAAAAGTGAATGACAGTGTCACAGGTAGTGCTGTGTGTTCACTCTCTCTTTTGTTCAGTTTGTTTTGCTCGCTCCCTGAGCCCCAGCGGTTCAAAGTGCATGGACTGGAGGTCAGGTCGTTTAGGAAGAAGCCCTATAGGTGTAACCTTTGTAGCACTGGATTTTGTCATTATTAACTACAAGCTTATTAACAAGTTGTCCCCAGACACGTATTCTCATTTGAGAATCACGTCTAGCCCTGCAAGACTCCCTCAACACTAATTTATATTTCCATAGCTGTTCCCTCACTGATATCTAACTAGTGAATCACTGGTGTTTGACATAAATCAGACACATGAATGTTTAAAAATGTTGAAAATTGTGAGGTTTTGGGGTCACTGTGGGGAAACTTAGAGTCCCCTGGTGCTGTGAGGCAATAAAACTAACCACTGTGCCACCATATCATCTCTGAACAATAATGTTAACTTCATTATTCAGTCCTTTTGCAGATGCTAATGTCTTGTTAGTTGCCCTGGTAATAATAATCATTTATATTTTGTCAGGCTCCATAATCCACGATTTGACAGGCTAGTGGACACTGTTGTCACTACACTTCTGTCATCACAATTTAGGCAATATCAAAGCACAGTATACAATTACATTATCAGACCCATTTAATTCAATTCAGAAACATGGGGGTCCAGAGCCTATCATGGCAGCACTAGGTATAAGGCAGGAAATAGCCCTGAACTGTGTGCAAATTCATTTTATTTTTATTTTCTGTTAGCTATTCACCTGGAAGAGTTATATAATGCATGTTGCATGCAAAAAAATAAAATAAATGAACAAAATACAGAAAAAAAAAGATCAGACACTTATGACCTCTTCATTGCAGCAGGAAGATATGTATTGTAAGCATTATTTAGCATCTAGTGCTTTAAGCTTATTAAGCTCTTATGAAATGAAATGTATGATTTAGAGAAATAGACATATTCAACTTTACAAAATCATTTACATTTCTTAGCATACGTTCTAAGTTAGACTATGCGTGGGGTGGTTTTCTTGGGATGCTCAGAGAGAAAACTGAAATTCAATTTATATATACCTGTATAACAATAAGAATAACAAAACTTAGATAGATTCTAAATAAATAAAGTATCCATTCCTTCCAAGAAATTTCAGTAAGGCATACTTTGACCTGTGGGACACTCTGAGTCACAAATATGAATGTGTTTAGGTCGCTGAAACCTTGCGTAATTGGCGTCACAGTCTATACACAACCTTAACATGGTAATTATAAATAGGATTAAAATTCTGTTGAGTTATCGGATTTGTTTTACTTTGGACTGGATACCAGCCTTGCCACCATCTTTTATAGTGGTGACACCCTTACTACAAACAACATGTCGACAGCCATAAAATTCAAAAGGAAAGTAGTGGTGATTGCATGGTACATTAAATAATGTTAAAACTATAAGGCATGTCAGAAAATGATACTATATGCCAATTAGCTGCTGTTAAATGTTAGACAGATGAGAGTTCAGTGTTAGCCATCTCTGATCTGTGAATTACAGTGACATCAGAATCAGAATTCACTTTACTGGCCAATTACACTAATGTGTACTAAGAATTTGTCTTGATAGCACTGGAGAAACAGACAATGACAACACAGAATACAAAAGATAAATATGATGCAGCATACAAGAGAGATACAAAAAAAAGGGATAATAGGATTCAAATGTCCAGGTAGTCTAGTGTGCAGGTAAACATAGTTACTGAGAAGAAGCTCAGACCTGATTAGTAAGAATAACTGCAGGTGGAAAAAAAATAGTTTAGGTGACATGTTGTTTCATTTTTCACTGCACAAAGACATTTGCCAGAGGAAAGTCTTTGAAACAAATTCTGCCCTGGGAAAGTCAGATCAGCAATGATCTTTGTGGCCCTCTTATTTATCCTAGACTCATAGAGGACTTCACTGTGTGGTAAGTTATGGCCTATGATCTTTTCACATGCTCTGATGAAGCATTGCAGATTGGCCTTAGCCTGAGCAGAGGCAGCACCAAACCAGACATTTATAGATGAGAATGATGGCTGTGTAAAATTGGACCAATTCTGCTTGAGGAAGACTGAATTTCCTCAGCTGATGCAAAAAGAACATTCTCTGATGGGCTTTCTTAATAAGTCATGTGATGTTACTATCCTAATTAAGGTTTTGTGACAGCACAGTTCCCAGAAACTTGTAAATGATTCTGGTATCCCAATGTCTGAGTCATTAAAAGCAAGTGATAGATGAGCAGGTGACTGTCTCCTGAAATGTATGATCATCTACAGAGTTTTTTAAATGTTAAAGTCCAAATTATTATGGATGTACCACAAAGATGTTTCACTTCATGGCTGTATATGGACTCATCATTGTTTGAAATGAGGCCTATTAGTGTTATGTCATCTGCAAATTTAAGAAGTTTGACAGCCGAATTGCCAGAGGTAAAGTCATTTGTATAAACTGAGAAGTGTAGTGGGGAAAGCACAAATCCCTGTAGTGCACCAGTAAAAAGGGTTAAAGGGTCAGACGTGTGTGCCTAGCCATGCATACTGTTTCTTATCTGTAAGAAAGTCTGTGATCCAATGAAAGATTGAACTGGGTGAGTTTCTTATCTAGCATTTCTGGGATGATTGCACTGAAAGCAGAGCTAAAGTCCACAAACAAGATCTTCACATGTTGCCCCTGGCTTATCAAGGTGTTGGTACATAAAGCTGAGACCTAAATTCACTGCATCATCCATAGACCAATTGGCTATAAATGCAAACTGAAATAAATCCAGGAAGTCTTCTGTAACATTCATGACATAATTTAGGGCGTTCAAAGGTCTTCCTTACCACAGAAGTTAAAGCTATTGGTCTGTAGTTACTTAGGCCTGTGGCCTTTGATTTTTTTGCCACTGGACTAATGGTGGAGGTCTTGAAGCAGGCAAGAACAATGCACAGATCCAGAGATTGGTTGAAAATGTCTGAAGATATTGAGGACAACTGGTCTGCACAGTGCCTGAGTGTGGAAGGGGAAATAAGGTCCAGGACTGCAGCTTTTCCAATATTTTGCTTTTTGAATAAGCTGCAGATGTCTTTTGCAGTGATGACAGGAGGGGGGAAGCTGAGAAGAAGAGGAGTGTAGAGTAGTGTAAGACCACCAAGTTACTTCCCATTGTCTTTCAAAGTGACTATAAAACTAATTTACCTGATTAGCCAGACTGGGACCAGCAGAACTGTTTGATGTTTATTTCTTGTAGTTATTGATCTTTTCAAGGCCTTTCCAGACTGATGTGCTGTCATTTGCAAACAATTGGTCCTGCAGCTTGTCTGAGTACTTTCTTTTCACACTTTTCATCCTTTTCACAAAGATATACTTGGCTTTCCTGTATTCCTCACGATTGCCAGATCTGAAAGCACACTCTTTGACCTGGCGGGGTAAACCAAGGCTAATCATTCCTAAACCTCACAGTTGTTTTTGTTGAAATGCAATAATCTTCACAAAAACTAATATATGAAATTACATTATCAGTATATTCATTATAGTAGTTTCGAAAGCATTCTGGTCTGTACAGGCAAAACCATCCTGAAGTTCCTCTATTGCCTCACTGATCCACTTTCTAATTGTTCTTTTTACTGACTTTACAGTATCAGCTTTTGTTTGTAAGCAGTGATAAGGTGAACCATTGAATGGTCAGAATTACCAAAGGGGGCACAGCAGAAGGCATGATAAGCACCCTTAATAGCTACATAGCAGTAATCTAGAATATTTCCATCTCCAGTAGGACATTTTATTTGCTGCTGTTAGTTAGAAAGGACCTGGTTAAAAATTACATGGTTAAAAATCATCCAAAATAATAATTTGCAAGTCCAGATTGTCTTTATCAATCCAGTGATGACATCCATGAGTCGCCATTGCACTTCGTGAGCATCAGCGCAAGTACAAATGTAAACACTGGCCAGAATTACTAAGGAGAAATGGCTTACAGTTTATAGTAAGTGTGGAGTATCAGCCGCAGACACACACAGGCACAAAGACACAAGTGCAAAATACACCCTTTTATTTCTTAGCTCACAGTGCACCAATCACCACCAATAACCTCAGTTTCTTCCTCTCTCTTTCTTTCTTTCTTTCTTTTTTTCTTGTCTTTACCAACTACACTTCTCCACACAAGCTCTGTCCACCACCTCCAGACTCCGGCTCCTGGAATGGAGTGAGGTGGCTTCTTTTATAGTGTACCCGGGAGTACTCCAGGTGCACTCTGATCTTCCTTCAGCAGCACACCCAAACGTGGCAGAAGTGCTGTAAGGGTCCTCGGAAGTACTCCACATGTTCCTGGATCCTCTTCAAGTCCATGGCTCGGGGACTGTCCAGGCACCCCCTGATGGTAACCACGGGCCCTAAACAGAGTTGAGCCTCCAAGTTCCAAGCCTGTGGCCCGAGGCTGTCCTCTTGTGTCCTGGGGGAGGTATTGTTGTGGATATGTCCTCTTCCCCGCTCCTTCCATCATCGAGACCTCCCAGCCAGGCAAGGGTCCCAGCCGTCCGCCACATAAGCAATTCTAGGTTGGGAGAGCATAATTTAAAAAGAACTGTCCACATTGTTACACCAACCTTGATTCATGTAGAAAAAAACTCTTCCACCCTTTGTTTTGTGCAAAGTTCGATAACGCGGTCCGCTCGGTACCATGGATGCAGTTATAATATCTGGAGTCACATCAGCTGGCACATTTCAAGCAATTTTCAGAAACTCTTCCTGTGTATATTTTATATAACTTTGCATGGTGACAACGAGTTTAATACACAACGACAGACAAAGACAGGGCACCTGACCACCATGGCTGCCATTCTAGGTGCCATCATAAGTTATAAGTGATCATAAATCATGACAGTAATATTCTAAAAAGGCTGGTAAAATGATGAAAATCCAGAAAACATGTTATCTGCCCTGCTGGCTTAATTATCTTGCATGTCATCTTTAATGTCAATATATTAAGAGGACATTGTATCTCTACACTGTGGTGGGCTTGCGCCCTGTCCGGGGTTTGTTTCCTGCTTTGCACCCTGTGTTGGCCGGGATTGGCTCCAGCAGACCCCTGTGACTCTGTAGTTAGGATATAGCGGGTTGGATAATGGATGGATGGATGTGTCTCTATAAAGCTTTGCTTTCATCAATTGTATTATTCTGTTTTTCTAAACAAGTGTTCTTAAGTTACCTTGATGTAAATCTTACAGTCTGGAACTCAAATCTATAAAAAATATAAAAACAAATAAGTGGGAGTCCTAAAGTTATGACTCATTGTTGGTGTTGTTAGATGCAAGACTGATGAATAATTAATTAATCGGTTGGTCGATCTTTTCAATACAGCATAAAGTCAGGAATTATGTAGGCAGCTGCTCAACTGACAAGACAAGAATTCAAAATGTGTGATAGAGGGACAGGAAGTGGAAAAGCGAAAGATTAATGTCATTATGAACAAGTGGGCAAGCCACCCCAACAAGTATGCAGGGTTAGGAGACCAAGAGCGTTTGCACAGCTTTGCTTCTGTTTCATCTATTGCTGTTTATTTCATTTATTTAATTAACATGCAAATATTAAGTCTACCCTTATCTGGATCATTTTTGGTGGGATGGATACTACCCCTCCTTTGCACAATATCAGTGAAGAATTATATTAGATAAAGAGTGAATGTAATGCTTCTAACAAATGAGAAGGTAAGCCACTTTACCAAATGATCAGGTACAACACTGTGGTGACAAAAAGATACACCAAGTGTAAAAATAAAGCCAGTTGTTCACTGAGTTTTGATCCTGCCATGCACCAATGAGCCTTCCTATTTTTTATTTTGTACCTCTTACTATGTGGATAAACTAAAGCTCCCTCCATCCATGTATTTAAGAAATTCATAAAGGAAAAGAATGGATTGACAAATCGAAACAATCAGATATGCCTGGCAGAGAAATAAAGAATTGTATTGCATAGTGCGCACAAAGAGTATAGCTAAGTACATACTTTTACATAAACAGGAATGTGAATTATAGTGCCTTTCTCTGCTTTATGTCAGCACTAACAGTAATCAGCTTTTAAAGGATTGCATTGCCTACTAAAGTGCTAGGTGTAAGGTTACAAAAGGTTTATAGAATTCTTGTGCAGCTTTCCTCTGATGGCCCACTAACAGGCTTGCAAAGAACTTTTTCACCGTATTCAGTTTGAAACATTTGCTTCTCTGATGGTAATAGGAGACGACTAATAAAAAGCAGGAAGATACATCCCTCCCTCCATATTGGTCCCGTTCTCGTTTGTTGCTGCTGGCATTTTATGAATTATTAAGGCACCAGTGTCTTTGCTCTTCACAGTCCCTGGTTATGCCTGAGTGGCATCCTGCCTGCTGTCCAGAACCCAGTCTGATGCAATTAACAAGCCATTCATCCTCATTGTGTCAAGCATTGTTTATCTATATTGAACTATAAAAAGGCATCGCACAACAAACATGTAAAAGCCACTTTCAAACCAGCAATTTCTCCACTTCACAGCATATGCTACCATGTATTAAACTTGCCATGAAAGAAAAGCAGGGATAGACACTTTTGTAATACTGCCAGGACTAAATTAAAAAGTTTTAAACCTTTTTATCTCATCACACACACACACACACACACACACAAAGCGTTCATCTTTCCCAGAACTCTCAATATTTTTCACTGACACGTTAAATGTCTTTTATGTGACTGTGTGAATGTATCCCATGGATGGACTGGTATCCAGTCAGGAAGGGTCCTAGTGCTGCTAGGACTGGCTAAAGGCCCCACTACATGTGAATTATATTAAAATGCAACTAATTCACTGGCTGATAAATAACCCACTGAAAATGGCAACTGCATCTTATTCGCAGTCTGAGCAATAGTTTCTGACACGGTAGATGTTGATATCTTTATCACACATGTTATCTGGATGTTTTAATTCAATGATACTGCTAAATAAAGGGGTGAATACCGATGCTTATGTGTTGCCTAATATAAATGCTCACAGACTTTTATCAGCTTTAATGAAGTGTAGTGGCAAATTCTAATCACCAGGAGGTGCTATTTGCTTTGTACAAGTGAGAAGCAGGTTGAGACTTTAAAACATTACAGACTACCTGAAAAGGCTGGAGAGCGAAGCAATAAAACACAATTAAATCCGTTTTTATAATGTACTGTATTTATCAAGCACTTTCAGAAATGGCTTTACCACTACAAATTATGGTACAACACAGAAGAATCTATATTCTGTACATTAGGGGTGTCAAACTCGTATCCTGGAGGGCCACAGTCATTGCAGGTTTTCGCCCCAGCCACTTTCTCCTTTAGTAGTCAAGTACTGATGCTAATGGAACATACTATATTATTTTATTTACTGTATTTATCTTGTATTTTAATTGTTTTATTATCTCTGTAACCAACAGCAAAACAATAATGAAATTCAAAGTGACCCAAGTTAGGTCTCATTTGCACCAGTGTCTTTCATGCAATACCACTCTGAATAACATATCTGAACAGAAAAAAAGTGAAGGTCTGAGAAATATTAATCCTTAAAGCATTTAGATTGTGATCTCAGATAAAAAAGACAATCAGTTTTGGTAATGGCTGGTGTGGCACAATGAGAACTCTTATATGCCGCAGAATTAAATATTGGGATTCATCAATCAGAGATTGAAGAGACACTAGTGATACCCCAGGACTGCTCAAAACTCCTGGCCACTTGATGGCATGCATTACATGTAAATATTATTTGCCTATGGTTTAAGGGAAAAAAAGAAATAAGCAAATAAATTAAATTAAAGGCAAAGGAACTATGCTAAAATAGCAGCACTAACTATTTACTTAGTTAAGAAAGTGGCTGAATTGAAACCCTGCAGCTACTGCATCCCTCCAGGATCAGAGTTTGACACCTCTGCTACAGATCGATAGATAGACAGATAGGAATGACATTATAAAGCTATAAAATAAATGATGTAAATATAAGGGAGAGCCACTGAGCCCCAAAGCACAGACACAATGTTACCCAGTGTCATCCAGTGAACACAGCCAAAGTACAAGCACAAGATTCTTCTACTATTTCTGCCTTCCTGGTGTCACCCACAGCCTCCCAACTCTGACTTCCCAATGTGAGGTTACAGGCTTCTTTTAAACGGGGCCTGGGACTGCTTTCAGTGTTATAGCCTAGGTCACCTGAAGAACTTCCAGGTCTTGTGGAAACTAGGACAGTCCTCCCTTGGCAGCGCCATCTGGTGGCACTCAAGGATCTAGACAGGGCTGCATTTCCAGACTCCAATTCCCATACCACCCTGCAGATGTCCTAATTGGGTTCAGCCCAGAGGAACACTGCTACCTGCCATATGGGGAAAGAACTGCTCCCAGCATCCACATTCACCTAGTCCTGCTATTGTTGTTGTGTTCCTGTTGGGATGAAGTTTGTAAGGCATTCTGGCCGGGTTAAGTCTCCACTCCTGCATTCCTTCCACTATGGCCTCCTGGCTAGGCAAGAAATCACCCTCTATCCTGGCCAGGATGCCTGTAGATAGATAGATAGATAGATAGATAGATAGATAGATAGATAGATAGATAGATAGATAGATAGATCAAGTAAAACAATTCTGAGATGTAACTCATGTGTAATCAAATTAGCAAACATATTTTTAAGCAGATGCCTTTTAATTGCACCTTTCAGTGGGCGCTGGCTCAGCTTTGCATTGTGCCCTCCATGTATGGTGTTTTGTGTTTATTTTTATTTGTTGCATTAGCTTTTCAGCTGTTGTTTTCCTTCATTTCTTACAATGAGTCAAAATGTATAACTCTGCATTTATACTTTTATTCTGTTGCAATATAGAATAATAATGTTGTCTATAGATGGGCAGGGTGCCATTAACTCAAGGGAGAGTAAAACAACAGTAACTGGAAGCTTTTATTTGGTCACAGTGGAAGGTGACAGTGGAGCGTGATATAAAAATAATAAACCTTCAAATGGTTAGGCTTTATTGAGCAGATATTAGGATCTCAGTTTATCAGATGGCATCAGAACAGTTTCCTCAACTTCCATCATTATTAGATCATAAGATCTTTAGCCAAGCCACCAAGACTTCAGCACAGGTAATCCACCTGAAGCTAATCATGTTTGAGTCCAGCCAGTACTTGGATGGCAGACCAACTAGGAAAAGCTTGGGTGGCTGCTGGAAGAGGTGTTGGTGAGGCAGGTGGGGGGCACTTACCCTGTGGTCTGTGCACAGATGCCCCAGTGCAGTAAAAATGGTGCCATCTTTTAGTTGAGATGTAAAACCAAGGTCCTCACTTGCTGTGGTCATAAAATATCCTTGTGCTTCTTTCTAAAAAGGTAGAGTGTACTCTGATGTCCTGTCTGATTTGTCCACCATGTCCATGTCCATTCCGGTCCCCTAATTATCCTCAGTTCGTATTTGACTAACTGTCTCTCTTACCTCTTCACCACCTAATAGCTAATGTATGGTGAGCATACTGGTGCAAGAATGGCTGCTGTCACATCATTGAGGTGGATGCTGCATATTGGTGGTGACTGACGTTTCTCCCCTACTGTCTATGTAAAGCACTTTCTAACTGCAGTCCATTTTGTCTCAACTCTGAGCACAGTAGGAAGGGTCTCCATTCATTCTCCAAGAGCAGATTAGTTCTGGATAACTCTTAGAGCTACTTCTGGAGTTTGGTGTTAAGAATTTGGGCAAAAATGCTCTCTAGAGGACCCCATTTCTTTCCACGACTGCACCCTGATGATACTGATTAAAATGCTGTGCATCCATGACTTCTACTGCCTGCATGTTAAAACACTGCTTTCAGATTTTACCTGGCCATCTCCATTTTCCAACTATGCAAAGTTTTGTAGGACAGGGCACTGCAGTAACATTTGGGGTCTGCCACCCCTTTCTTTCTCTGCTCATACTAACACCTTCAGGGGGTTTCCATTCCTTAATGCTTCTTTCCAGTTATGTTAGGCCCTTTTAATTTTTCTTTACCATGTAGAACTTTTAAGCTTTCAATGAAGGTACAGTCTAATTACTGATGAGCTATGGCAGGATAAAGTACTGTCTGGGCTCAGAATAGGCTTTACTGGTTTCAATTTATACCAGTTGCATGTGTTTCCTCTCAAAAACCCCTCCAAAAACACACTGTTTTGCTTTCAGGCCACTATCAGCTTTTTGCCAAGCAATACTGTGTGATTAAGTAGGCTATGAGCCGAGTTAAAATGCAGATAACTCTTAAACTCATCCCTTATCTTTGAAAGTAACCACATGGTAATATTAAAAATGGAAGATCTTCTGTTTGTCACAGTTGTATAGAAGTTGGCATCATGAAGTTAGCAACATGATGCCAGGCTTAATGGTAGCTATACCCACACACATTTCCATTCTCAGACCTCCTTAATCTGATTTAGGGTAATGTGGCCAGTGTCTATCCTGGCAGCAATGGGCACAAGTCAGGAAGGGGGCACTAGCTCAACACACAGCCCATTTATACACTCACACGAGACCAATTTGGAATTTACCAATTCTCCTAATCTGTATGTCTTTGGGTAATGTGAGAAAAAAACAAGCATGGAAGAAAACCCACACAGACAACAAGCAGATTTGAACCCAGGATAGTGCTTCCATGAGACAGCAGTGATTACTAATTTCTGATTAATAATGTTTCAAACGTAGCGATATTCCTTTACAACTGGTTAAAATAGGATGCCTATATATATCAAAGGAAATAAAATTTACAATGGTGGACGGCAAATCACGACAGTATACCCAAGATCACCAATGTCTAATGGGAGAGGCTGTTTATAAACATGCCAGCATCTCTTAAAGCTGGAAGGGGAGCACTTCCCACAAGCTCATCACTATGACTTGTTTTAAATGTCCCAGAACTGATTGTCTGACCTCCCTGCCAGAGTCATGTGATCCTGCATAGGCTCTCATTTATGCCAATCCTTCGCTGCCACCATGTTTTATAAAGGCTGTGTACCAGCCTTGTGCAGGGGTCTTGTTCAGGGATCCCCCACCCATAAGCACTCGTTAACAGAGAGAAGGAGGGTTCAGAGCCTAACCACGAGAGGTTACAGTGGTGCCCCTCAGTCTCTGGACCCATCTGCCTTTACCTGGCACAAGACTCCATGTCAACGGGATTGTAATGCAATCGCACATTCCTTCAATGTCATTTCTGAATCGCACAGATAGGAAGTCTCTTTAGTGTGGAATCTGACTGCTGATAGTCACACAAAACAGGAAGAGTTCCCCAAGCAGGTAAAAATGAACCATTACTTCCTGCCTTGTGCCCTGTGTTGGCTGGGATTGGCTCCAGCGGACCCCCGTGACCCTATTGGATGGATACTTCAAATAGTGCCTTTTCAATAGTGAATGTTATTCCAAGCACCAAGGTGCGTGATGATTGCTACCAGTAATGTTTTACAAGTGGACTGCCTCATGGTTTAGAGTCCATTGCTTCAATCATTAAATCACAATAGACAACCCCAAATGGGTGGATTATATATTTACAGCTAGCTAAACATTTTTCATTTTGGACTTATTTATTGATGTTGCAATTCTAGCATTTAGAGTGATAAAGGAAAATAAATCTGCAATCTTAAAAGAAGTTGGATCATTAACCCTTACAGTTAGCACAGAGAATGTATTAATTAAATATTGATTCTAACAGCATGAATAAGAAAAGAAGGCACAGCATGAACCAAAATCAAATGCAGATTTTGAAAAAAGTAGCACCTCTTAAAAAACGAGGCCAGACAATTTATGTAAATGATTACTTAGACACAGTGTTAGTGAGTGGCGGCCTGAATTATTCAGGAGCAGACTTTATGGCGCTTGGGACTGCCTCATGCCTCATGTCGGTATGGTACAGTATGCATTAGCAAAATTAGCTCCCATTTAGTTGAAATGATCACGTGGCGCTCTGGAACAGCAGTTACAATTAGTTATCGAAGTTTTTTTTTTTTTTAATTATGACCCATTAATTGAAGGAAAATTTAGCTACACCTAAATTTGCCAGAGAAGAAATATCCAAAGGATCATCATCAGTGCACAGATAAATTGTATTTTATTAGTTTACCTTCTATTATTCTTTTCTTCATTGCTTCTAGCAGAGGTTCCAGCCACCTGCAGTCCTAAACTTGATAAGGAGAGTCCAGAAAATAGATGGGTGGATGACTGGGTCTTTCCCCCCATTTTGTTAGGTCAGCTAGCACTCTTTTCATTGACCTCGGTTATAGACTGCAGTGTCCTCCTTGGCTGTGTTACAGCCTTGCTCCCATTATTCTGGGATTAGCTCTTACCTTCAACAAAATTGATGGATGGATGTTTCTCCTCAGATTGCAAGCATTGTAGCCATTCAAAGATGGTATTTTGGGAGTTATTCCTTCTATAGACTGGTATCACACCCTGCTACTTCACCTTTCTTCCAATTACTTCCAGGATTGGGTGAACAGAAAAACAAGAAAACAGGAAATGGATGGATGGACTCCAGTTTCCTCACACAATTATACAGACATGTATTAAGTTATGGTTTTCTATGTTTATACTGTAAGTATATTATCCTGTTCTCTGATGTTTCATGTATTTTGAGGGTGGAGCCCAGAAGTGGGGCTTTCCTTCCATCACCGTTAAGAGACTGCCTCCAGCTAATAAAGGCATGCTGGGAAGTGAAGTTCATTTGAGTGCATTTTGGTGGGATCTGTGAGTATTGCTTTGCTTCATTGGATTTACTGGATTCTTCAACTCTTTTAGTCACTGTAAGGATTTATTTTTATTTTTGTGACTTGTTTACTGTTTGATTGCCTAGTTGGTAACTGGCGGCACGGTGGTGTAGTGGGTAGTGCTGCTGCCTTGCAGTTAGGAGACCTGGGTTCATTTCCCGGGTCCTCCCCACGTGGAATTTGCATGTTCTACCTGTGAGGTTTCTCTGGGTGCTCTGGTTTCTTCCCAAAGACATGCAGATTAGATGCCTTGGCAATCCTAAATTGTCCCTGGGGTGGGTGTGTGTGCCTTGTGGTAGGCTGGTGCCAGGGGTTTGTTTCCTGCTTGTGCCCTGTGTTGGCTGGGATTGGCTCCCATGACCATGTAGTGGGATGGATAGTTGGTAACTCCTTTTTTATTCTCTTAGTTTTACTATTTTACATTTGATAAATATTATTTGTTGCTTTAGATCAATCTGCCTTGTTTTGGATGAATCTTACAGTCTGAGTGTTTTACATTTTTTCTGTAGTAAGATATTTCTACATTTTGGGACATTTCTAAACACTTTTGCAAGTTCTCATTATCTGGGGCCAAGTAAACTGAAGCCTGCCACTTTCCCAGGGTCAGACTCCCATGAGATGGGGCCTGTTATGGGGATAGTCAGTATGTGGTTTCTAGCCTGTGTTTTAGGCTTAGTTTTGAAAAGTCAGTAACCAAAATATTTCAAGACATAAATCAAAATCAAAGGACAGAAAATAATTAATAAGCAGACATCTTAACAATAATAATGCCAAGGGTTTTTTTTTTTTATTTATCCACAGACTTGGACAATTAAGAAGTGTATGACGCTGACTTTTATACTGTCATAGTAAAGATGCCACACATCACACAGTCCTGATCATTCTGCCTAGCAACAGCCTCACAGCCCTGCATTACAAACAGCAAACAATGGCAGCACCTACAATAAAAACAAAAAGGAACTTCTAGAAGGTATAACTCAAAAATGATTCCTTCAGAAGTATTCTAATTTCATTCATTGGGTCTGAATACTTAGGACCATGTGATATTTCAGTTTTTCTTTTTTAATAAATCTGCAACAATTTCAAAAATTCTTTTTTTTGTCTGTCAATATGGGGTGCTGTGTGTACATTAATGAGGAAAAAAATTAAGTTAAATGATTTTAGCAAATGGCTGCAATATAACAAAGAGTGAAAAATTGAAGGGGGTCTGAATACTTTCCGTACCCACTGTATATGAATGAATGAAGTTTGGCCCCCCTTTGAGTTTTGAGTGTAATGTTACACAGATATTATATAGAAGGGCAGGGGTGGGAGGGATTCTATTAAGTTTGTATAGCATGGGAGGGATTTGTTAACAAAATGCTGCCCCCTTCTAGCAACCGACAAGTTCACTTATGTGGTAGAGCCAGCCCTGCTTAGGATGAATGGGTATTCCATTCAGGATTGGTTCCTATCTGCTGAAATAATCTCTACCTTTTTTGATTCTAAATTTGCAATAACATAATTTACAAAATGGATGGATATCCTTGTTTTTATTTTATATTATTTGCGTGCATCCATTTTTTTACCCATATGTTAACATTAACCTATTTGTGTTTTAAGATTTATTTTCGATTTCTACAACAGTTTCATCTTAGTTGCTTTACTGTAGTGCCATCTATGACAATTTACATAACAATACAGCAGCAGAAGCCTTCTGTCAGACAGCGCCACGTGCTCATTAAGGAAAGCGAGCAGAGTGGGTGCGTGTGTGTCAGGAGGCATAGCGCCTGTAGACAATGCTCCATGTGAAAACGCTATACCTTTAATAGGTACTGAATTATTAATCAAGCTCTCACTTCCCACATGCTTTGCTCCTTTGGCAACCCACCTCTCAGTTTACCTCATGACCTGTTTGTTGTATCATTCAATATGTGAGATATTTCACCCACATGTATAATTTATATGTAAAAATGGCAGCACCTGGAAACATGGGTCCTTCTGGCTTTTATACAGGTGCTTCCACTTTTATCTGATAAATAAGAATTAAATGTGGAGCTGAAGGATGACTGAACTGCAAGCCAAAGTACATGTGAGGTCATCTTACCAAAAATGTGTGGTCACAGCTTAAAGATGACTGTGGCACAGTACTTAATGATTCAGACTTGAAAAAAAAGCTTGCAAGTGGCACCTCTGAATAACATGAGACTGGAGCTCCACTCATGTGAATTGCTCTCCTGTGAATCACTGAGAATACAGAGGCAAGGTTCTCGGTCACCTTACCTGGCATGGTGATGTGGTAAGCTGTTCTTTTCAGTTTTTTGAGGTGTAGCAATAACAGCAGAAGGAAAAGGTACCTGGTATCTGTATTAAATGGGTAGTTTCATTAAAAGACAGTGAGTCATAATGCCCTGTAGCAGAGTAAACTATAATGGTGGGGTCTGAAATGTAGTATGAAATATCATAACAAAATATTCTCAAAACTGCTCAAATTCGGTCAGTCCATTAGGTGGCACAGGCAGGCACCATCATTGGAGGGTACCATTTACGACAGTTAATACTCCAGACACTGATGGGGGACTAACCATCCCCAGGCTGTTGAATTCTGATGATACTAAGTGGGCAGTATTACCAGCTGGGTGCCGTTTATGAAAGTGTTGCCTGCTCCATACACCAAGGGACACACAATCCCTAAAGTCTACAGTATATACAGTACAAGGACAGGCGCTGCTTGTGCTACTAAAGGGGCACCAAAGGAGGACCCCCATTCCAACTACATTCTATGGAGAATAATGGGTGATGTCTGTCCAGCCCACATAGGGCTCCCACTGGGCATTAACTGGCACTGAGTCTGCTTTTTCAAATTCAGGTACAAAGAGAGCCAAAGACTACAACAACAGCTTCAGATATCATCATTTTTGGTGGATTATTAATTAAGAAATTAAAACGTTTAAGAAATTAAAAGTTTATCTGTATTCTTAAGTTTTTTTAACCCCAAAGAATTTTTGGTAACATAATTTTGCTCTAAAAATGTGTTTTGAGAAGCATAAAATTATTTTGCATTACCCCATCATGCCATTGTGTTTATTTTCCAGTACCACCATGTTTAATATCACTTGTTGCTATGACCTTTGTTCCCAGAATTCCTCGGGAATGTGCAATGGCTGACATCAGATACAACTATATGAACAGATCAGTGTGTGTGTCTTCAGAAAGTCACTAGCACTTCCTGGTGATCCATTTGAATCTAAAAATGGATGAAATGAATGGGTTGATGAACTTCTGAAATGAGAAGTATGAAGGCACTTGTTGTAGCCATGGATGCAGGAAGCGAGAGCATAAGTTGGAATTGCAAGGTACAATACCATAACTAGCCACGTCACACACAGGGGTCTAAAATGAAACTAATTAACCTTAAGCTTCAGGGCCCCTAATTGCGGAATTGCCCCAGAAGCAACTTTAATTTCCATCCCTGAAAGCATAGGAAAGTTTTATTCACAACAGTGACTTTGACATTTGGGATAATCTAGCACAGCAATTTTAATCAAAACCCGAGATGAAATGGTTGCATTCTTTTAAAATTTGTGGTGAGCTGTCGTGGAACATCCCCATCAAAGAAGATAACAGTGGTTACCGAGACGTCATTGCTGGTTGTGAAGGGGCCCCCATAACAGTTTAACATCAGGACCACAAACATGTAGGTCTGCCACTGATCACACATGTATTCACAGAACCACCATCATATGGAGAGTCCACTGAGTAGCATTTCTTCAGATTGTGGAAGGAAACTAACTTGAATCCAAAGAGATCATGCACACTCTAGACAGAAGGCATTCTAGCCAAGTACCAATTCAGATTTAAACACATATATATAAATGATTTAGATAAGAATATAAGTAACAAACTGGTTAAATTTGCAGATGATACCAAGATACGTGGATTAGCAAATAATTTGGAATCCGTTATATCATTACATAGGGACTTGGATAGCATACAGGCTTGGACAGATTTTGTGGCAGGCAAAATGTAATGTCAGTAAATGTAAAGTATTACACATAGGAAGTAAAAATATTAGGTTTGAATGCACAATGGGCAGTCGGAAAATCGAGAGTACACCTTATGAGAAGGATTTAGGAGTCATAGGGGACTCTAAGCTATCAACTTCCCGACAGTGTTCAGAAGCCATTAAGAAGGCTAACAGAATGTTAGGTTATATAGCACGATGTGTGGAGTTCAAGTCACAGGAGGTTCTGCTCAACCTTTATAATGCACTGGTGAGGCCTCATCTGGAGTACTGGGTGCAGTTTTGGTCTCCAGGCTACAAAAAGGACATAGCAGTGCTAGAAAAGGTTCAGAGAAAAGCGACTAGGCTGATTCCAGGGCTACAGGGGTTGAACTATGAGGAAAGATTAAAAGAGCTGAGCCTATACAGTTTAAACAAAAGAAGATTAAGAGGTGACATGACTGAAGTGTTTAACATTATGAAGGGAATTAGTCCAGTGGATTGAGACTGTTATTTTAAAATGAGTTCATCAAGAACACAGTTGGAAAATTATTAAGGGTAAATTTCGCACAAACATTAGGAAGTTTTTCTTTACACAAAGAACGATAGACACTTGGAATAAGCTACCAAGTAAGACTTGATGTTTTTTTGGAAGAAATAAGTTGATAGGACTGGCGAGCTTTTTTGGGCTGAATGGACTATCCTCGTCTAGAGTGTTCTAATGTTCTAACTTTAATGTGGCCATACTACCTATATTTATATTTTTCCATTAAAACAAATTATGAAATAGTCCTAAAATAGACTTCTTCTCTAAATACCCCTAAAGACATGTCTATTGAGCAGATTCTTGATTCTAAAATGGGTTGTGTGTAATCAAGTGGTATCCTGCTTTGCCCCTGATGCCTCGGATAGACTCTGACTCCCCATGGTTCTAAAATTGGATTAAGCAGATTCAGTAAATAAATTAATGGATGGACAAAAAAAAAACAAGGGCTTACATGTAATGAGGCTACTTTGTTTAGTTAGCTTGGTTTGCTAAGTCCCAATAACCCATAAGTGTGGTGAAGGTGATTAAACATAATCACTAATTGATTATAGAATAGAATCCTGGTAAGCCATTTAAACAATTTCAGCAGCAGTTATTTATTAAGATGTTCTTTCATAAATTCTAGGTTGGTCTTTTGATGAAACTCCAAAGTTTCCTTTTAGTGAGGAAGCGTATCACAGGACAAAGCCTTGTAATTTTCCATGTATGTGAATAAATGGAGAATTTTTATTCTTTCTGTGGCTCTCAAGCTGAGAAGAAACCTATTTTAAGACACATTGCAAATTATGACATGCAAAGTTATTGTCAATCATAGTAGATTATGAAGAATCAAGGAGATGTAATAGAACCACTTACAGAAGGCATAGCACAGCATTTGGGCTTCTTTTTGGAAACTAAAGAATACTTTTATAATTGGAAAGTATACACATTGAAGTATGCTTGTCTGTGTTCTGATTCCTTAGTTCTGGAAGTCCCATAAGCCATGGAGTCCAGAAGCAACCAGCCAACAATGCGGGCTGGGATCAGAAATCCGGTGCTGCTGTTTTAGAGCTTTCATCTATTATCACAGCCTAGTGTAACGTGGTGTCTCTATCTAAACAGGCTTTGTGGCTTTACCCTTTTATGATTTAAACACTGTATGTGATTTCTGCTGAGTGGTATCTGAAGGTTCAGTTACTCAAAGAAAGGCTGTCAGGCAGCTCTAAAGCAAATTATTGAAAAAGCGCCAAACCTCTGATGGTATAATACTTCTCTTCAGGGCAGATGTTACACATGTCAGATAAAATGGAAAAACAATAGCAGGTCTGCTTTATAACCTGAGGTTTGGAAACCTATTGATCTAAAGCCTGGTTGGCAACATTCACTTTGTCATTATCACTGGCATCACTCTGTTGAAGATCAGAAGCTGGCAAAAGCTGTCAACTCCAGCAGCGAACAGAGAGGCTAAGCAGTTGCCGAAATGCTAAGGCCAATAGGAATTCAGTATTAGACATTTTGTGCAGACCAAACTTTTGTGTATGTGTGTCTGTATGCAGTAGATACTGTACATATAGGGTATGTAGGTGTATTTGTTTCCATGCTTGTTTTAAGATAGTGCTTCTGATGTGAACAGTATCAATGCACTGCTTTGTGACCCTAAAACTGTAAAATATACTTAATCGGTAAACTAAGTGATGGATTCACAAGCAACTTTTTATATTGTATTCTTTGCTGGATTTCTCATTTTCATTACTCGTGCCATAAATGGTGTTATAATAGATAGATAGATAGATAGATAGATAGATAGATAGATAGATAGATAGATAGATAGATAGATAGATAGATAGATAGATAGGATTCAGAAAGCAATCAGACCCCTTCACTTTCTGCACACTTTATTATAATGTAGATTTCATTTTACATAGATAAATTTGCCATTTTTGCCCATTAATATACACTCAATAACCCATAATGGCAAAGTGAAAATATGTTTTCAGAAAAATTAGCAAATTTATTAAAAATCAAAAAGCAAAATCTCTCTCATTCATAGAAGTATTCAGACATTTAATTCAGTACTTTGTGGAAGCCCCTTTGGTGGCAATTAGAGCTTCAAGTATTCTTAGGTAAGTCTCTACTAGCTTTGTGCACCTGGATTTGAACATTTTATCTATTCTGACAGATCATCTCAAGCTCCTTTAGACTTGATGGGAAGTATATGGTTAAGGTCAGGGCTTTGGCTGGCCACTCAAGGACAGACACTTGTTGTCGAAGCCACTCCAGTGTTGTCTCAGCTGCTTGGTAGGATCACTGTTGTGCTGAAAGGTTAAATGTCACCCCAGTCTAAGGCTGCATGCACTCTTGAGCAAGTTTTCTTCAAAGACCACTCAAAGTTTGGCCACATTCACCCTTCTCTCAATTATAACAAATCTTCCTGTCCATTTTGCTGATGAGCACCTCCATAGTGTGATGCTGCATGTGGCAGAGTGCACTGATTTTTTTTCTCCATTTCCTGCAGACCATTTACAGGAGATTCCACCTGGCCCTCTTGACGTCACTTCTGGGTCCGAGCCTGTAGAAGAAGGCCTTGCCGGCCCTGTGATGTCATGTCCGGGCTTGAGCCTATGGTTGTAGACCCTTGTGAGCCCGACCCCTTTGACCTCACTTCCTGTCTTCCCCTTTAAAAGCCTCCACCTTTTCCCTATTCCTTCAGTTCTGTTTTGGACTCGGTTTTGTGCACATCAGTGCTATCATTTATTTGCAATTTGTAGCCAGGAAACAAAATATACGGGTGGCCGCCCCAAACCTTGCTATCGCTCTTTGTGGAGTTTGTGACAATATATATATATATATAAACATAAACACTTTAAGCCTGCATATATTGGGTTCATGTCCAAGTGTCCCAAAAACTCCATCAACAGACACTTGGACATGAACCCAGCACATAAAGGTTTAAAAAGAAAAATATCCACATACAGTATATATATATATTCTTACACACACACACACACACACACACACACACACACATACACACACACATATATATATATATATATATATATATATATATATATATATATATATATATATATATATATATATACACACAGTATATTGTAAGAACGTTAAGGGTCGCTGTCACCCCTTTAAACCCAACAGACAGTTACGCAAACACAGGGTAAAAGCACGAAGAAGATCTTTTAATTATTTTTTCTTCTTCAAAGTGCCTTTTAAGCACTACAGCCACCATACACAAATAAACCGGTTCACCAACAAAAGTGCGATAGACACATGAGCCCCGACAAAACCGCGACGGACAAATGAGTGCCGACAAACCGCTAACTGGTTTTCGACAAATGCGCGCCAACAAAATCGCTACAACAAAATTGTGAGAGAGGCCAATAGAGTGGGACGCATACGTGCGCATTATGTACACATTATGGGCTAGGTTATAACTGTTATAACTGCTGATGGCATGTCGTGAACAAATAACTCAGTCGAGGGCATAACGCGTCGTATACAAAGTGGAATTACCAGCAGTCAGGCAGCCAGCAAGTCTAAATACGCTCAACTATCAAGAAGTCTTGCTGCAATTCTTCCTACATATGCAGGGCGTGATCTTAAGGACTATCTGTGTGCCGTGCTGATGGCATGCCGCGTCTCATAATATTTACTTCTAAAATAAACATTATTATACAGTGATCCCTCGCTATATCACGCTTCGACTTTCGCGGCTTCACTCTATTGCGGATTTTAAATGTAAGCATATCTAAATATATATCACAGATTTTTCGCTGGTTCACAGATTTCTGCGGACAATGGGTCTTTTAATTTATGGTACATGCTTCCTCAGCTTGTTTTCCTAGTGGATTTCATACAAGAGACACTATTGGCGGATGGCTTAGAAGCTACCCAATCAGAGCATGCATTACGTACTAAATAAAACTCCTCAATGATATACGATATGCTTCCCGCACGGTGCTTGATTGTTTGCTTTTCTCTGTCTCTCTCACTCTCTCTGCCTGACGGAGGGGCTGTGAGCAGAGGGGCTGTTTGCACAGAGGCTGTTTGCCTAGAGGATACAGACGCTCCTCTAAAAAATGCTGCTTTATCGCTGTGCTTCAGCATACTTAAAAGCCCAAAAGCACGTATTGATTTTTTGATTGTTTGCTTTAATCTCGCTCTCTCTCTCTCTGACATTCTCTGCTCCTGACACACATTCTTTGAAGAGGAAGATATATTTGCATTCTTTTAATTGTGAGAAAGAACTGTCATCTCTGTCTTGTCATGGAGCACAGTTTAAACTTTTGACTAAAGGGTGTTACTTCATGTCTAGAGGGCTCTAATAATGTTAACAGTGTGGGAGAGTTTATAAGGGCTTAAAATATATAAAAATAAGCATACAAACATATGGTTTCTACTTCGCGGATTTTCACCTATCGCGGGGGGGTTCTGGAACGCAACCCCCGCGATCAAGGAGGGATTACTGTATTTATATTACTGTATTTAAATATTTATTCATATTTAATGAAACTTTCGCGATTTTGTTGGCGCGATTTTGACGCCGCATTTTAATCGGCGCTATTTTGTCGCCGCTCATATGTCTATCGCGCAAATGTCGGGTCACAAATAAACCAACAATAAATCAATGCAATATTCTCCTCCACACGTCCCAGCAAGCTCTGTCTGACTCCTCCCAATTCTGGCTCCCTTGCTGGGTCTCCAGCAGTCCTTTATATAGTCCATGACCCAGAAGTGCTTCTCCTCTTCCATGCACGTGACTTGCTAGCACTTCCGGGTCAGATGGAGAACCTGCTTTTTCTTCAGCCTGGAAGTACTCCCAAGTCACGGGGCTATACGGAAAGTAAAGACTTCCAGGTCTCCCTGCAGTGTCTCCTGGCAGCACCCACGGTATCCAGCAGGGCTGTGAAGCCGATCTCAAAATCCTATGGTACCCTGCGGGAATCTGGGGTACTGGTATGCTGCAGGGACATCGTCATCTGACATCCTGGGGAAGGCAGTGTCCTCAGTAGCTGCTTGAGCAGCCAGCCGTCCACCACAATATGTAAGTAGGTATCGCTGTAGCCTAGAAGGTTTGACAGTAAAACACAAGACTGCAGATTCTTTAGCTTCTCTAAGTAAATCAATTCATTTAATTGTGACTCATAACTCATACTGGATAAGGGAATTAAATGAGTAAATTTATATTTTGAAGCACATACCTTTTATTTTGAGTGCTAACCACAAGCAAAACAAAATATTGCAAGACCAGAAAATACAACAATTTACAACCTGTTTTGCTTTGCATTGTGCCCTACCTGAACACCTCAGTGTTCATCCATGCTTGAACGTTTCAATTGTTCCACCTGTTTTTGCAAAGAATATAAAACATGGCATGTTTTTTTTTTATCTTATTCTGCTATAACATATAATGCTAATGTATTCAATTGGGATATTGTGCCACAGGTGCAAAAAAAAAATTTCTGTAAAAATGAGAACAAAATTCTACAAATTGTTAAATCCATCCAGTTTCTTAACCCACTTATTCCAACATGGAGCTACCTGGACTCGGAACCTACCTTGGCAGCACTGGCTACAGGCCAAAAAACTACTGTAGACAGGACACCAGAGAACATCCATGGATATACAAACTTCCTCAAAATGAATTGCCATAAGAAGTAGTGCATAATATTCAATGCGAAAACGAAAAAATAAAAAGGACAACAGAAATGATCGCTTTATATCACACATGTTAAGCATAAAGTGTGCTGGTGAACAATATCTTACAGCCAATAAGAATTAGACATGAACGCTTAAGTATATCTAATCCATTCAGTACCATTTTCCTTTAAAATGCATTGGCTAATTATTAAAAATAGTTATTAACGTCAGAAACATGTTTTATCAACTCTGTTTATAAAGGAACCTGACTAACCTTTTTTACTACACACATTAAAAACTTTTGTGGCATCACCTTCACACTAACTCACTAATAACAGACATTTTTAAGCCAATACAATCCTAAAAGTGATTGTTATGAAATATTATTTTTAGTGAAGTTAAAAGAGCTTTAATTTTATTTATTTCTTAAATTCTGAGATGTTTGTTAAAAAGCAATTTTTTTGACAATAAGTACAGTATAATAGCTGTGACTTTGACTATTAACATCTTCCATTGAACCTTTGATCCTTGCAGGGTGGCTTGTCTAACCACAGACAGTGACAGCTCTAGCAGAAGCAGCAGACCAAAGGCTAAAGTAGCCAAACTGAAACTTATTGTTGTTAAAAAAGAGAACAGTCTGGCAAGAAAAAAGGTCAGAACCTTAAGTGGTGAACTGGTTACTTTTCCACATGTGTAAAAGTAAAGCCCTTGAACCATTGGATATCTTTCTGCAGGCCCACCACACACACATGTTATGATATAGTCTGTCAAATTGATATTGGAAAGAGAGGGGCTTCAGGTATCTAACTTCAGCCCTGACAAGCTTTTAAAAGTCAACAACCTTAATGGAAGCTGGACACAGAGTAGAATGAAGATCAGAACCTTCATGCCAAGAGGAAAACAAACAAAAGATCCTCAATGAATGCTGACACACATTGGGTATGCCAGTCAGAGCCATCTATGACAACTTCTCAGAAATTCCACAGTTCTACAGTGTGATTTTGCTAGATTTAATTATCTTTTAATATGTTTCCGCATTTTGTTACATTAAATTTATAATCTTCTTCTCCTGGCTGCTCCTGTTAGGGGTCACCACAGCGGATCATCTGTTTCCATATCTTCCTGTCCTTGTCATCTTGCTCTGTTACACCCATCACCTGCATGTCTTCTCTCATCACATCTATATACCTTCCCTTGACCTTCCTGTTTTCTTCATACCTGGCAGCTCCATCCTTAACATCCTTCTCCCAATAAACCAAGCATCTCTCCTCTGCACATGACCAAACCATCGCAATCTCACTTCTCTGGTTTTGTCTCCCAAACTGTCCAACCTGAGCCAACCCTCTAATGTACTTGTTTCTAATCTTGCCCATCCTCGTTACACCCAATGCAAATCTTAACATCTTTAACTCTGCCATCTCCAACCCTATCTCCTATTTTTTGGTCAGTGCAACTGTCTCAAACCCATATAGCATAGCTGGTCTCGCTACCATATTGTAGACCTTCCCTTTCACTCTTGCTGATAACCATCTGTCACAAATTAATCTTGACAATCTTCTCCACCCTACCTGCAGTTTCTTCTTTACCTCTCTTCCACAATCCCCATTCCTCTGTACTGTTGATCCCAAGTATTTAAACTCCTCCACTTTCATCAGCTCTACTTCCTGCATCCTCACCATTCCTCTGACCTCCTTCTCATTCACACACATCTATTATGTCTTGTTCCTACTGACCTTCATTCCCCTCCTCTCAAGAGCATATCTCCACCTCTCCAGAGTCTCCTCAACCTGCTCCCTACTCTCATTACAGATCACAATGTCATCCACAAAAATCAAAGTCCATGGGAACTCCTGTCTAATCTCATCTGTCAACCTGTCCATCACCCTTGCAAATAAGAAAGGGCTCAGAGCCAATCCTTGATGTAATCCCACCTCTACCTTACATACTTCTCTGCCACTCCCAACCTCTTCATACAACACCACAACTCCTCTCGAGGCACCCTGTGATATGCTTTCTCCAAGTCCACAAAGACATAATGCAAGTCCCTTTGGCCTTCTCTATACTTCTCCATCAATGCCCTCAAAGCAAATATTGCATCTGTGGTGCTCTTTCCTGGCATGAAACCATACTGCTGCTCACTAATCATCACGTCCCTTTTTAACCTAGCTTCCACTACTCTTTCCTATAACTTCAAGCTGTGGCTCATCAATTTTATCCCCTTGTAGTTGCTACAGCTCTGCACATCCCCCTTATTCTTAAATATCGACACCAGTACACTTCATCTACAGTACACTCCTCAGACATCCTTTCACTTTCCAAGATTCCATTAAACAATCTGGTTAAAAACTCCTCTGCCATCTGTCTGAAACACCTCCATGTTTACACTGGTATGTCATCTGGACCAATGGCCTTTCCATTCTTCATCCTCTTTATAGCTGTCCTTACTTCCTCCTTGCTAATCCGTTGCACTTCCTGGTTCAATGTCTCCACATCATCCAACCTCTTCTCTCTCTCATTCTCTTCATTCATCAGCCTCTCAAAGTACTCTTTCCATCTGCTCAACACCCTCTCCTTCGCTTGTGAGTACGCTTCCAACTTTATCCTTTATCACTCTAACCTGCTGCTTATCTTTCGCAGCTGAGTGCCTCTGTCTAACCAATCTCTACAGGTCCTTTTCTACCTCCTTAGTGTCCAACTTCTCATACAACTCATCATACGACTTTTCTTTAGACTTTGCCATCTCTCTCTCTTCACCTTAGACTTTCTACTCCCTGACTATCCCACTTTTTCCTTGCCAACCTCTTCCTCTGTAAACTTTCCTGTACGTCCCCATTCCTCCATCTGTCCAGTTGTCACACCAAGCACCCTTCTAGCTCTCTCCCTTACCACTTCTGCTGTAGTTCTCCAGCGATCTGGTAACTCTCTTTACTGCCACTAACTGCCTGTCTTATCTTCTTCCTGAATTCCATCTTACAGTCTTCCTTTTTCTGCCATTTGATCCTTGGCTCTGCCCTTACTCTGCTCCTCTTCTTATTCTCCAACATCAACCTACAGACCACCATCCTAAGCTGCCTAACTAAACTTTCTCTTGCCACCACTTTGCAGTCTCCAGTCTCCTTCAGACTGAACCTCCTGCATAGAATATAATCCACCTCTGTGAATCTTCCTCCACTCTTGTACATCACCCTGTGTTCCTCCCTATTTTTAAAATACTTATTTACCACAGACATATCCATCCTTTTCACAAAATTCACCACCTTCTTCATTCCACTTCACTCCGCTGACCTTCTTCATTCCTCTCCTTGACACCTACCTATCCATCACCTCCTCATCCCCATTGTTGTCCGAATATTGATCTGTTGAACGTCTACACAAGATGCCTTTCTTGACACAACACTCCCCATTTATCTGAGTTTGGGAAAGGCATGAAGAAGCAGACGGGTTTGTGCATCTGCACAGTCGCAGTCTGTTCTGGGCGCAATTCGGATCTGTAATCCCACGTACAACAAGCATTGCGACTCGTGGACTTTCTCTCTTTCCAGTCCAGGGGCCTCATTTATAAAGTTTGCATACACACAAAGAGGAGCTTGAAATATGTATATACAGCTTCCCATGAAAATGTTGGGATTTATACAAGAAAATGTGATGGGAGGATGTGCATATACAGTATTTACAGCAATTTCTGACCCATGTGTAATTAACTTTTTGAAGAAACAAAATATGACAAACATATTACAACTCAAAAGTGATGAATATGATGTAGATTGAATTTTGGTTCCCTTTTAATAGGGCCAATACTACTGTACTATTTTGCACTGAAGAACTCATGGTTTTTTGTCAGTTTCTATCAACTACCTGTTGTCACATCTTGGGAAACTGGATGACAATTCAAGACTATCACAGCCAAGCTTCACTCCATCATGCCTCCTGTGCTGGAAACCATTAGCTTGCTAGACTGAAGAGGCACAACTTCCAGTTTTTATATGGTGTGGGTGTTTATATGGTGTAACATAATCAGACCATTTTAATTAGATCACATCGCAATAAGGGCATCTAATGAGAATGAAGCTGTTTTTGTTAACCATAAACAGTTACATTCCATTAATGCCTGGGTCAACCCATGATTAATGTATTTTGAGGCAACGAAGCTTTGACAGACGTGATGGTGCTGTACATGAAGGCTGTCTGGTTTGTAAGATAACCTCAGTGTTTCATATGGCCTGTACTGTTCATTGTAAGAGCAATCCCATCATTATATATATCAGGTGATGGCAGCTACTCACTCAGACAATGGTTTCCCACACTTTTCCCGGTCCCACAGAGCACAGAGGAGAGATGCAATAATGCCACAGATTCTCTTGCACTCTCAGTTGTGAATCACAACCAGATACCCTTGAATGCAGGAGGTGGGGTCTCGATGCATTGGGAGAGAGAGGCTGCTCTACCAGCCAATGAATTTCCATAGCATCATGATTCTATATTCATGAGGTTGATTAGCCTGCTCCATATGATGCTTTAGGGTGGTGATTGTGATTTATAAACAATAAATTGCATAGAAATGTTCATATACCAGGTTTTATAAATCTGATTTTTTTTTGGCTCAAATCCATGCAAGGTTTTATAAATGAGACCCCTGGTGAGTACAAGAATAAGAAAACAAGAGTTTCCCACACCAAAGAATCTGTGTGTTGGAATAAAAGTGTTTAATGTTCTAGGATAGGGTTACCCCACAATCTTTACACAATATAACATTGATTTCGAACAATTTTTGGGTCCAGTTTCTATACTCTTTAGATGGTTTATTTTTATTCTTTGATATTAAAGATACACTTCCCAATGAATTTCCTCTCTACCACACAAAATATGGGGCAAAATAGGCCACTAGACTAATGAGCATATCCATACATGCAGAGAACACTCACATTGTCTTCAGCAAAGTGGCATTCAAGATTGTAACGTGATGTTTGTGAGGATTCAGGCACAAATAAATTGCAACAAAAGAGGAGGTAGGAGGTGAGGTGAAGCTTTCATTTCTGACACAGTAGCTTCTGACTACTTCAATTTATAACACTATTTACTGTAGTGGTTTTGATATAACACACATTATTTGTGAGTGGCATGGTGGTGCTGCTGCATTGCCGTAAGGAGCCTAGTGTTCATAAACTGGGTCCTACCTGTGTGTTCTCCTCATGTCTGTGTGGGTTTCCTCTGTGTGCTCTGGTTTCCTCCTACTGTCCAAAGACATGCAGGTTAGGTGAACTGGCAATGCTACATCAGGCTTGGACTGGCACCCTCTTCAGGGTTTGTTCCTGCCTTGTGCCTTGTGGTACCTGGGATAATCTCCAGTCGCCCAAACCCATGACATTGGTCTGGATTAAGCAAGCAGAAAATGACATCACATGACATTTATTTGTCACATGGATGTCAGATCATAAGCCCTTCAAGTAAAGGTAGAAAATTGTTTCTTGTTTTACAGTGTGCTATCAATTAAAGACATCTGTTCTACAAATGTAGAATCATGTATATTTATTATTAATAAATATCTTTTATTAGCTGTCAAGGGTGTTACTGTTCACATGACTAAAATGGAACTAAACAAAAAGGGACGTCTGTGAAGGGAACTCAGGAACTTGTATATCTGTCTGCTTCACCCCAGCACCCCAAGTTCTGATGTTGATGATCCAGAGAAAGAAACCTGAACTTGTTCATCTTGGCCCAGTGAGTCCTCTCTACCACATTACATACAATTTAAAATGTCATTAAAAGAAAAGGACGTGGTCTCCAGATCATGTCTTCAATAAGAACACCAGCAATTTACTTACAGATTATTTAAACAAGAGCAGAGTTTGCCTTCACCATTAAATATGTTTTTTCCCTTGGGGATGATAGATCTAATCTGGCTGTTTTATGCTTTATTCTTACATAGTATAATCTAAGTATGGCATTTTCGGAAAGAGTTGGTGAATTATTGCAATATTCCATCAATGGCTGGAATCTGCCTTGTGGCTAATGTTGCCAGGATAGACTGAGGCTCCTGTTTCCATCCATTGGATAAGCGTAATGATAAAGGCATGAGTAGATAGATAGATAGATAGATAGATAGATAGATAGATAGATAGATAGATAGATAGATAGATAGATAGATAGATAGATAGATAGATAGATAGATAGATAGATAATACCTACTGTAAAGTCAGTCATTTTAAAAATTATTCTTCTGCTGAAACCATGAAGATGTGCCCTTCCATTTCGTCAGTCTAATTCCTGAACTAACTTAATTCAGTTCAGCACTGTGGGAAGCTACATTACCTATAATAAGTACACTCTCCTTTTCATATTTTATTGCTTTTCAACATTGAATCACAATTAAATTAATTTGCCTTTTTTTTACCTGGTTCAACAGAACAACAAACTCTTTAAAGTCAAAGTGAAAACAAATCTCTGCAAAGTGCTGTAAATTAATAACAAATTTAAAACACAAGATAGTTGATTGCACAAGTATTAATCCATTTTAATATGACACACCTAAACCATCAGTGGGGTTGGAGGTCATACAATTAGTTAATGAAGACCACTTGTCTGCTGAGCAGGCTCCTGTCAATCATGGAGAATCCACTGCATCCACTGAACAGGATCATCTCCGGGCAGAGGAGCAACTTCAGCGACAGACTGCTGTCACCATTCTGCTCCACTGACAGACTGAGGAGATCGTTCCACCCCCACACTATGCGACTCTTCAATTCCACCCGTGGGGGTAAAGGTTAACATTATACAAAGTTATTGTCGGTTTTACCTGCATTTTATCACTCTTTAATTTAATATTATTCTTTGTCAGTATCCTGCTGCTTGAGATTAATAAAGTATCTATCTATCTAATTGTGCCTGTACCTGGTAGGAACAACTTGTGGTGTGTCAGTATGGTGGCCTAACCTACACAATGAAGAGCAAAGAATGCTCCAAGAAATTCTGTGAAAATGTGATAGAAAAGCACAAGTCAGGGGATGGAGACAGTTCACTTAAATAAATTTAAGGACTGTGACGTTATTTTTGACTTATTTTTGTACAATTTCAGTCTCTACCATTGTCAACTGGTTATCTAGGTTATAACTAGGTTATCAGTTAATTAATGCACAGATATTGTTGGTTTACATTTATGTTTAATCAAAATTTCAAATATGCATTTATATGTGTATCAGTTTTGTATTTACTAATTAGGTTAATCTGTACTTGTATTTTAACTAAGAATGGCACTCAGTGAAGAGTGTTATACAATAAATGAGTTGTATTGTATTGTATTGTAACTTCCAGACAGTGTTCACAAGCCATTGAGTAGGCGAACATAATGTTACGTTATTTAGCACAATGTGTAGAATACAAGTCAATGGTGGTTATCCTCGAGATACGAGTTTAATTCGTTCCAGCACTGAGCTCGTATAGCAAATTTCTCATATCTAGAACAAACTTCCCCATTGAAAATAATGGAAATCCAGTTAATCCGTTCCGCACCCCCAAAAATATCAACATAAAAATCAATTTTCCTAACAAATAACACTGATAAATAATATATACAAGTGGAACCTTGGTTTGCAAGTAACTTGGTTTACAAGTGTTTTGCAAGACGAGCTAATTTTTTTTAATTTTGACTTGATAAAACGAGCGATGTCTTACAATACAAGTAGTATGGGTACACTGTCTGCTGAGTGTCATGTGATAATAACTGAGCTGATGGTTCTTCTCTCTAGTGCGCGTCTTTCTAGGGCTCATTTATACTTCACGCTCAGAAGGCGTACGCGCCCGCATCATGGCTGCCACGCGTTCCCAGCGTTCATTTCACGCGTCCTCTGAGCAGGTCCTCAGAAATTAACGCGACGCGTGCGCGAGTTGCAGTACCAGCAAAAGTCGGGGGGCGCAGTGTGCTAAAAGTCGGAACGTGGCGTCAGAGTCTCTGTTTACTATCTACATGTGACAGCAAGCCTCTATGGAGATCCTTCGGGATCGATGTGCACTTTGCTGTTTGATGAATGGCTCAAATACAGCGCTATACATTATGTTGCCGATGTGAAGTTGCAAAAAAAAAAAAATAGACGGCACAAAAGATGGTATGTGAGACTTTTAAAATGTATCGTGTCATTTATATATGTCTTTTTTATTTTTTAATTTTTGCAACTTAACAACAGCAACATAATGTATAGCGTTATATTTGAGCCACTGAGAAAAAAATAAAGGACATGGTGAAAATGTGTATTTTGTGATTAAAGTGGAAATTTCGGCTTTAATCTCGAAATGTCCACTTTAACCTCGTAGTTTACTTTATCATTAAAGCAGACGGTCATAAACGTCATCCCAGTTTTTAATCGCTACGAGCTTCTTGGACCTGACAGCAGGTAAAGTAAAACAATAAAAAATAGATGGCACAAAAGATGGTATGTGAGACTTTTAAAATGTATCGTGTCATTACGATCGGGAATATGCGACGCTTGAATATAAAAGCACCACGAATGCATCTGTATGTCAGCATTTTGCTTCAGCAGCGGAAAGCAGCAATAGATCGCCAAACAGAACAAATTAAATGTATGATATTCCAACTCTCTGCACATTTAGAATCTTTAGATTTATACTTGATATCACTTTCATGATGAAATGCATTAAAATGTGTGTTACATTTTACATATAATTTCGTTTAAATAATGAATACTGTTAATAAATACACACATGGGGGTGTCACGGTGGCGGAGCGATAGCACTGCTGTCTCGCAGGGAGTTATGTTGCTGGTATTTCCTGCTTGTATTCCACACTGTGCTCTGGTTTCCTTCCAAAGATATGTAGATTTGGTGCCGCTAAAATGATGCTAGTGTATGTGTGTGCTTGTATTCACCTTGCGATGAGCTGAGGCCTCGTCAAGGAACTGTTTCTCACTCGTGCCCAATGCTTCCTGGAATGGACACATCCCTGGATTTATGGATTTAATCAATAAACATCCTTTTCAGAGATATTGCGGTAAGCTGTTATCGGAATTTAATAGGTGTTTTAGGCAATTCACAACACAGAGAAGCCAAACATGTTCTCACCACGATAATATCTCGCACTGCCACCTGGTGGATTCCTCCAGATTTACGTAAAGTACGCGCACAAGTATAAACACTACAACGCTTGCGTAGCAGGAGCGTCCGCTGCAGCATGCGTCGCGTCGCGAACTCCGGCCTAATCTCTCTCGGTCGCGCACGCGTCTCTCTCTCTCTCTCTCTCTCTCCTCTTGAGGGCAATCGTCTCCTATTCTCCGTCTGCATGTCCGCGATATTTGTGGATACGCTTATACGGCGAACTGCTATAGCGAAACAATGAAATCACAAGCGCACAAACGCGTAAATCCTCACGCTACGGAAGAACAAGGAACACTGAGTGATCTGACTGGCTGGTTTGGGTGAATCCCCGAGTCGAGGCGGATCGGGAAATGCGTCACGCATACCCACAGCCTGGCTCGTGGCTCTTTATGTGGAGCCAGTGCTCGTATTTATTTATTTTTTCGCTCATATTTTCCTCTTATCTTGAATTTCTTGCATACAGAGGTAATCATATCTCGTGGTTCCACTGTATATATATATATATATATATATATATATATACAGTATATTGTAAGATATGGCGGCCATGTACCCGCCAATACCCCCAACCGCCAGGTGGAGCCCTCCTTGCAGCATGGAGGTCCCCAGAAGACCAGCAGGGCATTATGGACCATGTAGTTTTTATGCACCGCCCTGCTGGATGCCATGGGGGCCACGAGGGAGCTGCAGGAGGACCGAAGAGTTCTTCATGCCCTATGACCCGGAAGTTCGTCATAAGAAGAGCGACGGGCTTCCGGGGTGAGAAAAACATTATTTACCCTGACCCGGAAGGAATAAGGACTTGTGGACTGTTGGGAAGGAACACCTCCGGGTCAGGGAATATAAAAGGACTGTGGGAACTCCCAGGCAATGAGCTGAGTTGGGAGGCAGGGTGGCTAAGCGTCTGGGAGTGGAGGATTAGTTTATTGTTATTAGAGAATTGTGGAGAGGTGGTGCTTTGTGCACAATTATTATTATAATAAATAATTATTGGATTTTTATCTGGTGTCTGACGTGGTGTCTGAGGGTGCAAGGGTGCGAGAAAACCAGAATCTGTCACAATATATATATATATATATATATATATATATATATATATATATATATATTTAACTTGCTTTTAAATGTAGCTTCCACTCACAAATTTCAGGTTTGAAATGCATGTGATTGGTATAACAGAACTAGATGCAGAGGACAGAAAGATATGGAAAAAGATGATCTGCTGTGGCGACCCCCAACAGGTGCAGCCGAAAGAAGAAGAAGACGTGAATTTTTTATAAAACTTGCCGATTATGGGTAACTGCCACCTGAGCTGTGCTCCTCTCAGACCAACAGAGCACCTGCTATAATCACTCATGACTTCTGCAGTCTGTGACCCTGGACATGTATATTGACCAGTAATCAGGGCACTAGTATTTTTTAAACAGCCTGCCTGTGTGTCCTTCACGTGTTTCTGTCTGTCTCTCTGTTGTTTCACCCTGTTAGCTGGTTTGTGTGATTTCAGCTTCATGGCCTGATATTGTAATGTGTTTGGAATAAATGACATAGATTACAGTATCACACTTCAAACCTATGGCTGCAGAGTTCAACAAAAACGCAGGGACACCGTTGAAAACGTGTTAAGGGTTAATTTCACAGAAACATTAGGAAGTTGTTCTTCACACAGAACCATAGACACATGGAATAAGCTGCCCAGTAATGTGGTCGACAGTAGGACTTCAAAACTAAACTTGATGTTATTTTGGAAGAATTAAGTGGATAGGACTGTCGCTCTTTGCTAGGGTGAATGGCCTGCTCTCGTCTAGATTGTTCTAATGTTCACTGCGACAAGTTCTCGGGTGAAATGCAAATACAAAGATTGCTAATTACAAATTAAATAATGAGTACACATAAATATGCAGATATGGGAATAAAGTAGTTTGAAACTGATCAACACAAATGGAAACCATCAATATCTATCCATTAATTCATTATTGAACTATGGCCAGTTGAAGATTATGAATACAGTAAATAATGACCTTCTAATAAAGCTTCAAAACTTGGTATAAAAATTGTACAGAATTGTATAGAAAAAAAAGAAAGTTTGATGTGGCAGAGGTTATTAGACAGGCAAAAGAAAGTAACGAACGAGTCATTGGGTGTAGATTGATAGGCACAAATTGCAAATTTATCAAATTAAAATTACATCTATAACATGATAAAGTCTGCAGAAAGTGAAACACTGTGAATACTTTTCTGAATCCATTGTTTAATACAGAATTCAAAGCACCTGACAAACAAACAAAGAGACACTAGTGCAGCATCAAACTTCAGGTCAGCCAGTTCAGAAGCAGCTTTTTCCAGGCCGGCTGACTTGTCACACTTCTGAGCAGGCCATGCGTACAAGTTGTGGCTAAGGCAATAGACTTTCATCTGTAATGTGTCCAGTTTTTTGTTCTGGTATGAGATCCTGCACTGATCTTGTAACTTGACTGTGCTTAAATCGCAATACATGCTGTTAGGTTGAAACTTATTTTATAGCCTTACACTTATAAAGTGTTATGAACTGGAGTCTCTTCCAGAGCAAAATAGGTGAGGCCTCCAAAAGATCCTATACCCCCCTTAATGTTCCACCCACAAATGAAAAGGAACATAAGTAAATTTAAAGATGCAGGACATATTCCATCAATAATAAACAAAATCAACAAAGATCCATTCATTCATTTTCCAACCCGCTGAATCCGAACTCAGGGTCACATGGGTCTGCTGGAGCCAATCCCAGCCAACACAGGGCACAAGGCAGGAAACAAAACCCAGGCATGGCACCAGCCCACCGCAGTCTGATGCAATCCCCCATACACGCAGTATATCATCAGTGAACTGAACTGAGATTGAATGTACTCTGAGTCTTTTGTTAGCAGTCCGTTCCTCCATTAAATACACAAACTTTTTTTTTCTTTTGGTGAACTAGTTGAGTGTACTGTACAGAAAGTTTCTTGTCAGCAGTTAGTGAACAAACTTGCAATGGTTCTGCAGCCCAGTAGGGGGCATACTGATTTATTCAATCAGTCAAGCGGATCGGGCATAATCGCTCAGTCAGAGTGAATGAATCAATGGAAGGTGCTTGGTGTCATCTACCAAGTCAGTAATTGGCTAGTTGTCATCATAATCGTTTCGCCGAAACAGTTTACTGATAGGCTATTTCCCGAAGGCAGCAGCCTTTAAGTGACGCTAAGATGGTAGCCCCAAAGTGTCACAGAATGCAATATAAAATGTAGGACACACAGCGAATGCCTCAACGATTCGTTCTTTAAGGTCATTGTACCAGTACGTTCATTCTGAGACCAAGACAAGTACAAAAGAATTAGTTTGTTCGTTCATTGCACATCACTACTGCTCATTACAGAGGCTCATTCTTTGATTGGTCACTGTTCATGGAAGAAAAACATTTTCCAACATAGTGGCATAAAAGAGTTGCTTTCCAAGAGTTTCTTGTTCTGGAGCTTATCTGTATGTATCTAAATTGCATTTTGTAAAGTTTGAATGCTGCATAAACTGTATGTGTAAAAAGCAAATTCCAATAAATCCTGAGGCCAGTGGTGTTACTGCTGTACTAGAAAAGTCAAAGCCATGTGAAAATCAAATTCTAAATCACTCAGCTGGCAGCCTCTAATCTACGTTTATTACTTAAACATAATCTATTTGGTAAGGAGGAGCGCATTCTGCACAAAATGAATAACAAGCTGTTTAATGAAGTAGACAAGTATAGATCGCAGCCGAGCTCACAGCATTGTAGGACAGAGAGAGACACGAAAGCCTGGGCCAGTAAAGCAAATATAAACACACACACACATACACACACACTTATTTATTTCCTCCCAGTAAGTATTACAAATGTTGCTTGCTACAAGATGTGCTCCAATTGCTGTGGACTGTTTAAAATCAATCATTTTGCAAATGAACACAGAGCTAAACACAATTTTTAAATGTAGCTTTACCATTTGCTTTGTTTTTATTTAATGACAAGACAACCGTCGCCAGTTCTGAAGATTGTTACTTTCGACTGCTCACTTCACTCGGGACTTTTGAATTTTCGTACTTCCATTATCTCTAACCTGCTGTGTATGTATAGTCCTGCCTATGCAATACTTTTTGAATTTTTCAACGTACACTCTACTTTGTCATCTACTTTTCAGGTTTTCAGTCTTTTATTTCCGTGGTCCCCGCAAAGACATGGTTAAATCTCTTGGCACAAGACTATTCTTTTATTTTTCCAGTTGCTTAGCTTACTGTAGTCACCATTATGCGGTGAATTAAATTAGTGTCACATCTCTCGAGAAAAATCATGTCTCTCTTACATTCGTCTCCTTCCAAGATTTTTTTGAAAATGACTATAATACAGAGATTTTGTTTGGGTTGGCTGTTTATCTTTTCCTGGACACATCTGGAAATGTAGTGGTTGTATACTTTTTGAATTCCTTTCAACGGTCACAGTGGTAAATCTCTTGTATTGACCTTGATCACTCAGTTTGGTTCTCTTAAAGTATTGTTGTTTTTCTCTTGTTGTTTTCGAGAAGTAAAGATGGCCACTGCACTTTTTCTTTGTACCAGAGAAGAGCAAAAAACAATAATCTGTTTTTTAAGGGCTGAAGGTGTACCAGGGCCCAAAATCCTTCAATCCTTCTGCACAAAGTTGTGAGACCGTGTTTTACCACAACGGAGTGTTTATGAGTAGATTGAGCAGTTTTAAAATGGTTGTGTTGAACACAAAGAAGACATGGAATGCCCATCCATGTCCACTACCGATGACAACACTGAGCAAGACCATTTCATGACTCTGTTGAACCATTGAGGATTTTGGACCCTGATACCTTCAGCCTATAAAAAGCAAATTGCTGCTTGTTTCTCTTCTTTGGTGCAAATGGAGAGTAGAATGGCCATGTTTTCTCCTAAAAAACAACTGAAACTTACTGATCAAGTCTGAAACTTTACCACTGTTAGCACAGAGACTCCTTGCTTTCATATGTGTGTGAGGAAAACTGGAAAAAAAGAAATAAAGAAACATGTAGAAGCATGGAGAATTAGGAAACAAAGAATAAGACGTACCAACAAAGATATAAGTCTTGGGCCAACCCTGCCATCCTGCACCTAACAGTATTATACATTGTACCATTGTTGTTATTGTCAGGGATGCCAGGGGCAACGACCCGGCCGGGACACCTTGAGGGACCGGAGGAGGGTCTATGCGCACCCTGGATCATGTGGGGGCTGCCATCCTGGTTGCTTTGGGGGCCACAGGCACAGATCTTTGAAGCTCCACCCTCTAGGGGCCCGTGATCGCCGCCAGGGGGCACCCCCATGCCTTGGGAGCCCTGGACCTCAGCACTTCCACCACACCAGGAAGTGCTGGGGGGAAGAAGAGCAGGGACACCCAGAGTGCTTCCAGGGATGCAGCCGGCACTTCTGCCACACAGTTGCATGTCGGCGGGTGATTGCCAGAGCCCACCTGGAGCACATCCGGGTGAAAATAAAAGGGGCCGCCTCCCTTCATTCAGTGCGAGAGTCGGGAGTGGAGTGGACTGAGCTGAAGAGGAGAGAAGGAGGCGGTCTGAAGAAGGCATTGTGTGGCCAGGACTTTTGGGGACTTTGGGGGTTTTGTGGTGCACTTTAAGACTGTAAATATTGTAAATAAACGTGATTGTGGGTGAGATGAACGTGTCTGCCTGTCTGTGTCTGGACCAGCTTCCACATCATAAATCAGTGAATCCTTACTTTATAAATGTCTATATTAAAAAAAACTGAATAACAAGCAAAAGGAATATTTATTATGTTACTACATTCCAAATATTTCTTTATCACAATCATATATGTCTATTTCACTGAACAAAACTTGCAATGCACTGAAACCTTCTTAAAAGAACATTCAAAAGAGCAAAACAATAATGCTAATCATTACGTCTTATGTATATAAACAGATGTGAAAGCAAAAGCAGCTCTAGCATCAAAGACAAAAGGAAACAAATAAAAGGCGGGTGCAGTACGTTTGTTTATACCCCTTGGGGACGATGTAACAGGTGCGACATGTTGCTTCAGTCTCTAGTCAAACAGAGAAACCTTGATCTGTGTATCATGTAGCTTGGAGCAGCTATCATAAAGTATCAATGCTCTTTTTAATCCCACTGCGATGCCTCGTGAGCGCCTATCGATTTTCCCTTCACATTTGTTTTTGGCATAAATTATTGATGGGATAATTTTTTTCCATTATCATTTGGGAAGGCAAATTTTGTGTAAAAATCAATTGGGCAAGAGCCACAGACGGCTTGTTTGGTTTCCCCTGCTTTCATCCTCTGTACAGAATGAGCCTGGGGAATTTGTGGAGGATATTAAGGCAAAATAAAAGGAAAATCAATGCACCATTGCTATTCATACAGTATATCAGCAAGGGGCTTATCGAGGAGAATCCATTGTCATGCTGTATGTAAAATATGAATCAACCAACAAAAAAGTCCTTTTTATTAAGTGCAGGGAATCTCACCTTTTCAATTTGGGTATTTCATTTGCTCCCTTCACGAAAAGAGAGTACATTTTCGACACTGTCTGGACCACTAGATCTATTAGTGTCTATTTTTGGTTTTGTAAAAACCGAACTCAAATATAAGATTCTTAACAAAATTGTATCTGTATCATTAAGTAATACATCTGCTGAGAAAATGTCAATATCTACTCCATATGTCCAATACATGCACATGAATTAGGTAAATAATAACCTGATCACAGAATGCTAACAACTTTTTATTATACCATTGAGATGAAGGCCTAGCACTTGGCACAAATCACACCATAAATTGGTGAACCCAACATCCCAACAAAAGTAAATCTCTCAGAAATGACTTTCTTCCTTGGGGCAGATTTCCCCTAATTTCATAATACAGGTTTATGGTTAATAAAGGATTACACTTTTAATTGCCGTGTATCACTTGTCACTTGTCACAGTGCTAACATCTTATCTTTGAAGAATCATTACCTTGACAAAAATTATAATCTTTGGATGATCTTGTGAAATGCAGAATTTTTATTTTATAAAATGCATGTTATTTCTATTTCTAGCAATGCATTTATTTCCTTTCATTTATTCATTTACAGTATTTTTATAACTTTTCAAGCGATATGCACAAAGTGCTTTCCAACGATCATAGCCCGACAATTAATGAACAGATATAATTATGATATTATAAGTATAACATATATTATTAATATATTATACAGTATATAATTAATATATCATAATTATACTCTTAAAAAATTCATGCAACTTCTAACTATTTCCAGAAATGAATTCACAGCCCAACAATTAATTAATGAACAGATGTACTGTATATGAATATACATTATTAATATATTATACAGCATATTATTAATATATCATAATCTTATAAAATGCATGCTGTTTCCATTTCTAATCATGCATTCACAACCCAACAATTAATTACTGAACAGATATAATATTGTAATACTACATTAATATATATTATTAATATATTATACAGTCTGTTACTTATATATCATAAATATAAGCTCATTATAAAGACAGGTTAAGGGTCAGGTTTTTAAGACAGAGGTAAGACCAGCAATGATGTATGGAGCTCAGACACGGGCAGTAAAGAGAGTGCAGGAGAAGAAGTTGAATGTGGCAGAAATGAAAATGTTGAGATGGACGTGTGGAGTTACAAAAAAGGACAGAATAAGAAATGAGACAATCTGAGGTACAATTAAAGTGGAAAAGATAGCTAAGAAAGTACATGAAAGGACGATGAAGTGGCGGCTATCTGAAAAACTACTAGGGAGACTCAGCAATTTTATCAACAACTCCTCTTGCTGGACAATAGGTCTTCATAATTAATAAATAAACTGTTTTTTTTCTTGCATATCATACCATTACATCTTTCTAGTGACATTTTCATGGATTGAATGGAGAATGACAGAAAGCCTAACTAGTTTATTTTCAATTGAATTGAGTTTCACAGAAAGCAGAACTAAAGGCAGAAAAATTCAGACTTGAGGGTCAGTAGGCTTTGCGCCCTTGGAACCAAGTTACCCAAGCAATTCCATAACATTTCAGTAATTATTTATCACTCTGATGCTAATCTTTCTCATCATAAAATGTCACTGTAATAGCAATTGATGCGAAGAATTCAGAATATGGTGTTTGAGGATTCCTCTAGATTAGTGTTTCTCAACCTCAGTCCTGGGACCCCTTGTGGCTGCCGGTTTTTGTTCCAACCAGAGTCCTAATCAGTGACAACACCTTATAGAACTGATCTTATTTAATTAGCTGGTATTATTTTTCTTTTATTCGACATTCAGAAAAGCACAGCAGCATGATTTTTACATTTATACATATTTCTGCTTTTGCTCTAGTTTTAAATGCTTAACTCTCTTTTGTTGATTTCATTTTACTTTGCCCTTTCTCTGCATACTTTTTCCCCCTTCAATGTATCTTAATAATGACAATTCAAAACGAGCAGAGCAGACACCCTGTTAAACAACACTGAATAATCAAAGGCTGCCGCTACTTTAGAGTCAGACCCACTAATTAGTAAATAATGGATTAATTAAACAATTAGAACAACTGGAAAAGTAGAATGAAAACCAAGATGAAAATACTGTTAAAAAGAAAAAAATACATTATTCCTATATAACTGCTTGGTACATTTTAATATTTTTTTTAGCAAACTTAGTTTTCTAATTTGTATATTGTTCCCAAAACACAGAACTTGGGAAATATCAGTTCACTTAATTATCCCAGCAGTTCAATTAAAAACAGACGCTGACCCTCATCCACGCTGGAAAAAATATTGCTCAATTTTAAGGACTTAGACTCCATCTCTACAATATATAAAATCATTTTACAATCCCTTCCTTTCAAAGATCCAAGAGGACACTGGGAAAAAGATCTCTCAATTAATATATCAGAAAAGGAGTGGAAAGTGGCAATGCAGAGAATTCACTCGAGCTCCATATGCGCAAAGCATACAATTATACAACTCAAAATTATATATCGAGCACATCTGTCTCGACTAAAACTCTCCAAAATGTTTCCAGGGCATGATCCAACCTGCGAACGTTCCAACCAAGTTCCAGCCTCACTGGGTCACATGTTCTGGGCCTGCACCAATTAACATCATTCTGGACCAAAAGTTTTAATTACCTTTCAGATAGCCTTGGACTCACAATCCCTCCTAACCCATTAACAGCTGTGTTTGGGGTTCTTCCAGAGGGGCTTAAAGTGGAGAAGGACAAACAAATTGTGATTGCATTCACTACACTTTTGGCACGCAGACTTATTCTGATAAACTGGAAAACCCCAAACTCTCCTCTTTTAAGTCAGTGGGAAACCGATGTGTTATATAATTTGAAATTGGAAAAAATCAAATACTCAGTTAGAGGATCCGTACAGGCGTTTTTCAAAACATGGCAGGATCTAATCAGTAATATTTTAAAATAAGTTTATAAAGCACAGAGAATTTATTAATTTAGGTATGTTTACAAGCCTTAAATCTTACACCGTTTGGCTTGCTCTCTCTCAGGGGTGGGGATCGATCTGTTCTTAACATAATTCTTTTTTTTGTAAAAACTTGATTGCTATGTATGGATTGTAATAAAATTAATAAAAAAAAAACAAAAAAAAACAAAAGCTGATTGAAACAAAAACCTGCAGCCACAGGGGTTTCCCAAGGACCAAGTTTGGGAAACACTGCTCTAGAGGGCCTCTTTCTCTTCCATGATTTGGCTCAAAAACTAATCAGCACATCGTCATCTTATAACAGGCTTCAGTTTCGAGTTTGTTTTTTTTCCGTCCAGCCAGTTTAAGCTCTAAACCATCCTAAAGAAACTGTGACATACAGACACACACACACAAAAAGACAGACACACACCTATCATTAAGATATTGATGTTTTCAGTATCAGGGGACCCTAAAAAACATTGCAATCCAACAACAACCAGAGATCGAAAATTTTTGACAAATCTAAAGCTTTCGCTCCTTCCCCATAGACATTAGGTTATGGTGGGGGAGGGCACAAAGCAATAACAGTCTAAATCTTAAAAAATACAAAATTAAGGGCTAAGAGACACAAGAAGTCAATGAAACCTAACAAACTTTCCTAACTACCTTAAATAAAGGTGTTTTTGTTTTGACTGCTATGGATAGCATTCTTTGGCCCAAACTTTTTAATGCCCATTGTGATTAGTGAGTTGAATACTGAATATTGAAAGAGAGACCAGGTCATGCCAGTCATACGGTACCTGGTGCCACTGTCACTTCAGTGAAACGAATCACATGTCTGGGTTCCACTCACCGTCTGATTGTAGGTGAAAACATTTCTGCCATATCCATGGCCATCTGACCCCCACAACAGTCTGTTATACACCACTTGTCCGCATAGTCTTATATACTCATTTGTTGAAGCCGGGAAAAAAGAGGCAGCACTCCAGGTGTTTTGGCTTCTTCAAGGATGCAAATTCAAATACCGTAAATACTCCTATTGAGAAGGCCCAATTCAGGCACTACATGTGTTCCATTTACTGAGATCCAGCTCCAATTTGTAAACCTTTTTATGTAATGGACACAGCGATGCTTGTCCTAAATTACTGTGAGGCATTTGTCCAGGAGGTGAAAAGGGAATTTTCATGGCTTGGTTCTTCTGGTGTTTGGATAATGTTTGTAGATCATGTCTAGCAGATTTCACAATTAGAGTTTTTAATGGTTTGGGAACTGTAAACACTTCTGGTTAAGATTTATATTCTTGTTTAATGGTTAATGGCATTTGGATATGGTATGTGTTCTTGAGTTAATTTCAGAATTTTAGAAATTAGATTTAGAGTGTTGTTTATAGCATTGGATATTTAGAGTTTTTCTATGTTCTATTCTTTTTAAGTGTTTGTTTCTTTATAGGTTTTTCTATTTGGCTTATTCTGTCATTTAGTATTCATTTAATTACATCCATAAATGACTGAATATATGTGGCTTATTCTTTACATTTGATTAATTTAAATATTTTCTTAACAAAGATTTTATTCACTTGATTATTTCTTTTTAAGGTCAAGTTGGTCTGTTGAGGTTCAGCTATTTCTCTGTTTCTTCTGGGTGGTCCTTAAGAAGCAGAAACCAATCAAATGCAGGCCTACTCATAGGAGACTAATTTAGACTTTGGATCTTAGTAATGTTAATAAATATCAATACTCACTTGAAAAACTGTAAACATTTTCCATCCATCCATTATCCAACTCGCTATATCCTAACTACAGGGTCACGGGGGTCTGCTGGAGCCAATCCTAGCCAACACAGGGCACAAGGCAGGAAACAAACCCCGGGCAGGGCGCCAGCCCACCACAGTGTAAACATTTTATTAATCATAATTTTTTTTACATTTATATTAGTACATTGTTAACCATTTACTATAAACATCATATCTGATCATTTATTACACTGATGGTAATAACTTCTTTAACCCTCATTTAACATATTATCAACATTTTAACAATCAAACAAGCCCCGGATACAGACAGGCAGACATGTTAAATGCACCACCATATGTTTATTACAACTATTTACACATAATAATAAAGTGCACACAACCCACTTCATCACAAAGTCCAGGCCTCACACTGCCTGTTTGCTTCTTCAGGCCGCCTCCTTGCCTCCTCCAAGACCTTCTCCTTCCTTCTCTCCCTGCCAGCCCTCTTGCTGTATCTCCCCTCGTCACGTGCACGGCACTCAGCACTGCGTCCACTGTCGGAGATCCCCCTACTTGGTTCCGATCATTTACATCACGGGCCTTTTCGGTGGGTTCTCCCTTACTTTTTACGGGGACGGCTTCACTTACCTTCCCCGCCACGTCCATCTGGCTGAAGACTCCATCATCACGCCAATCAGCCAACTTTCGCAGCATCTTCACGGACGCGACCACTTTCACCTCAAGCTCCTTCAGTCCTCTACGGAGGATGCGTATCCCCTGTAATAGCGACTCTGCAGGCTGAAGGCACTCCTCCAGCTCGCGCAGAGCCGCTGGCAAGCACAGAAAGTCAGTTGGCGGTTGCCTCACCTGGCTGTATGGCACATCCACCGGCTGCCCTCTGAGGGGCCTTTCCTCCGGCCCAATCGGGTCCTTCCCCAGCAAGAGACGGACATTCCTTGGTCCCGCCTCCAACCAATCATCGGCGGGCACGCAAGACACACCGTCCAGTCCCATGCCTGTCTCGGGGCGGGACTTCCGGTCCGTGGTCATGTTGTTTCCCCTCCTCCTGCTGCGGCGGCGTGCTTCATGACAGCCTCGCTGCTGCCAGGACCTCTCGAGCTGCAGCGGCTCCTTCTCCGCAGCTCCCGCAGCTGCCTCCGCGCTGTAGAAGAACCGCAGACCAGCATGCGTCTGCCACTGACGCGGATCCAGGCAGACCTTGCCTGTAAAAGACAAAACTCACCCGGCCCGGCTGCTGGTAAGCAGGGAACTCAGCTCCTGGGTTCCATCTAACCAAGGAAACGTCCTCGGCGTGGCATCACTAGACGCAATGCCATCCCGGGCACCTCCAGTGATGGTGTGCCTGTAGGAGCCCGCTGCACTCCTGCAACACCCGTTGTCATCCCGCAACAGGGGAAATGGCCCTCCTGTGGACCAGTGGTGGTCCATGGGGCAAGTTTCTTCCGTGGGGTTGTGTGCATGCCGCTCCCGCGGCATGTGGGTGGCTCCCCTGCTGCGTCCACAATGATATGTTTGTTTCCAGGTCTCCGCCTTGGAACAGGCAGAGCATCCTGCCAACTATGCCAGTGTGGACTAAACCCCGGACACAGACAGGCAGACATGTTAAAAGGACCACCACATGTTTATTTACAACTATTTACACAATAATAAAGTGCACAACACCCACTTGTCCTTCCTTCTCTCCCAACTCCAGCCATCAAATGAATGGAGGCAGCCCCTTTAATAAGCACCCAGATGTGCTCCAGGTGTGCTCCGGCAATCTTCCACCGGCACTCCCCAGTGTGGTAGAAGTGCCGGCTGCTTACCCAGAAGCACTCCGGGTGTCCCTGCTGCTCTTCCTCCCAGCACTTCCGGGTGTGGCAGAAGTGCTGAGGTCCAGGGATCCCAAGGCATCTAGGCGCCCCCTGGCAGTGACCATGGGCCCCTACAGGGTTGAGCTTCCATGCTCTTTACCCATGGTCCCTTTAGCTGCCAAGGTGGTCGCCGCCACGTGGTCTGGAGGAGGCGCAAGCCCTCCTCCGGTCCTCCTGGGCATCCCAGCTAGGTAGGAGCCCCAGCGACTCACCACACTCTGATTTATAGTTTATTAAATCTCACTTTAAATCCTATAAACTTTTAATCCAATTTACTTATTTTACATTAACATGTAATACAGGATTAATCATTTGGTTGGTTTGCTATAAACACCATGGGATTTTTAATTGGTTATATTGATTGTCCAGGCTCTTTAAGCCTCCCTTGACATACTAAGAACATCTTAATATTCAGAATTTGTTACAGAGAGAGCATCAGGTTAATAACCCTGATAAGCCATGCAGTATGTGCAGTTTATTACATTTAGATAAATCTATTTTTATCCCATAATAAGCATGCTTTTTACATTCTGAGCAATAAATTAACAAGCCACACAGGACACACTCACACAAGTTAGACCCACCAGTTTAATAAAGGAGAGCATCTTCTGGCTGCAGGAGGAAATTCATGCAGGCAGTGGAAGAAACTACAAGGTCCATCCAGACACTGGACACTGTGCCATCTTTCGTATGAGATGTAAAACTAAGGTCCAGACTCTCTGTGGTCATTAAAGAACCCTGGACATCTTTTGAAAGAACAGGGTTTTCTTGATGTCCTTGCTAAATTGCCTACCATGGCTTGATCATTCTGGCCTCCTGCTCATCTTTTATCTCTAAGTATCTCTCTCTCTCTAACCCGTTGACCATTAAATAGCTAATGTATGATGAGCATACTGGCACAATAATGACTGCCATAGCATCATCCAAATGGGAGTTACATATTGGTGGTGGTTGAAGTGATTCCCCACTGTCTATGCAAAGTGTTTTCAGTAGTGCGAAGTGCTATGTAAATGTATTTTACCAGGTCCATTGTTAAACAGACATGTTTTTACCTTTTTTAATCGATAGTGCATGCAGTTTTGGTTTTGTTCAGAGATGAGTGGTTTAACTTTAATGTCCTTTCTCACATATCAAATCAATTTTCAATTCTGCCTCATCCTTCAGTATAGCTTTAAGTGGGACACTAAATACTGCATCATCTACACATCTAATCAGTTTTCTACATATATCACTAAATAAAGTGTGTACTGTAAATATATTAAGGTATAAAAACAAGCTACTAAAGCTGCTTTCAATTTCTCTAAGTTGGAGAAATTTTTATCTGGTTATAATGAAGTCCTCTTGGAAGCTGCCATGTCATGTAACCTATCATGCAGGCAGCGGCCTCAGTGCTCAAATTTCTGTTTATGGAAAGATTTAACTTAATATTATATCTAATCTGTCTACCCATCCATTTTCAAACCCCTTTATCCTAAGGAGGGCAAATCTAAAGATTACCCCTGCAAGCATCAGGCAAAAAGCAACAACAATCCCGGGACAAGACTGCAATCTGTCACAGGGTGAACATACACACGCACACACACTAGGGCCAATTTAGTATCACAATAAGATTTAAAAACAAACTAATGTGTTTCTTGAGGTTTTCCAGTTTGACAGATTAAACATTCAGTAGCACTGTTCTGCTCCTCTTATGCTGTACGGAACTCATTAAAGCCAACATTTAAATAAAGATGACTGTGAATATAAAAGGAATTATGAGTCTGAGTCACCCACACACATTAAGGGACGATGAACCATGTTGGGATGACAGATTGGTTCTTGAAAAAACCTTTTTTATCTTCTCTAAATGATAGATAGATAGATAGATAGATAGATAGATAGATAGATAGATAGATAGATAGATAGATAGATAGATAGATAGATAGATAGATAGATAGATAGATAGATAGATACTTTATTAATCCCAAGGGGAAATTCACATAATCCAGCAGCAGTATACTGATACAAAGAAACAATATTAAATTAATAGTAATAAAAATGAAAAAAAAAAGAAATGAAAAAAATTAAAATAAAAATATATATTTTTTTTTTTTATAAAAAACAGACAATTACAAGTAAGACAATGAATGCATGGCTCAACATGCAGCATTTCTACATTTTCTAGTCAATTAGTTTCACCGTTTGTTGTCACAATTTTCTTTATTACATATTTTTGTAATAGAGGGTCATATTCAAAAATAAAAATGACAACAGAATGTAATTACAAGCATTAGTAGTGTAAATAAAATCTATCTTTTCATACCATTTTACAGTATCATGTGTCTGGAGTTGCTTTCCTAGACAGAGGATTCCAAATCAAGTGTTGAAAAGATTCATGTGCTGTTGTTCGTCGTTGTTGGATATGGGGGGTCTGTGGCTAATTGCAGTTCAAATTTCTTAAATATAATTTTCTTTAAAAGAAGTACACGATGGAGATTTAAAATCTATGCTTAAATCTCAAGATAAAGTTGTTGGCTGCATCTGAACATGAAAAAAAATCACCAAAATCTTTAGAGAATGCAGCCATGAGGTTGTTTTCAGTGTATTGGAAATACTAAGTATACACTTGGTCTCCGTAGTATAAACTCTCACCAAACCATCTTTCCTACATTTCTGCTGTATAGTGTCGCCACCTGTGGGTGCTCCAGCTCCTCAAACACCTGACACATACAGGCTCAGACACAAGTGTGAAAGCACAAAGAGTTTTTATTGTGGTAAACTCTTCTCAAGGAAGCATTTCCCACTCCGCAACCGCTATACAGATAAAAGCACAACCACACAGCAATGTTTTTCTTCTCTCTGTTCATTCCCTCTGTTTTTTTGTCACTGCCTCTACTCCTCCACTAAAGTGTTGACCTCCTTCGTCCCGACTCTGGCTCCTCAAGCAGTGACAGGCAGCTCCTTTTATGTGAAACCCAAGAGTACTTCCGGTGTCTCATAATTGTGGTCCAGGAGCACTTATGGGTTAGGTAGCGTTCATTAGTCCCCACATCAACCCCTGGCAGTGCCCACAGGACCCAACAAGGTTGAGTCCAAGAACTCCAGTTCCCATGATGCCCTGTAGGAAACCGTGGCACTGCCACAACCCAGGGGGGCTGCCATCTGGCAGTCCAGGGGAGATAATGTCCTGTGCCTGCCATCTCTTCCAGTCTTTCCAGGCTGAGGGTGTCCTGGCCAGGCCAGGCTCCCAGCCATCACTCACAATAGTTAAATTGCTGGCATTTTTTTACTGTTGTGGATGAGAGCATCATGTCATTTGCCCACTTCAAATGCGGGTCACACAAGACACCATGCAGCAATGTAGACAAATGTGGGATGTGGCAGAGGCAGAAGTGATGGGCCACACATAACAAGGCCTTCTCCTTCATTATGGAACTTACCTTGTACAGTGATGAATAAATGCTCTACATAACAGCATTGCTATATTATTAAATAAATAAAAAATATCACTGTATAGCGAACTGAATAAATAACACACATCTAACATCATAATTTTTTTTATGTGGTAACACTCGACCATCCACCTAAACCCATATCCGACTCCATCCCATTCCATTTACCAAGATATATAGACAAATGTATAAAGTAAACACATTGCTGTGACTGGCAGAAGCACAAAATATGTCCTATTAGTGTAAATATTTCACCTGATTTGTTTACTTGAATTTCAGGTCTGGTTCCTTGTAAACTCTCAGTTGCTGTACTGTTTTTTTAATACTGTACTTTAGGGTTTCAATTATAAGTAAAACCCATCCATTTTTCCAACCTGCCCATCTATTCCAGAGTCATGAGGAGCCTGTGTCCATCAGAGGAACACAGACCACAACGTGGAAACCAGCCTCGACGGGTTAGTGTCTGACCATCACAGGGCATTTCTGCACACACACAGAGAAGGCCAATTAACAGTTTCCAATAATCCTAAAACCCATATCTTTTTTAAAACCTTGATCTTACCAATTACAACGTGGGGTATTGCAAAGTGGACTTTCACTGGTACACAAGGTCTGTCGAGACAGCAGATTTTAAAGGGATACAGAAAACCAGCTGCACCCTCACCCTCACCCTCTCCTCATTCCAGAGCAAACACTAAAGTGAACAGCTGAACAACAGGCCAACCAACACTTTGTTCAGCTCTGCACTTTGTCTGATCATAAAGGTATAAATCAGAGTTGACCTTCAGATGAAAATTTACTCAAAAGGACAGTCGTGTCAGGCTTGTAACCCCAAACTGAACTCTTGCTGGATGTGATAGACAAAATATGTGCCTATAAGCAGGCACTGGATCTGTAATGTGGAAGGGACCATGATACAATAACCTAAAGTTACAACTTCTTTCAAAACCTGGGGCATTCATCTTTTCTCTATCTCTTATTTTTGGAGGTGAAAGCTGAAGATCCGCTCTGTTGTTTGGGAAGAGACAATCTGGTCTCTTTGGGAGCTAAACGCTGAAGATCCACTCTCTTTGGCACAAGATATCCGCCACTGTCTGCAGAGCAAAATGTTCACAAACTCTCTTTGTCCTGGAAGCTACTTTCCATAGAGCCTTGGAGAGGGAGACCTGGCACTAACCTCTAAGATCCACTCTGCCAAGTCAGGCTCTGTGCCAGTGACTAATCACAGGCTGAGAAGACTGAGAAGCAGACATTACTCTAAGAAGGGAACTTTAGAGCATGTACATTATGCCAGAAAGACTAATGCTTTTCCCTGAGGTTGTAGATTACACAGCAAACCATCACATCAAATCATGGGCAAAGTACCATGTAGCAAAAACCAAGAATGCACTCCACTTGAGCCTGGAGCAACAACACACAACTCCACATGACATCAGACATCATCCTTAAAGCCTTGGTGTTGTAAAACTGTTTATCTGAGCCAAGATAAATTAGAACTCTAAATAACCAGTTAACAGCCAACCTCTTCTGTGTTACATGTTTGTCTGTCTCATCTGTCTTGCATCCTGTCTTCTATGTCCTTATGTACAGTATGCAGTTATCATATTTCTATAATCTTTGTCTTTATCAATAAAATGTGTTATTCTGTATCTTAAAACATGTGTGCTCCAGTCACCTTAATATACATACAGAAAGCCCTCCTGCAGAGAGACGTAAGGAAAATAAGTGGAAGCATTACCAAATTATCTAACTTTATTACTGAAATTGCCAAAGGCAAGCTGATAATCAATAAACTGATTAATTAACATCTATTAACTAAAATTTTTCCCCACAGCGAAAACCAACCCTAAAGAATTGAGGATAATCCATGCTGGACATCCTTATACTGTAAATATACCGTAGAATTACTTTACAGTCAACTATTAATCTAACACACATGTAACTGGGATGTCAGAGGAAAAGCAAAGAAGTTGAAGAAAAAAAAGATGCACAGACACATTAAGGGCAGCCAAACCCCACCAGGACACTAGAGCTGAGAAGTGGTGACACAAAAGTCCACCCAAAAAACGAACTGCTCGTTTATCTTTCAGTATGGACACTGCACTATGGCTTTGGTCCAGAAGCACAGTGTTCACCAGTGTGCCAGGCAGAATGAAAGCTTATGTTATACAGATCTGAGCAGTAAAGGCTGACGATCTTAGGTCAGCCATAAAAATACTTTAGTCTGGATGTCTGCCCTGCTAAAACACACTTGGGTTTTCACCAGCAATGCAGCCGTACCCAACACTGCGGCCTTCTTTAATTGCTTTGAAATACTGCATAAGTAAATCATTTTTTTTTCTTTTTAGTCTGACTTATTGATCCATTCACAATGCATATGAAAATGAAACATTAACAAACAATTCATTCCTCTGCCTCAAAATTATGTGTTAATAATAATAATATTAACAGTAATAATACATTTTATTTATAGAACACCCTTTCCATGTTTAAGGTGCTAGACCAAACATTACCACTTCTTTCTTAAAGAGTGAATTGTTTAGTTAATAAGACCCATACATTTTTTATACAAGTAATTCCTACTCATGGGCCTACTCCAACATATCAGCAGGCAGGGGCACAACAACTTATTTCGAAGGGGCTTGCAAGATTTGTTCTTGGGCCCCCATTCTCCATACATTTTAAAAAGGAAAATTTTCATAGCCAAAAACTGTGTGTATGGACATGGACGCCGTCTCATCATAAATATTGGGGAGTCATGTTTCAGGTAGGGTTCCTCCCCCGGCAGGGGTTCAAAGTCACGTTTCATGTCTTTTTTGTATATTTTTGCACCATGTACTTATGCTAAAGTTGCTTTTGTTGAATATCTGCATGATTCTTTGCATATGGTCTTCTTTATACAGTACTGTGTGCTGCCTGGGCTATATTCTATGTGTCTTGTGGATGGTCCCTCAAGAGTGACAAATCACCACTAGGAAGTGCCCTCCATCCAGTATACTTAGAGCATGGGTGTCAAACTCCGGGCTGGAGGGCTGCAGTGGCTGCAGGTTTTCATTCTAACCATGTTCTTCATTAGTGACCAGGTTTTGCTGCTAATTAACTTCTTTTGTCTTCATTTTAATTAACTTGACTCAGGCCGCTTAGTTGTCTGTTTTTCCTTAGGCCCTGACCCTGCAATTGCTGAGCGCTTTGAGTAGTGAGAAAAGCGCTATAAAAATGCAAAAAATTATTATTATTATTAATTAGTAACCACAAAATAATGAGACACAAAACAAGCCACCACATGACCAGCTCACCTGTGCCCATCACACAATATCTGCAAATTAAGAAAAGTGATGGTCTCAGTAAGGTTGATCTCTTCAGTTGGTGTTCTTAGAAAACAAAAAGGAAAAACTCAAGAGTCTGCTGCGGCAGGATGAGAGCAGCAACAAGCCATGGAATTAAATAATGAGTTCAATTAATAACAAGAATCGGCTTCTCATTAAGATTTGATTGGAGTGAAATTGGTTGGAGTTTGAAATACCAGTTTAGCTGGTCATCTGTTGGCTTGTTTCACATCTCATTTCTATTTGGCTGTCATTTAATTAAGAAAGAAATCAATTCAGAGGACTGAATTCTTAAAAACAAGGCTATTAAAATGAAGGGAAAAGAAGTTAATTAGCAGTGAAAACTGGTCACTGATTAGGAAAAGGGTTAGAATGAAAACCTGTAGCCACTGTGGCCCTCCAGGCCCAGAGTTTGACATCATTGTTTTAGAGGGTCTTCCACAGATGCTTGAGTTCTTGTGTTTTACTGTGCTATTGTGAATTTTTTGTGATTTTTTTTCCTGGATTCTGGATTCCTGACCTTTTGCAGCATTTTCTGACTACTGCCTTGTGTTTTATGCAACTCTGTTTTCCCATTGTACTCTTTGGAACTTCACGGTATCACAGAACTTCACAGTATCTCACAGAGCATATTATGTGGAAATACAACCTTTTCATTTTTATAAAGTTTCTGTGTTTGCAAATTTTTTCTAGCTGGGGTTTGGTGGTATATCCCCCTCTAATGGGCATTTTTGGAAGTACTTTTGCAACTTTTTGGGATTTATCTGCTTTGGCAAAAACTGAAAAAAAGAAAATTTCTAAATATTACAAATAGGCCTCCTTCAGGGAACAACTAATAGGTTACAACCTACAAATGTTTGTCAGCAATTAAAGTAAAATAAGCCTTGCAAGATGAAGGAAACAGTTTGCACAGGTGTCCCAACTTCTGTTGATTACTTAAAAACCCTCTATCTGTCTTAAAGCAGAGTTGGAACGACACCCTCTGAAGTACATTATACTGTAGACAGTTGGAAATTCCAGTGATAACAGCAAGACAATGGCAATTAACAAATAAAATGAAACAGACCACATTTACCCTTAGATGTTTAGGACTTTCATTGAGAGAAATTAAAAAACAAAATCAGTGAGTGTCAGTGAGTCCAGTGGTGTCCTACACCATCCAAAGTCAATTAGAAACTGGAAGAAACTCCGATAGGAAGAGATCTGACAGTCCCAAAGTTAGAACCCAATCAGAAGATACGTTTCTGAGGGTCACTAGCTTGCATACAGTGGTCAAAACAAGTCTCAGTTTCTACTGTGAAGAGGAGACTTTGTGCTGCAGGTTTGACAGGGTGAGTGGCAGTAAGAAAGCCACTCCTTAAAGGACAAAATAGGGCCATAAAATACCAGCTGTGGACTACTGTAGACGAGAAAAAAGTCTTATGGACCTATGGGTCAAAATTTGAAATCTACGGTTCATTACACAGGGTGTTTGTACGCTATCGAGTTGGTGAAAGGATGGTTCCTCAGTGAGTGACTCCATCTCTCAAGCATGGAGGAGCAAGTGTGATGGTCTGGGCTTCTTTTGCTGGAGGCAGAGTTGGTGACTTCAACAGAGTGACTGGCAGTTTAGCTGTTACATGAGCAAAAGGTGGCTACTTTGATGACTGAAAAATTTGAATCTTTTATACACTTAATGATTCCTTGAAGAAGAATCAGGCACCTTTCCTATAGGCAGTTTGCCTGCTGTTCATACCTATGTATTGTTTCTAAAGCATTTTTGCTCTTTGTTCTTGGTTCTATATTGATTCTAAAGTATGATTACAATTCTAAAAGAATATATGTCCAGCAACCATGCACCCCCTACAGCAGGGGTCCTCAGCGACGGTCCTGGAGGGCCGCAGTGGCTGCAGGTTTTTGCTCCAACTCAGTTGCTTAATAAGAAGCCCTTATTGCTCAAGTAACACTACTGATTCACTTTAATTGTCTCGCTCCTTAAGATTTTGAACCCTTATTGCTTATTTTAGTCTTAAACAGCTGTGTTCTCTGTGGTTAATGGCTCCTAATTAGCAATAACATGCACATGACAAAAGAGACCAGCATTTCTCCATTTAGCTTGTTTCTGTGTGCATTTATCACACACTATTGGGTTTAAGTAAATACTTGGAAGGAAAGTGAAGAGAAAAAAGTGAAGGACTGAGAATTACTCATCCATTTTAGCCTTCAAATCCTTTGGATGATATCCTTAAAAAAGGGGACGAAAATCTAGGATATGAGAATGACCTGACATAGCAGAGTTAAAGCACTAACAGGCCAAGAAATTAAATTATTGGCAAGGATTGTTTTCTAATTAAGCAACTAGATTAGAACAAAAACCAGCATCCACTGCGGCCCTCCAGGACTGGGATTGAGGACCCCTGCCCTACAGGACACACACAGCCATTCTCTTCATTGACTTTCATGATGGAAATAAGCCTGTTGGGGTTTTGGGCATGCAGAAGTTAGTGCTGCTGCCTCACAACCCACAAGTCTCGGATTTGAATCCCAGCCAGGTGACTGATTGTTTCTGCAAGGGTTTTTCTCCTGTTAGTCCAGTCTTCCTCCCAAATCCCTAACTTACTGTATGTGTGTTAGGGTAATCTGAAATCTAAACTCTACTCCATATGAATGTGGGTGTGGATGTGAGGATGCCACACAATGGTCTGGTGCCACACCCAGGTTTTATTCCTGCCTTATACCAGTAACAGGAGAATACAGAACTGCCTCTGGTCCACACATCCCTGAATTAGACTAGGAATGGCATGTGCAGGGTGCCATTATACATGTAAGGGCCTGGCATAAAACTGTACTAATGGGCTTCTCCCCAGCTTCAGCCTCCTGACGTATTGACCATTTAAAAACACCATCACAAATAGAACATTATCAATGCGTATTTTAAAAAAATACAAATGAAATGCAAAACACAATAAATACATACTGTATTATGTAGCATTTCAACACAAGTATAAAACCTTACTCTTGCACATTTTTTTTTAATTCAAGCAAAATGCAAAAGGTTATCAGCAGTTTTGTAACAAAACAAACCAAATGCAACAAAATATCCTGGAACATCATGTATAACAAATATACAAAGTTAAATTAAAAAGTAATTGCAATTTAAAAATTATGTGGTAACTGCAATGGCTAGAAGCTGACGCAATACAACGCATTCGCAAAGGCTTATGGGAAATATGAATACATACCGCACAGCACTTTGCCGTTCGTCTAGTTGAAGCCAAGGTCAAATGACCACTGTTGAGTAATGCCTGCTGAACTTGCTGGGATTCACCAAATCGCCTATTTGTTTCATTTAAAAAACAGAGTTTCAAACTGCTTCTAGAAGCAACATTAGACAACAACTGCATGTCAGGACCTTCTGGAAATGGATTGGATGTGATCACAAAATCACAAAATCACTTAACCCATCAGCAGGACTGGTATCTGCTCCTTTGGGCAAAGAGGAACAGGATGAGCACTGCCAGAGCCTACAAAATGATCTCCAGCAGGCCACTGGTGTGGATGTCTCTGACCAAACAATCAGAAACAGACCCCATGAGGGTGGTCTGAGGACCTGATGTCCTCTAATGGGCCCTGTGCTTACTGCCCGGCACTATGGAGCTCGATTGGCATTAGCCATAAAATACCAGAATTGGCAGGTCCACCACTGATGCCCATTGCATTCCACAGATGAGAGCAGGTTATCCCTGAGCACATGTGACATACATGAAAGGGTCTGGAAAAGCCATGGAGAACATTATGCTGCCTGTAACATCGTTCAGCATGACCAGTTTAGTGGTGGGTCAGTTATGGTCTGGGGAGGCATATCCACGGAGGGACACACAGACCTCTACAGGCTAGACAACGGCACCTTGACTTGCATTAGGAATCTGGATGAAATCCTTGGATCCATTGTCAGACCCTGTGCTGGTGCCTCCTGATGCACGACAATTCCTGGCCTCATGTGGCGAGAGTATGCAGGCAGTTCCTGGAGGATGAAGGAATTGAAACCATTGACTGACCCTCACACTCGCCTGAGCTAAATCCAATAGAACCTCTAGGACATTATGTTTCGGCCCATCCGATGCCACCAGGTTGCACCTCAGACTGTCCAGGTGCTCAGTGATGCCCTGGTCCAGATCTGGGAGGAGATCCCCCAGAACACCATCCGTTGTCTCATTAGGAGCACGTGGGGGCCATTCAAACTACTCAGTACGATTTTAAGTTGCTGCAATGAAATTTCAGCAAAATGGATTAGCCTGCCACATCATTTTTTCACTTTGATTTCCGGGGTGTCTTTGAATTCAGCCCTCTGTAGTTTGATCATTTTCATTTCCATCACATGATGTGGCATCCATTCTTTCCTAACACATTACCCAGTCCATATCAGTATAGATATCCAGCAGGATTTTTTTCCCATTGAGATCTCATGTGTTTTCAAAGTGTTCCTTCAATTTATTTGAGCAGTTTATTTTGAGTTTTTTATTCTCACTTTACACATGAACATGAATTGTAGTTGACAAGAAAAGCAGCAAATTCCTCCCCTAACATCATTTGTCACTGTAAAAATCTTCTCAGACATGCAGCACGGTTCACAGCAAAATGATGTGCTGCACACTTAATAAATCTGTAAGAGGGTAGAGTGTCATCCTGCCCTGCACGACTCCAGAACAACCACAAAATAAGTACAATTATTTTGACATGTATGCTGTCACCCCGTATTCAGATTTTGCTTTGGCTTTACACGAAGTCGCATGGTCATGACGAAAGTGTGCCCGGGCCCAGAACATTAAGTGCAGTGTGAGTGCAGGCCAGCGGGGGAGTAGGTGGGGGGTTGGGGGGGGGTATCTAAACACACTTGAGCACAGTATGGAACAAACGTGCCTAGTGTGAGTACACCTTAAAGCATGCTGCCATTATACTCAGGAGCAGCAGAAACACGAATCACATTTCACTATCTGGCAGTCTTGTGGACAAATCTGGGATTTAGGGTTAGGGCTAAGGATAGGCAACTCCATATTTATGCCCATGGTTTTGGAATGGGATTTCCAACAAGCTTATATAGGTGTGACTGTCAGATGGCCACAAACTTCCACCAGTGTAATGTATAAGGTGTACAAATATTTTTCCTCTAACCGCACACACTTAAAAGCACTGACAGGTTTGGACACAGACGTTTGCTCCATTTCAGAAGGCTCAGTCTGAATCCTCCACTCGTCGGTCAGCAAGGCTTTATCCACTTAGAGCTGCTTTAATGAAAGCCTGAAGAAGAGCTGAGTCACTGTGTGCCTGATGGGGATAACCTTCATTATAAAGGTGAGGAGGAGATGAATCACTTCAAAATGAGCAACCAGAGATGAACAGAAACCTGATAGGAGCTTGCAGTATTATAAAGTGGAATAAATACGGTGGCAAACACTGCAACTGAAGATTAAGATGTTTGCAATGAAGTTTTGGCCATGACACAAAGCAGTTTAAGTGACCTTTGCATAAATGGGGGAGAAAACACCTTTTATCAAAGAATTAACCATGTAAGTGCAAACAGGGACAAGTCATCTACACCGTACAGCGAGATGTGAAGTGGTCTTCACACCTTGAAACTGTTTAACTAGAAGGTCCACTACTGTGAATTAACTGAATGACCTTCTCATCTTAACTCATAACATAACATTTTCAGACCCAAATTAAGAGTCATCGGTGGGCTGGAGTCTATCCCAGCAGCATAAGGCAGGAAACAGCTCTGGATGGGCTGCCAGTCCATTGCATGGCCTACATTAACACGAAGAACAATTTGGAATCACTAATATCTTAACATGGGTGTCTTAGGGAAGGCGTATCAAACTCAGTTCGTGGAGGCCTCAGCGGCTACAGGTTTTGCTCCTGCCACTTTCTTAACTAGGAAGCTACAGTAGTTCCTGCTGCTAATGGAATTGACTTATTTTACTTTAATTGTAATTGAGTGATGTTGTAAAATTGAAGTCCAAAGTGAGCCAACAGATGACCAGAATGGTCACCATTATCTTACAGCTTCTTAATTAGAAGACATTTCTTGCTGTTAATGAAAGCCTTTATTTAATTCAACAGCTTGTTAGGCCATGCATATTCAAAAATGATCAATTTTCTTTTTTCTTTTTGGAGAGAACAAATACTTTGTCATCCCCACCTTTGATACCATAATATTAAACTATTGTAACTCATTGTATATTGGTTAAAGTCAGTCTTCTTTGGCTTGTTTGCATCTGGTCCAAAATGCTGCAACTGGGATGCTCACAGGCAAAAAGAAAATAGAGACCGTATAACACCAGTCCTGGCTTCTCTTCATTGGCTTCCTGTGTATTACTGATTCCAGTTTGTTTGTTGTAATGCACACCATGGCCAAGCCCTGCCTTCTGATCTTATCACAACATACAGCCCTGGTAGATCACCGCAGACCAACAAGTGCTTGTGGTTCACACTCCAAATTGACATTTAAGGTGACTGCGTTCTCAGTTATAGCGCCCACATTATGGAACTCACTGCCCTTGGACATTAGACTGGTTTCATCTGATTAAGCTTTGAAAGCTGAGCTAAAAAAAACATTTTTTTCTACTGCTTATTCTTAAATGTTTTTGCATTTGACCTCTAGTGCTGTGTTTTTATTTTATTATATTTAAATTTCTTTATATTGTTTATTTATCTTTTCTTGTGTGCTATTGGTACTCAGTTTTAGTTTGCGTTTTAGTTTCTTCTGTTCAACTTCATTTGTTTTAGGTGTGCTATATAAATGAAATTTTACTTAACTTTAAAAATATTTTGAGGACTAAAACAGATGAAAATATTTCAGACCTTCTTTTTTTTGGAATACTTTATAGAAACACATTTTATGATGGACTTAAAATGGATCAGATTAGTTTGCCGTTTGTTTGATTGCTTTATCATTATTGTTTGGTTACTGGATGAGGTAAAAACAACAACAATAATAACAGGTTCTGAATCTTAAAAAGTGAGTTTAGTAAAAATGAAGGTGAGAAATAGCAGCAGCAATTAGATACTATTTAAAAAAAAATAGCTGAAATGAATCTGCAGCCATGTGGCCTACCAGGATCTGAGTGACACCTCTGTGCTAAGGGATGTGCGAAGAAAACTCATGCAGACATAGGGAGAATGTACAAAAACAATAAGTGGGGATCTTAAAATGATGAATTTCTGGACTCGCTGGAGGAAGTGGTGGAACAGAAGTCGCTCAGGAAGCTACTTATTATTGTGGACAATGACTTGATGTCTTGGCCTAACAGAGGAGCACCTCCAGTAACAGAATGGCACAAGTGTCTTGCTAATAGGAGCGCCATGTGAGGTGCTTCTCTGCCCTCAGCCATCAGGCTCTATAATGAGTCGCCCCACAGTCGAGGTGGTCTCGTGTCCTGTGTGATGAAAGGTACTGAAATGGCCTAGAAGGCGTCTTAACAGTCAATATACTGTGCCAAAGGCTGACCTCCTGTAACGTAAAATTGTAACTGCAATTCTAATCACTTTACATTCACACTTTGTTAATTTATTTGTAGGTAATTATTGCTACAGTATACGTGTATTTGTACCGTGTTAACATACTAAAGATTATGATCATTTTTGCTATGTGTATATTTCTGCCTTTTTATGCCTGTTGCTGTATCCCATCGTCAGGATTAATCTATCTATTATAATAATAAATAAAAATACATTTGACTTATATAGCGCCTTTCCCATGCTCAAGACACTTATATATTATATAGCACCTTTCTTATCTATCATAATAATAAATAAAAATATATTTTATTTATATAGCGCCTTTCCCATGCTCAAGGCACTTATCTACTATATAGCACCTTTTTTATCTATCTATCATAATAATAAATAAAAATACATTTTATTTATATAGCACCTTTCCCATGCTCAAGGCACTTATATATTATATAGCACCTTTCTTATCTATCTATCTATCTATCTATACTGTATACATATGGAAACAAAGGTCTATCTATCTATCTCTCTCTCTCTCTCTGACTATTTATTCCACCATTGAACCTTTCTCTTCTCCATTGAAGTTCATTATCTTGTCTCATCAATCAATCCTTCAGATTTTTCTATTGCACAGTGTATGCTCTTCTGTTACATAAAGGGTGTCATTTTTAACCACAGAAGGAACACAGGGCATGCATTTTGGCCTTCACTGTTTTAATGCCTTCTGTAACCACAAGCACCTTTAATGAAGTTGAGGGGTACTGCAGAAATATAATGGCAGCATTCACTGAATTTTAAAGTAATGTTACACTACATTCTCAAACCCGTCTACTTCATTTCAGGGTCTGGATGGCTGGATTGCAGAAACATTGGGCACAACTAAGGCAGGAACTAACTCTGGACAGGACACTTATCCATCAAAGAGCCCAGTTTGGAATCACCAACACAGAGAGAAAACACACACACACACAAAAAAAACATGACAGGACATGAGAAGGACCTCAACCAGAAGCTGAACCTCGAATATTGCTTCAGTGAGGCTGAGCTGCCCTTCACGTAACTAGGAAAACATATCATTGGTGAATGACATGGGCTAAAAAGGATTTGATTAGGATTCACGGTTTACCTTCTCCCATTATGGGGATAAAACGAGTTGTTCATATACCACAAGCATAAACCTTCACTGGCTTTTTAAAGATTTCGCTGCATGTCTGAGGGGCGCTGGCACCTTTGCTGCCCGTGCCTGGGGGAATTTCTCTGGCTCTTAAAATCTCCTGACGTGACCGGGTGTGCGATTGTCTCTCCTGTAATTCTGACTCGGTGATGTTAAAAGTATTAGTTTCTCGTGCCTTATTTTTTTATCCTAAAAACAAGTCTAAGAATTAATCAAAACGCACCTAAAAACAGTTGAATCGACCTGGGCTGAGCGACGGCGCTTCGCGACCATCACCTTGGATTAGGTGGGTTCAGCCACCGCATGGATGGATTATGGGCTTGGCTGACTTTCTTTATTGATCGTTCTTGGATGTTTGTAACTAGTTGTTGCTGTGTGATTGCTCCTTGGCTAATCTGCCCTTCGTTGTACTGTTTTTGAAAGGCACTTCAGCAAGAAAAAACGAACGTTTCCCATTATGCCTGTGCAGTCGTAAAAACAGCGGTTCTTTAATGGCACTTTACTAAGTTATGATTGCTTGACAAAGAACTATTTCATTTTGTAAAGGGTTGCATATAAAATTAGTTCTACAAGCTTTTGAAATGTCCCTATATATGTGGGCAAGACAAAAATCTGATATACTAGCAATAAGAAAAGATCAAAGCAACAAAATCCTGCGTTGTTGTGTGAAGTAAAACTTGTTTTAAAATCAGGAGCTCATCTGTATCTCACAAGTCTGTTCATAATAAATGAATAAATGAAGTTTTTTTCTGAAATGAAAACAAAAAATGGTTCCCG